>NC_079190.1:171782264-172087734 GCF_029499605.1 Hyla sarda | reverse complement strand
GTGGTCTGCATTAGAATATGGGAGGGTATCCTCTTGGGGGCCACCTCAGCATGCCAAGGAGAAGCCCATCCCCCAAAGCACACCCAAGCAGGGCACAGACAGGCCCCACACTAGCGAGGACACTGTCCGTATCCTGCACATTGGCAAGCGACAGCCCGCCTGGCCAGTTCCGAACTTCGCCAGCAGGCTGCGCTGCTCTGAACCACCCCGCACGCACCACGTGACCCCGCCGCGTCGCCCCGGCAACAAGATGCCGGAACACACCGCGGGAGTGAACGGGACCAGCGGAGGCCAGAGCAGTGTCGCAGGCATGTAACCGGCCTCCCACGTGACACCGCCGCGCTGCACCAGCCGTGGAAAGCCGATTAGGCCGCGGCACCCCAGACGCCTACCGGGAGGCACGAGGCAGCGTACGGGGTGGCTGCGAACGCCGCCGCTGCTGCCAGTGAGTGGAGGCTGCGTGAGGGAGTGATTGACGGGGCGAGGTTCCCCAGCGGACACCGGGAGCGTGGCACGTGGAGGCGCACGGGTGAGGGGAACATTAGAAGGTGGGTGACTGCTAGGAAACCGGGATAACCCGGGCTTATCATACTGGAACCACTCCGCCCCCTGCACACACACTCCTTCCATTCCGAAAAATGACTCGTAAGCCCTGCCTGCATAGTGGAGGGGTGTTTTATAGTAGTGCCCCCGTCATGGCTCCGCCTTGAGGTGCGGTGGTCGTGGGAATTCACGCCCCTTGCACAAATTCAGCCTTAAAGGCTTCCTATATATATATATATATAAAGTATTGGGAACCTTTAAAATTTCACTTTTATTTTGTCCTTTTCTTTAAAAAACAGGCAACAACAAAAATAATAAAAAAATTACACTTAGTGACCGCGACCAGTATAGGACAACTAGTGTCCTTGCCCAAATTACATAGGTTATTGTATATTGTTCAAACACAGTCCTTAGAACTTAATCCTGCTTTGATTACTGTTCACACCTTTTTCATCTATTAATGCTGCTCCATGCGTCTTCTTGCAGTTTTGGTTGTTCTTGTATTTGTACTGCTTTCTCAGAAGTCCTATTTTTCTTTTTAGTTTTAGTTATTAGACACAGTTCACACCTTATTTGTCCAGACGATATTATATTTTCAATGGTTATCGCTGCCCTTTTTATTTGTGATCATTTCAAATATTGCAGTTAGCATATTCTGTTAGTGCTTTCCCTTAGATCCTTATATAGATTGGTTGGACTGTAGATCTATTGCACTTAGTTCAGAACTTTTCACTTCTTAATTATTGCACTGATATCCAGATATTTATTATTTCTCTGATCATTATCCGCTGATCCGTACTATACTTGTTTGTCTGCGTAGGATAATTGTATTGCACTGTATGTTTCCATTGATCTTTGGGCATCCACTGTAAATTTTATTTATCAAGATCGTGGAATGATCTATAAATGTATTAATCACTACACAGTGTACACCAATAATTATTTTCATATAGGTGCCAGTTCCCATTTGCGATTGTTACTGCATCGTTTACATGGACTCGGTACCCTATTATTTTATACACAAATAGCAATTCCCACGCTGCGGTTGTTACTGCATAGATTTAGTGGGATCACTAGACAGGTAACCATTTACATATATTTATCCATCCTGATTGTGCTTTTGCACTAATATTGTTTAATATCGTAGTGAGTCTCTAAGCAAATTATCATGTGTGAATTATTTCTATATGTACTGATGTTACACTATTTATAGCCGCATTGCCAGGCTCACCACAATATATAACGTATTTGTTTCAATACGTATTGCATAAAATTGATTTAGCATTAGGACTTTATTCAGGATGCAATTGCGTTTCCAATGCGCTTTTTGAGAGCTGTGCAATAGAATAATTATTTTTCCACAATATTCATTGCACCCGTTCCCAATCTTTCAATATAGTAATTACATGTGATTTATGTGTGAGAACCACGGTACGGTTATGTGTCCCAATTCACTACCGTCTCCTCGCTCACCAGCATGTAAGTCTTATACTAATTAACATGCAATGTTAAGACTCAATTCAGAATGTGATTACATTTATAGTGCGTTTTCTGAGGACTATGCAATGGAGTAGTTATTTTACCACAAAATTCATTGCACTCTTATCCAGTATTTTAGTATAACAGTTCCATGCAAACCATGTTGCGGCTTCTGTCTTATTTCATTGCCGTCTCCTCGCTCACCCGCATGCAAGTGTTATACTAATAAACATTCATTACTAGGACCTGGTTCAGAGTGCAATTGCGTTTCTAATGCATTTTTAGGCACTGTGCGTGAAATTTTTTACTTTATCGCGATGTACATTGCATCCATACCATACTTCAAGACTTTTAGACAACTCTGCTATCCCTCTTTGAAGTGTATGATATTACTCAAATTAATTGTCATGAGTGCACATAAGATATTTAGTATCTGCGAACTCCTATAGCAAGCGTGATGTTAGTTGAATCCATCCTGTATTAATTAGCTGCTTTTGTAGGACACTTCATAGATATATATTGCATTTACTTAGTATATTTAGAATTTTAACTGTGCCATGAAGAATCCCTTGTTGGTTTGTATCGCTTTATAGCACACTGTTCAGACATGTCAAATATACTTTAGTCCAGTATTGTATAAATTCCTTATATTTCTCAGTTCAGATAGCAATATTGTATTGTGCATGCCTATATGGTTGCCACCATGTGAAATTCTTCTTTTTTTTTTTTTTTAAAGTTAGCAGTCAACAGCTATTAAGGTACAAACCTGATGTTGATCCCAGGTATTTGTCCCGGTTCATGAACCCGACTCCAAACAGGTTTGGGAGACGTCAGAGTGCTCCTGCCGTGCACCGAGCCTGCTGCAAGAATAAGGGAGATAAGAGATGAACGGAATCAGGGATTAGTAAGTATAATGATCACTGTCACCCGCACTACACACCTGTACCAACACCTGCATGGATGACTTGGAGCAAGACCAGAAGTAATCCTGGAAGGATAATCACAGAAAGGAAGCGTCCAGCTGAGCAGAGTTCCTAAAAACATAGGGGAGATTGATCAAAACCTGTCCAGAGGAAAAGTTCCTGAGTTGCCCATAGCAACCAAATTAGATCGCTTCTTTGATTTTTGAAAAGGCCTCTGAAAAATGAAAGAAGCAATCTGATTGGTTGCTATGGGCAAGTCAGCATCTTTTCCTCTGGACAGGCTTTGATAAATCTTCCCCTTAATCTTTATTATTGTCCATATAAAATCGCAGAAGTTCACACAACACTGTTAGATCTGACATGTTTCGGTCGTCAGTGACCTTAATCATAGATCTATGATTAAGGTCACTGACGACAGAAACATGTCAGATCTAACAATGTTGTGTGAACTTCTGTGATTTTATATGGACAGTAATAAAGAATATATATTAAGTAACTCTACTTCGCTGGACATTTCATTTCCGAAAAAGGCCAGGTTAGTTTGGGTGACACAGATGATATATTCCCTTTAAAAAATGCAGATGAGCAGTATGTTATTTTTGCATAATACTTTATATCGGAAAGAATAATTATTACTACACTTTGCAGTATAAAAAGTTATGCTAATGTACTGCACAGCAGTCAAACTCATGTCAATAGGACATTGCAGCCTATGGACAAATTCAGGAAAATACTGCACAGCATGAGAATTTCTCACTAATATACACTGGGCAGGTGTGAACATGACTGACAGTTGTAAGGAGTCTGGATCTACTAATGAATTTAACACATTCTATGCACTTTATTAATAAATTGAACTGTATAAAAAAGAAATGAAAACATAATACGCAGAAATGTTTTTTAATCAAATGTATTTAATAGGTTTTGAATGTATTTAAGAACATGCCAAGTATGTGAGCCATACACAAACTGTACAATTGACAATTTATTATGATATAATGACATTTCATACCAGGAAGGAAAATGTTATGCAAAATAGCACTAATCTGTATTCAGTTCACACCTGCTATTTTTCACGTTTCACTTTGATGTAGGATACAGCTATTTGCAAATAATGCATCCCATTTTCTTCCTTAAAGATACACATCATTCCTCATCAGCCGAGTTTTATTTTTTTTTTACCTATCTTTAATGTATAAAATATATCCTGTAAATAACAATTTTAGTAGAGGCAGGATTGCATTGTTCCATACAAGCTTTTGATTAAACATATGGAGGATGGGGTTTCATTGCGAAAGATCAGTAGTAAAATAATTCATGCTTGTGATTAGCTTTTCATGCCTTAGCTGCTTCTTGACAGATGTCAGGAGTGTATAAATACCCTGTGCATTTTATAATTTTGTTTTCATTACAGTTACTGTATGACCATCTATTCATGGTCTTCACTTGTAACGTATAAGATACATATACATAAATGTTATCTACAATTATTATTTAAGAGAAAGAGCAATATTTGGGTAACATTAAAGCATACCTGTCAGATCCCACAAAAAAAAAATGATATACACACACACACACATATATATATATATATATATATATATATATATATATATATATATACACATACATACACATATATATGTTACTCAGTACCTAATCTTGATCATGTATATCTATTTTCTGCCTCTATCACCTATACCTCTTTTCATTAGCTCACAGTGTTAGATATCCTCTCAGGTGAAGGGGCTGTGTCCCTCCTTGTGGTGGTGGGAGGTGATTGGTGTGTCTGCTCATACAGCCTTGTCCATGAGTCATCTCTTGTCCATGACTCATGGACAAGCCTGATGCTGCTGCAGGACTGGTTAGTGTCCCAGTAGGTGTAGGGACCCCTATTGGTGGGATTTTAATGGGCCATTTTCTTTAATTAATATTCAAAATTTTTAAGCTGAAGGTCTTTAATTTTCATCAGTAACAGCATATAAAAAGTTTTTGGGATCTGAGGGTGCCCATTTATTGAAGATGGAAAAAGACTGAGATTGAAAAACTAAATATACAGTTTATGTGTTAGCATTGTGTTCTGCACCTTTCTAATAGGGACTGAAGGCATTTGGATTTTTCATTTTTATTGTAGTTTTAGAAGGCTGGAAGGGAAATTAACACATATATATTCTGTCAATACTACGGACCTAAGGAAACTCTTAATAAGTGAATGGGGGACATCAGGCACTTTTGGTGCCCATTGGGGGAGATTTATCAAAACCTGTCCAGAGGAAAAGTTGCCCAGTTGCCCACAGCAACCAATCAGCTTGCTTCTTTCATTTTGCAGATTCTTTGTTAAAAATGAATGAAGCAATTTGATTGGTTGCTATGGGCAACTGGGCATCTTTTCCTCTGGACAGGTTTTGATAAATCTCCCCCATTGTGTTCAAATGTTTGTTTGTTTGTATTAAACACTTTTTTTTTTGAGAGCTGAAGAGATTATTTACAGGGATTTGAAATCAATAGAACATTTCGGTTTTATGGATTCTTAATAGCTCTCTATTTCATATAAACAAAATCCATTCTATAGTTAACTTGATGTCAATAAATGGATTATGCTCTTGGGTACTTTTCATTAAAGTCACTGCTGATAGATGGGGACAAGTCTCATTGCCTCAGATCATACCAAACTTTTAGAACAGCTATTTATTGTACATTCTGCCATAAATAAGGAGGTCAAACTTTAAAATCATTATATGTTTTATGTTTTGTAATTCATGTATATATATTGGTTAGTTGAACTCTAAAATAAGCTCAGAAAAGTGGCTTTTGCACTAGTACATGCATTCACTTCAATATATAAAATGCACCAATAGGGTTATAATGAGAAATCTGATGGTTCTGTAAACCCAAACAAGGATACATGACCCTTTCTCAAACCCTAATGCAAATTGTAGGGTCTGTGGGTTTCATTCTGTTTTTCTGTCGAATGTGACATAGTTTTGGTGTACAGGCAATGTGCCAAAATGTTGTCTTACAGCCTAAAAAAAAAGATAGATAATCTCTATCAGTGTATGAAAAATTAAGTACACCTGATTGCTTTCATGGAAATTAAGAGGTTAAGTAGCAACCAAGTTTTGCTAATCAAATGGCCTTGATTAATTGATCATCAGCAAGTGTGCCAACCTCTTTTAAAGCAAAAGTTTTGGCAGTTTGTTAGTCTGTAGCACTCAGGCATGTGTTATCACAATGTTAAGGATGAAAATATTAATCATTGCTGTCCATCAATATGGGAAGAAGTATAAAGCCATTTATAATAAATTAAGTCAAATTCTTAGAAAAATTGCAAAACAACCCCAAGAACTACATCTCGGACTCTACAGGCTTCAGTTAGCATGTTTAATGTTCAAAGTCATTACCAAACAAGTATGGCTTGTTTGGAAGGTTTGCCCGGAAAAGCCGATTCTTCTTAAAATGAACATGGAAGCATGACTTCAAATTAACCTGTCATCGAATATTACCCTCTATAACTGCCATCATCCCATTCTATACTACTATAAGCACGTGCCAAACAAAACATTAAAGCAGGATTGAGTTTAAAGGGGTTCTCCGGTGCTTAGACATCTTATCCCCTATCCAAAGGATAGGGGATAAGATGCCTGATCGCCGGAGTCCCGCCGCTGGGGACTCCTAGGATCTTGCACGCAGCAAGCCTCCGCCCCCGTGTGACGTCACGCTCCGCCCCTCAATGCAAGTCTACGGGAGGGGGCATGATAGCTGTTACGTCCCCTCCCGTAGGCTTGGATTGAGGGGCGGAGCATAACATCACACGGGGGCGGAGGCATGACGTCACACGCCGCCGGCCCTGTGGTTGTCGGTAATCTGACCCGGAGTGAACACGCTCCGGGGACTGATTACAAACGGGGTGCCGTGTGCAAGATCACGGGGGTCCCCAGCGGCGGGACTCCCACAATCAGGCATCTTATCCCCTAACCTTTGGATAGTGGATAAGATGTCTAAGCACTGGAGAACCCCTTTAATAAATGAGGTCAAATGTGTCCATTTATCAGATCTCAGTATGAAAAAATTATTTTAAGTAAATGACTTAAGGACATTCCTAATACATTTAAAAAACAAAATCACTGTACTTTTTTTATTTTTTTTACCTTAAGTACTAACAGAACATACTTGTTTTGCATTCACATGTTTAAAAAACACAGAATGACATGTAATGTACACTATGTAAGCTTGTGGCTTGGGCCTAAATGGTTGAAATGTTATGCAGCCATTGATTTTCATGGCTTGCAAAGGATATAAATATGCAAATGAATTTTTCACTTATGCACATGGCGATACTTAATATGTTTTTTCTGATGTTTGTATGTTTTTTTATATGGATCATGGGGGGTGATTTGAACTTTTAATATGGAAGAGGTTAATGTGTGTTTTTTTTAAAACCTTTATTAAACTTTTTATTTTATTTATTTATAAAATTTTTATACTTAGGGGACTTTACGGAAGAATCAGTAGCTTCCTCATACAGCGCAATGAAGTTCCATAGAACTTTATTTATTAGTGTGCTTTGCGCTCATTTGGTAGAGCCTAGGCCAGCCAGGCTTTATCAAATGAAGAGCCATGGAAAGCAGAAGAAGAGAGGTAAGCCCTTAAGCTACCTGTACAGTAGATCGCCCTCCCGCAAACTTGCTGCAGGGGGGGGGGGTGGAATCCACCTCACTAGAACACCAGGGATGGTTCTAAACTCCCTCTAGACACCGCTGTCAGCTTTGACAGCAGCGATCTAAAGGGTTAATAGCCGGCTGCTGCAGGTCACCGGGTATGGAGTGGTCTCGAGTCAGGAGCCCTCTCCATACACCCTGAGTGGCACCATGACGGACAAGGTCCGTTATGGATAGCGAAGGGGTCAAAAATCTTCTTGGGGTGAAAATTTGCTGCCCCTGTGAAGGTGCTACCTGGAGCCTATTGGAAGGAGGCTTTGGAAAATTGAGATAGTATTAAAGTCCCAGGCTCAAGTTTGGAAACCACTACAACACAGTGAGAACATTTTACCAAACTCACATAATGAAGTTGATGAATCTTCCTTTTAGCCCTCTGTTCACACAGGGCATTTAATTAGCCATACCAACACTAATTACACTGCAATTTTACAGGTATTTTTCAAAATCAGAAAATAGCAGTAAAATCCAGTGGTAATTAGTGTGAACATAGCCTCAAAGGAGTTATCCAGCACTTAATGCATGCCAATCATTTCAGACTCCTCAGGATAAGCTGTCCTGTGCGTGTAAATGAGGAGAAACACTATTTCTGGCAATTATATAACCTGTATACATTCCTCCCAACTTTTGCTGAGAGCAAAGAGGGACAAGCCACAACCCTAACTGCACCCATTCCCACACCCCCTAGTCACACCCTAACCCTGCCCTCAGTCACGTCCTAAGCACGCATGCAGTTGCAAAATGGGAACACGTCTTTAACAGCAATAATGTCAGTCTGTAACCTAGGTTTAGGAGGACCTTATACTGACAGACTGACAACAACTCCCATCATTACCACTACAGACCATAAAAGTGATTACATACAGTTATATCAGGTGGCTGACAACAACCCCCCATTACAGACCATATAAGAGATTACATACAGTTACATAAGTTGACATCTTCTCTGGTTGGAGTTGTTCACTTTCCTTTTTCTTCTCTCAGATGCCATGATGATTTCTTCCTACGACTCATTTCTGGAGAACACGGAAGTAAAAAAAAATCATTTTAGGCTCCGCACTTTTCCAATAACTATAATGCCTCAAACTGTAATAATGCCCCCCTTAGTAGCACATGTCCCCCACATTAGGTCGGCAGCAGAAGCCCCCCCCCATTAGGTTGGCAGAAGATATCCCCCCTATTAGGTTGGCAGCAGATGTCCCACCCATTAGGTTGGCAGCAGATGTCCCCCCCCATAGTAGGTGGCAGATTGCAGTACCCCCATAGTAGGCAGCAGATTCCCCCATAGTAGGCAGCAGATTCTCCATAGTCAGCAGCAGCAGTACCCCCATACTAAGCAGCAGTGTCCCCCCCCTAACTAGGCAGCATTGTCCCCTCCTAACTAGGCAGCAGTAGTGGCCCCCATACTAGGCAGTAGTGTCCCCCATACTAGGCAGCAGTAGTGCCCCCCGGTGCAATACAATTTCCAAAATCTAAAGATTACCAACATGTCTCTTAAAATATGCAGCCCTCCTCTTCTGTCACCAGACTTCATTCCTGCCAAGGGAAAAGTTTTATGGAGTTTGTGCAGATAATCCCATAATCTTTTAAAACCCTAAACAAATTAGAAAAGTTATTAACAATTCGCTGAATTAACATATATATGCATGTTCTTGTAGTTACAGAGGACTTGTCAGCGTTCTCTCTATTTTAATGAAATCATTTCTGGAGTATTTTTTCTTAGAACTCTGCATTCTGTAATTCCTGGATTCCTGTATTCTATTCCTTCTGGAAATGCATGAACACATTGACAACTTGATGTTACCATTTCCCTTGTCATCGGGGTGTATCCCTACACAATCTAAACTGTTTGATTAGGACCCATTTTTTACCTTAATGACCAGGCTCTTTTTTTTTTTTTTTATTTGACATGTATCTCTTTAAATGGTAATAACTTTAGAACACTTTATCTGAGCGTAGCGATTCTGAGATAGTTTCTTCGTGACATATTGTACTTTATATAAGTGGTGCATTTTTGTTGACACATACAGAATTTTTTGTGAAAAACTCAAAAATATTGTGAAAAACTGGAAAATTTCTTGTGTTTTTTAAATATTTTTTTTATTTTTTATGGTGTACACTGTACGGTAAAAGTGATGTTATATTTATTCTGTGGGTCAGTACGATTATTGTGATACCCGTTTTATATAGCTTTCTTTCTGTTCATTTTCCTTTTCTGAGAAAAATAATTTTTCAGCCATTCATTTTTCAACAGCCGTAACCTTTTTATTTTTCATCTGAAGCCATTAAGGGCTCATTTTTTGCAGGATGAGCTATACTTTTCATTGGTATCATTTTTGTGATATGTGCTACCTTTTGATCTTTTTTCTTCCGCTATTTGTACCAAAATTGGAGAATTTTGCGCTTTTTATTTTTTTTATGGTGCTCACTGTGCAGGATGATTTACATTATAGTTTTATAGTACACGTCACTACGAACATGGCAATACCCATTATGTATATGATTTGTGTTTTTGATATTTTTTGCTGATAATACAGGGCTTTTATTGGAAAGGGGCATTTTTTTTTTATTACACTTGATACTTTTTATTGAAGAACTTTTTATTTTATTTTTTTTACACTTTTTACGGGTTATACTATGCTGCAATAGATTTGTTCTGCAGCACATTGTGACCTGATGAGCTGCACACTGTACAGCCTGAGCAATCCAGCCTATGGCTGGATCTCACAGGCTTCTGTAGCAGGCAGACAGGAGGTCATGATCTGACCTCCTGCTACCACAGCAACCAACGGCGCCCCGCGATCTTATCGCGGCAATGCCATTGGTGAACAGGGGGGAGCACGCTCCCCCTGTCAACACCACATATGGGTGATAAGGATTGCCAGGACTGGTGCGATTGCAGCTCCGGCAGGACTCCCTCTACGTCCCAGCGTGCGAACATGTCGGATGGTGGGACGTATGCATTCTTCCTATAGCGCGAAGGGGTTAAAGGGGTACTCTGGTGGAAACAAACAGATTTGTAAATTACTTCTATTAATCCTTTCAGTACTTATCAGCTGCTGTATACTACAGAGGAAGTTGTATAGTTCTTTTCTGTCTGAGCACATTGCTCTCTGCTGACACCTCTGTCCATGTGAGGAACTGTCCAGAGCAGGAATAAATCCTCATAGCAAACCTCTCCTGCTCTGGACAGTTCCTGATACGGACAGAGGAGTCAGCAGAAAGCACTGTGGTCAGACTGGAAAGAACTATGTAACTTTCTCTGTAATATACAGCAGCCGATAAATACTGGAAGGGTTAAGATTATTAAATAGAAGTAATTTAGAAATCTGTTCATGTATAGAGCAGGAGACGTCAGCTCACCCAGTCCTTCCGCATGGCAAAGAAGACCTCCAACTGTGACACAAAATTGCAGAAGCCAGCAGTAAAAGTAACTCCCCCTTTATTTCATCCAAGTTAATGTTGTTTGAGACGGATCCATGTCTACATTTTAACTTGGATGAAATAAAGGTGAGGTTACTTGTACTGATGGCTTCTGTAATTTAGAAATATGTTTAACTTTTTCATTTGAAAACCTTTGTTTTCCACCAGAGTACCCCTTTACTCCAGCCCAGTTATACATGAGCCCCCAGTGCAATACAATTTCCAAAATCTAAAGATTACCAACATGTCTCTTAAAATATGCAGCCCTCCTCTACTGTCACCAGACTTCATTCCTGCCAAGGGAAAAGTTTTATGGAGTTTGTGCAGATAATCCCATAATCTTTTTAAACCCTAAAACAAATTAGAAGAGTTATTAACAATTCACTGAATTAACATATTTATGTATGTTCTTGTAGTTACAGAGGACTTGTCAGCGTTCCCTCTATTTTAAATAAATCATTTCTGGAGTATTTTTTCTTAGAACTCAGCATTCTGTCATTCCTTCTGGAAATGCATGAGCACATTGACAATTTGGTATTACCATTTTCCTTGTCATGGGGGTGTATCCCTACACAATCTGTAACTCTTTCTTTCTTTCTTTCTTTCTTACTTTAACCCCTTAAGGACTCAGCACTTTTTCACCTTAAAGTGTACCTGTCATAGTGCAAAAAAAAAGAAAAAAAAGTGATATGTTACTCAGGACCCAATCCTCATCATGTGCATATAATTTTTTATGTATTTCAGACCTATATATCCAGAGATATAAGCATTTATCTTCTGGTGAGTTACTTTTTCATTGTGCAGGCTGGAGGGGGCGTGTCAGTCTGTCTCCCTCACAGGAGCAAGCCTGGGCAGTCAGCCAATCAGTACTCTCTACTCTGTAACCCTTTCATCTCTGGTTTTATGCTGTGTCATGTGTCAGAGGAAGATACTTGGAGCTTGCCTGCAGTAATCAGAAGACATTATGGTGAATTCATAACAGGATAAAATGTATAAATATAAGAATAGATCTTTATAAAATGAGTGCAAGGATTTTTTAGATCAAAGTACAGCATTTTTATGAATACATGTTCTGTTTTATCTTCTCCTAGTAAAGCTGGATGCTAATCAGCATAGCTGTCACTATGTGTGTCATTCATCTTTCACAGACTCCTGAATGTCTGATCAACTTCTTTGTCATTCAGGAGTCCGAGAAAGCTTTGACTATTTCAGCATGCTGGGAGTTGTAGTTTAGTAACAACTGAAGCAGCAATGTTTGTAAATAACTGTGTTAGAGCAGTGTTGCCTCCAGCTGTTTTAAAACTACAGCTCCCAGCATGTCCACACTTCCTTTATCTGTAGTTTTGCATGCACAATAGAAATCTCCTATACTGGATACCGGTATGCTTTACAGCCGGTATCCAGTATGCTGTAAAATCTAGACTAGTCCGTCTGGCTAAAAGACAGTCGACCCCTAGTGGTGGTAAAACATTTTTAACTGGTGTATATTGTGAAATGTCATATTATAATGAGTCCTGCAATATATGAAAAGTTTTTAACAATGACAGTGCCTCTTTAAAGGACTCAGCCCTTTTTTTGCAATTCTGACCACTGTCACTTTATGCATTAATAACTCTGGTTTATTCTGATTCCGAAATTGTTTTTTCGTGACATATTCTACTTTAACAGAGTGGTAAATTTCCAGCATTACTTGCATCCTTTCTTGGTGAAAAATCCCAAAATGTAATAAAAATTTTGAAAATTTAGCATTTGAAACTCTCTGGTTGTAAGGAAAATTGATATTCCGAATAAATTTTATATTGATTCCAAAATACAATATGTCTACTTTATGTTGACATCAGAAAAATGCCATGTTTTTACTTTTTGATGACATTAGAGGGCTTCAAAGTATAGCAGCAATTTTAAAAAATTTTACGAAAATTTCTAAATCTGAATTTTTCAGGGACCAGTTAAGTTTGAAGTGGATTTTAGGGGCCTTTTTGTGAGAAATACCCCATGAATGACCCCATTATCAAAACTACATCCCTCAAAGTATTCAAAATGACATTCAGAAAGTTTGTTTACCCTTTAGGTGTTTCACAAGTATAGCAGCAAAAATCAAAATCTGCATTTTTTACACTATGTTCTTGTAGCCCCATTTTTTTAATTTTTAAAAGTGATAAATGGAGAAAAATTTCCTCAAAATGTGTAGCCCAATTTCTCTCGAGTATGGAAACACCTCATATGTTGACATAAAGTGCTATGCTGGCGCACTACAATACTCAGAAGAGAAGGAGCAAAATTTGTTTGTTTTTTTAAAGAGAATTTTGATGAATTTGTTTTTTTTGGGGGGGGGGGGGGGGGGGGGGCATGTTGCATTTAGGAAGCCCCCATGGTGCCAGAAAATCAAAATAACCCCCACATGTCACACTTTTTTGTAAACTACATCCCTCAAGGAACAAGGGGTATAGTGAACCTTAACACCTCACAGGTGTTTGACAATTTGCATTGAAGTTGGACATGAAAATGGAAAATTAGATTTTTAACACTTAAATGATGGTGTTACCCCAATTTTTTTTCACAAGGGGTAATAGGTGAAAATGGACCCCAAAATTTGAAGCCCAATTTCTCCCGATTAAGAAAACACCCCATATGTGGACGTTAATGCTCTGCTGGTGCACTACAGGTCTCAGAACAGAAGGAGCGCCATTGGACTTTTGTAGAGAGAATTTTTATGAAATTAAAGTTGGGGCCATGTGCATTTACAAACCTCCCATGATCCCAGAACAGCAGAAACCCCCCACATGTGACCCCATTTTGGAAACTACACCCCTCACAGAATTTAATAAGGGGTGCAGTGAGCATTTACACCCTACTGGCATTTGACAGATCTTTGGAACAGTGGGCTGTGCAAATGAAAAATTACAGTCAGACACCTGTGGGGTGTAAATGCTCACTGTATCCCTAATTACATTCTGTGAGGGGTTTAGTTTCCAAAATGGGGTCACATGTGGGGGGGGGGTCCTCTGTTCTGGCACCTCGGGGGGCTTTGTTAACACACATGGCCTTCAATTCCAGACACATTCTCTCTCCAAAAGCCCAATGGCGCTCCTTCTCTTCTGAGCATTGTAGTTCACCCACAGAGCACTTTACATGCACATATGGGGCATTTCCATACTCAGAAGGTTACAAATGGGGGGGGGGGCTACAAATGGGGTTACAAATTTTGGGGGGCTTTTTCTCCTATTACCCCTTGTGAAAATGAAAAATTTGGGATAACAACAGCATTTTAGTGAAAAAAAATAATAATTTTCAAGTCCAACTTTAACAAAAATTCTTCAAATACCTGTGGGGTATTAAGGCTCTTGTTACCCTTGTTACGTTCCCTTAGGGATGTTATTTTTTTTTTTTGCGTTTATGTCAGAATCACTGTAACAATCATCCACCCCTGTGCAAATCACCTCAAATGTACATGGCGCTCCCACTTCTGAGCCTTGTTGTGCGCCCACAGAGCATTTTACGTCCACATATGGGATATTTCCGTACTCAGAAGAAAATGTGTTACAAATTTTGAGGGTCTTTTTTCCCTTTTACTTCTTATGAAAATGAAAAGTACAAATTTTTTTGTCTGACGCCACTGAGTAAGGGCTTATTGGTATCATTTTTGCGATACGTGCTACCTTTTGATCTTTTTAATTCCGCTATTTGTACCTAAATTGGAAAATTTTGCCCATTTAATTTTTTATTTTTTTACGGCGTTCACCGTGCGGGATAATCCCCAATTGAGGCCTCAAATGTACATAGTGCGCTTTCACTCCTGAGCCCTGTTGTGCGCCCGCAGAGGATTTTACGTCCACATATGGGACACGCCCCCTGACGAAGCCCATACGCGAAACGTGCGTTGGGGTGTTGGTGCTTGGTGCTCCTGGCCTTTGGGTATATGACAGGTAGTCTTTTTTAGGTATTACCTACCTTGGGTTCCTATTTATGTTTGTTATATTGCATTGCTGCTCCTTATGTTACATCAATGTATGTTAGATATTATATCTATTGTTACGATATCATAAGTATGCTACGCCAGCCTTATATTATGTATGCTCTTGACTGAATACCTACATTACCCATACCAGGTCCACTGGCACTTGTTGTCTCCTGCGTAAGGTCATCCTCTGCCTTTTACTAATTTTTAAAACTGTTTTTTATTGTCTAATAAAGATTGTTATACTTTTTGAAATAATATTAGTATTGTGGGTCTCTTTGTTTTTGGCTATATATTGGTACCCCCGGGACCTACATACGGCACGTATTGTTTTGCCGTTTATGTTGTTTGGCTAAATTGAGTTGTAGTTTTGCAACAGTAGAAGGCACATGGGTTGGGAAACACGGAGTTAGGAAACAGACTCTAGGTCAGTGTTTCCCAAACAGTGTGCCTACAGCTGTTGCAAAACTACAACTCCCAGTATGCACTGACAGCCAAAAGATTACTCCTTACTAAATAATTGGTCCCTCATGCTTGAAAGTAATTTCACTGTGGTCTTACATTTTCTGCAGTCAAGTTGGTCATGGTCTCAATTTGCGGTGTTTTTAACACAGTTGCGCTAAATATATATTTTTTTAACAAAGGCACAGATAATAAATATCTTCCACTGCATGGGCAACTGCACAGCCCTGCAGCATACAGACAGATTTCCAAAAATCGCCTATTTCAAAAAGGCTCCAAAAATTTGCAAAATCACATTGCGCAAAAAAATTTGCGCCTTTTTACAGCCAAAAAAATGATGGGAACAGCTTGATAAATCTCCACAATATGTCACACATAAGCAAAACCAAAGCCAAAAAAAAAAAAAATTACTTCAGAACTCGCTTACCAAAGACAGCGGGGGACATTTATTAAAGGGGTACTCCACTGGAAAACATTAACTTTTAAATCAACTGGTGTCAGAAAGTTAAACAGATTTGTAAATTACTTCTATTAAAAAATCTTTATCCTTCCAGTACTTATCAGCTGTTGAATGTTCCAGAGGAAGTTCTTTTCAATTTGAATTTATTTTCTGTCTGACCACAGTGCTCTCTGCTGACACCTCTGTCCATGTCAGGAACTGTCCAGAGTAGGATAGGTTTGCTATGGGGAATTTTTCCTACTCTGAACAGTTCCTAAAATAGACACTTTGGTCAGACAGAAAGGAAATTCAAAAAGAAAAGAACTTCCTCTGTAGTATACAACAGCTGATAAGTATTGGAAGGGTTAAGATTTTTTAATAGAAGTAATTTACAAATCTACAAATGTGTCTGCAGCTCACAACCGATATCCAAGGTTAATTGCGGTTGATAATCGGTCCCCACCGACCAAGAAAATATATTTAAAGAAAAAAATTTCAACCACCCCTCAAGAATACCACCCTACTGGGTACACAGTAAATGAATGGTTTAGGAAACAGTTAGTTTGAAAAATTCAAAAGATTTTTTTTTATATACAATAGATAAAAAAGGTAATTTTACCAGATAAAAAACATAACTGACAGAGCAAAAATATATATAATATTTTACCATTGGGCCCTAATGGTATATATAGATGGATATAGCACTGCAGAAATTGGCCATCTATCCGGAATAGACTATTAATCCGGCAATTCGATGTTTGAAATAGTGGAACAGTCTTTGATATTAACTGACTGAGCTGTTCATGGTCATTTAAGGGGTTAAATGTTTCTCACCCTGTCCGCTGGTACCCGTGCTGCGACGGGCCGAAGATAGTGTAGGTTACAGTAGGTATATTGTAACTGAGGGCTTGGCTGCTGTGCGTTAGTTGGAGTCCGTCTGGAAGCGGTGCTCTGGCATGAAACTCCCACGTCGGAGGTCTGCAACAGCGGCGTGTGGCTGCGATGGTATCGGACCTCTGCTGAATTCGTCAGAGCGGAGCACTCGTGGAGATGGCAGCATGCAAAAGTAAATCAATGCGGCAGGTAGGTGAGGTCCCCGGCTAGGGCAGCAGGTGTGTGGATGGCTTGTTCCGGCTTCTGTATAAGCAGTGCGTCTCTATATTGCTTTGTTCAGACAGAATCAAAGCCTAGACGCGTTTCAGGGTGCTCAAAACGACTTCTCCAGTAGGCAAAAAGATACTCGTGATGTCACGCCCGCCCCCCTTATTGCAAGTCTATGGGAGGGGGCGGGCGGGACATCATGAGGGGCAGGGCCATGACATCACGAACTGCCGACTCCTGTCATCAGCCACGGAGCAAACTTAGCTCTGGAGAGCTGATGACTCGGGGGGCTGCAGGAGAGATCGCGGGGGTCCCCAGGGGCAGGACCCCTGCGATCAGACATCTTATCCCTTATCCTTGGATAGGGGATAAGATGTCTAGGAACGGAGAACCCCTTTAAGGACTGGAGACATTTTGGCCTTGAGGAAAAACACTTATAAGACCATTCATCTGTCATACACACTGCTATAGCAACCACATACCAGTATTCTATTACATATTGGGGGACATTCATCTGTGTGATTCCTGTGGCAGTGTGTATGACCTAGTTATTCTTATTCTTATTTCTGCCTTTGTTGGCTGACATTGTATATATGTGATTAGTTCTTGCTACCAAGACATTTTTTTCCCCTCCACCAATGTGCTATGATCTTTTATTCTGAAGTACTGTATATTATATTAATATAGAGATCAATGAAAATGAAATATATTTTACTAAATGAGGTGGTACTGTGGCTTTGGATACCTTCCCACAGATTTGAACGTGGTATCTACGTCAGAAATGATGTTAAGGTTACGTTCACACATACAGTGTTTGATGAAGATTTGATGCTGTCTTCAATCATTTAGTTGAATTGATTTATACAGCTTTAAATCTGCAGCCAACAGATTTCAATGAAAGTCCGTGCCATAGATCATAAATACTATTTTGCTTACGCAGATTAAAATTTTGTGCTGTGAAAAAATAATTGGTTAATCATTTGCTGATACCAAAGTCGCAAAGGGGAGCATGAACATTCTTGGATTGGCGCTATCATGCAAACAGGGCTACACAAACAATAGTTAGATCATTCATGTGATCGGTCACTTGTCGGCTGCAGATCTCTGTCTAAATAGGGCAATGTGCGGCTGACTAAGGATATGAATTTCCACATGGAATTCTGCATAAAAATTCTATAGTAAATTCCACAGAAATGTAAACATAGAAACATAAAATGTGTCGACAGATAAGAACCATTTGGCCCATCTAGTCTGCCCAATAATCTGAATACTATGAATAGTCCCTGGCCCTATCTTATATGAAGGATAGCCTTATACTTATCCCATGCATGCTTAAACTCCTTCACTGTATTTGTAGCTACCACTTCTGCAGGAAGTCTATTCCATGCATCCACTACTCTCTCACTAAAGTAATACTTCCTGATATTACTGCATTAACCTTTGCCCCTCTAATTTAAAACTATGTCCTCTTGTGGTAGTTTTTCTTCTTTTAAATATCCTCTCCTCCTTTACCGTGTTTATTCCCTTTATGTATTTAAAAGTCTCTATCAGCCCATTCACTTCAATGGGCTTCTACTGTCCCATTCACACAGCAGAATTCCCGTTCAAAATTTCTGCATGAAAATTCCTCAGTAAATTCAGCAGAAATTAACTGCCCATTCATTTCAATGGGACTCTGCTGTCCTATTCACATAGCAGAATTTCTGCTTGTCTTATGACGCAGGACGTATATTTACGCCCTGCGCCGGCTCCCGCGATATGAAGCGGGGTCGCGCTGTGACCCCGCATCCCCACATACACGCCTGTGATCAGGATGAGAGATCAGTGTGTGCAGTGCTATAGGTCCCTATGGGACCTATAACACTGCAAAAAAAAGTTTTAAAAAAGTGTTGTTAAAGGTCATTTAACCCCTTCCCTAATAAAAGTTTAAATCACCCCCCTTTTACCATAAAAAAAATAAAACAGTGTAAATAAAAATAAACATATGTGGTATCACCGCGTGCGTAAATCTCCTAACTATAAAAATATATCATTAATTAAACCGCACGGTTAATGGCGTACGCGCAAAAAATTCCAAAGTCCAAAAAAGCGTATTTTGGTCACTTTTTATACCATTAAAAAATAAATAAAAAGTGATCAAAAAGTCAGATCAAAACAAAAATCATACCGATAAAAACTTCAGATCACGGCGCAAAAAAATGAGCCCTCATACCGCCCTGTACGTGGAAAAATAAAAAAGTTATAGGGGTCAGAAGAGGACATTTTTAAACGTATACATTTTCCTGCATGTAGTTATGATTTTTTCCAGAAGTACTACAAAATAAAACCTATATAAGTAGGGTATCATTTTAACCGTATGGACCTACAGAATAATGATAAGGTGTAATTTTTACCAAAAAATGCACTGCGTAGATACGGAAGCCCCCAAAAGTTACAAAATGGCGTTTTTTCTTCGATTTTGTCGCACAATTATTTTTTTTTTCCGTTTTGTCGTGAATTTGTGGGTAAAGTGACTGATGTCACTGCAAATTAGAATTGGTGACGCAAAAAATAAGCCATAATATGGATTTTTAGGTGGAAAATTGAAAGGGTTATGATTTTTAAAAGGTAAGGAAGAGAAAACGAAAGTGCAAAAACGGAAAAACCCTGAGTCCTTAAGGGGTTAACCCCTTCCCGACCTATGACATACCTGTACGTCATGGGTGGCAAGGTGTTCCCGACCCATGACATACAGGTACGTCATGAACATTACTGCCGCTACTTGCGGCATCCCGCAGCGCCCGGTAAGATGGTGGCTATCACTGATAGCCAGCCATCTTACCATGCGACCACGGGGGGTTTCATCCCCCACCCCCAGCGATCGCTGCTATCAGCTGGTCAAATCTGACTAGCTGATAGCAGCGTTTCGCTATCAAAATACTTAGCAGCGCGGTGTGTGAGTCCCGATCACGGGGATCGGGACACACACCGCTCTGCTAAGTGTCCCTTACACGTCCCCCAGCGTCACTTACCCGTCCGAGCGGTGTACCAAGCGGTCCCGGCGCGATCGACGTCCTCCATGCGGTCCCGGCTGCGCTGCGTCCCGGAGGTGAGTTTGCAGCAGCAGTGCGGCATCTTCATTGGCAGCAGTGAGATCGCCATAAAGCGATCTCACTGCTGCCTCTGAGAGTTTCAAAACTGCAACTCCCAGCATGCCCAGACAGCCTTTGGCGAGTGTAAAAAATGAAGATTTAGAATTTTCTCCTTCACTTTGCTGCTATTCCTGTGAAACACCTAAAGGGTTAAAACACTTACTGAATGTCATTTTTAATACTTTGGGGGGTGCAGTTTTTATAATGGGGTAATTTATGGGGTATTTCTAATATGAAGATCCTTAAAATCCACTTCCAACCTGAACTGGGCCCTGAAAAATTACGATTTTGAAAATCTTGAGAAAAATTGGAAAATTGCTGCGGAACTTTGAAGCCCTCTGGTGTCTTCCAAAAGTAAAAACTTGTCAATTTTTTTATGCAAACACAAAGTAGACATATTGTATATGTGAATCAATATGTAATTTATTTGGAATATCCATTTTCCATTCAAGCAGAGACTTTCAAAGTTAGAAAAATGCTAAATTTTCAAAATTTTCATGACATTTTTTGATTTTTTACCAAGAAAGGATGCAAATATCAGTGAAATTTTACCAATAACATAAAGTAGGATATGTCACGAAAAAACTATCTCGGAATCAGAATGATAAGTAAAAGCATTCCAAAGTTATTAATGTTTAAAGTGACAGTGGTCAGATTTAAAAAAAATGCCCAGGTCATGAAGGTGAAAATGGGCTGGGTCATGAAGGGGTTAAAGGGTTACTCTGGTGAAAACCTTTTTTCTTTTAAATCAACTGGTGGCAGAAAGTTAAACATATTTGTAAATTACTTCTATTAAAAAATCTTAATCCTTCCAGTACTTATTAGCTGCTGAATGCGACAGAGGAAATGCCTTTCTTTTTGGAACACTGATGACATCACGAGCACAGTGCTCTCTGCTGACATCTTTGTCCATTTTAGCAACCATGCATAGCAGATGGATGCTAAGGGCAGCATGGTGGCTTAGTGGTTAGCACTGCTGCCTTGCAGTGCTGGGGACTTGGGTTCAAATCCCACTAAGGACAACAATAAATAAAGCGTTATTATTATAATAACATCAGCAGAGAGAACTGTGCTCGTGATGTCATCAGAGAGCATTCCAAAAAGAAAAGTATTTCCTCTGTAGTATTCAGCAGCTAATAAGTACAGGAAGGATTAAGATTTTTTAATAGAAGTAATTTACAAATATGCTTAACTTTCTGCCACCAGTTGATTTAAAAGAAAAAGGTTTTCAACGGAGTACCCCTTTAAAATTTTGCAGACATAGTTGTCTCTGAGGAACCTTCACCCTCTGTTGAGCCAGCATTGGACATGGCCACACAGGTTCAGGAAAGGTAAGCACTAAAGCAGTGGTCTCCAACCTGCGGACCTCCAGATGTTGCAAAACTACAACTCCCAGCCAACGGCTGTCCGGGCATGCTGGGAATTGTAGTTTTGCAACATCTGGAGGTCCGCAGGTTGAAGACCACTGCACTAAAGTAACAAAAAAAAAAAACTACCCAAGTTGAAAATAAAATCCATTTCACACGGTGGCCATAAACCCCACAAAAGAAAATAACTCATGTCGCTTGCTGATATACTGCAGGAGGGACTCCGAAATGGCTGCTCTACAGGGTAAAATACGCAGGGGAGATTTATCAAAACCTGTGCAGAGGAGAAGAGCCCAGTTGCCCATACTAACCAATCAGATCGCTTCTTTCATTTTGCAGAGGCCTTGTTAAAAATGAAAGAAGCGATCTGATTGGTTGCTATGGGCAACTGGGCAACTTTTCCTCTGCACAGGTTTTGATAAATCTCCCCAGCTGTCTTTTGTGGTGGTAAGTTCTGTGTAAGGCTGAGTTCACACTACGATTTGAACTTCGGTTCCCGTATACGGCTGGGACTTAATCGTGGCGCCCACACTCAGCCGTATTCGGGAACCGTAGTTAGCATATGTCTATGAGCCGACCGGAGTGAACCGCAGCCTCCGGTCGGGTGCTTTTTCGGCCGTATGCGGTTTCCCGACCGCAGGCAAAAACGTGGTCGGCCAACGAACGGAGGCTGCGGTTCACTCCGGTCGACTCATAGACATACATTAACTACGGTTCCCGAATACGGCTGAGTGTGGGCGCCACGATTAAGCCCTGCCCACCCCTCCTCCCAGCCGTATACGGGAACCGTAGTTCAAATTGTAGTGTGAACCCAGCCTAAAAGGCGCTGTGAACAGCTGATTTCAACATTTGAGCCAAAATTACTAACAACTTGCACCAAATGATAAATTTGGGGCATGTCCACGAAAACCAAAGTGGAAAAAAAAGGGTAAAAAGAAACTGTCAACAGGCAAAATTGATAAATACCCCCCTATGTGCCTACCTTGATAAGTGTACCAAGGAATCCTGCAGAATTCTGAAGGAAACTCTGCAGAAAATTCTGCACGGAACCCATGTGAATTCCATAAATGTGGAAAAAACGCGTGCAATTATACCCTACCAGTGATTTTAAGGCCTGCATAACGACATGATCAGCTAATAGATGGACGTTTTCTTAGGGTGCGTTCACACGTCCGTATTTTTGCTGCAGATCTGCAGCAGATTAGCTGCTGCAGATTTTGCTGCCCATTGACTTCAGTGGGATGCAAAATCTGCAAAAGCAGATCTGCAGCAGAAAATACGCACGTGTGAACGTACCCTTATTCATCATCTGATCACTTGCCCTTTTACACACATCAAGTATTGAAAATGTTTATCTGGCCAATAATCGGCCCATGTGAATAAGCCTTAATAGTACCGTAATCCATAATTGCAAAACTACTTAAAATTTAAACCAGAAGAATAACAAGCAAAGAACCAACACTCATAATGTCCTTCAAAACACAAAATAAACAGAAACATAACAGCACACTCTCTGCTAGGAGCATAATCTAGAACAGTGGTCTTCAACCTGCGGACCTCCAGATGTTTCAAAACTACAACTCCCAGCATACCCGGACAGCCGATGGCTGTCCGGGCATGCTGGGAGTTGTAGTTTTGCAACATCTGGAGGTCCGCAGGTTGAAGACCACTGATCTAGAATATTATGAAACATATGACTAAACATGTATTTATAGGCCTCATGTATCTCTGTATATATATTATATATCTGTAATTAGTGATTAGTGTATGATCTGAAGCCATAAAGCTTATATAAAAAGGAAGTCATTTAATTTGTCGCAATACAGCTTTCATGTTGTGCGATAATGAAATAAAATGTTTTACAAGACAATGCTACATCGGTCTCATCGGATTTCTCACCTCTTACCGACACTATAGTTAGATATCTATACATTAAATGTAATTACACAAGTGGGAGGTCAATGGAGCAGAAAAAAAACAGGAGCACATTATTCCACGTTTTCAGTCTTAAGCTGTTAACTGTAGAGAAGCAATTTGCAAGTATTAGCTTTAGGAAAATAATCTCCAAATGCAATCAGCACTAGTGCTCCTATTATGGGTGACAAGAACGTTTAAAATAGCTCTTGGCTTCTTACTGAGGCAAGAAATTGTGGCAGAGCCCCCGTTTTAATGTAATTATCATTAATAGTATGAATGGATCAGAAAATGTGCAGAAGGGCACGAATCTGACCTTTACAACACAATTAATGTGCCATAGAATGTACACTATTTTGTACTATTGTCCTTTGCATATTATTACCCTATAACCTCTATAATCAGTTAAATTCCAAGATTAATTTATTTGCCCTCAGTCTACTAATCTGATCCTGTTGTGTTCCAAGTAAAAGTCTGGCTACATCCAAGCACATGTTAAGAATTTTACTACAGACTGCCTAAAAGGGGTACTCCGGCCCTAAGACATCTTATCCCCTATTCTGATCGCGGGGGTCCCGCCGCTGGGGACCCCTGTGATCTTGCACGCCGCACCCCGTTAGAATCAGTCCCCGGAGCATGTTCACTCTGGGTCTGATTACTGGCGATCACGGGGACAGAGCATAGTGACGTCACGGCTCCGTGTGATGTCACGCTCCGCCCCCTCAATGCAAGCCTATGGGACCAATAGACTTGCATTGAGGGGGCGAAGCGTGACATCACACGAGGCGGAGCCGTGACGTCACTATGCTCCGTCTTCGTGGTCGAGATGGACTCAGCCTGAGGACCTCCAGCGGTTCCGGAAGCCGCTAAAGGTGGGTGCTGCATGGTAGATCCCAGGGGTCCCCAGCAGCGGAACCCCAGTGATCTGACATCTTATCCCCTATCCTTTGGATAGGGGATAAGTTGTCTAGGGGCGGAGTACCCCTTTAAACGGGATCTGTTAGATGGATTCTCATAGTGTATTCATAGAGCCAGATAAGGGTTAAAGGACCCTTCACAGTACCTTTAAATTTGTGAGCTTCAAAAGTGCCCTCGGCACAAGGCTGATAGTCTCAATTGCTCAGCATTTCCATTCAATGTCTCCTCCTCCCATAGTGAATGGAGTAGCTGTGCACATGTTTGACTGCTCCATTCATTTTTAGGGGACTTCTGAGTAGACAGTGAATGGAACGGTGGCAAAGCATGCATGCTTCTGCTCCATGCACTCAGGGAACAAATGACGTCCAATCTCATGAACAGTGAGGGTCCCAGTGGTCAGACCCCTATCGATCAGCACATTTTGTGTATAAGGAAAAAGTTTTAATCTTGGGACAACCCTTTTAACAATAATTAAGTTTATGGTCAGGATTTGAAATCTTTATAGCAATGAGGACCACACATAGACAATGATCTTCACATTATGCAAAGTTACACCCTCTTAGCAGAGGCAAATGTTGGGCTTTGTTTTTACCCATTGGAGTTTTTTTGCAGCAGCCACATGTTTCCTTTATGCGGGTGGGAATTTCTGAATTTCCATTCAATCAAAGCATTGGTGAACACTGGTGAATCCCTTCTGTTGTGATGGTGGGTAAAGGACTAAACCCTCTAAAAATGGTCCAGATTTGTCATAAAAGCTGTCTGAAAATGTGATGCACCTGTTGGCTTATGTTTATGTCAAAAAGGTACATCCAAAATTGGTGGATTTTCTCATGGTGTCCCGAATGGGCCATGCCCCAATTTCCCTTATCAGACAAGGTACAGACATGTCTAAAATATGGTCAAGTTAGACCGTTTTAATGATCTCGCTCAATGTTTTCAGCATGTCAAATAAGCATGTGTGGTTTTTATGTGCAATAAGAAACATGTGCTATGTTTATCAGAAACAGGTCAAGAACAATTACTAGAACTGTTCAAAAATATACAAAAACTTTCTTCCTTCATATCACTGTTACGCCGAGCGCTCCGGGTCCCCGCTCCTCCCCGGAGCGCTCGCTTCACTCTCCCCGCGGCAGCGCTCCGGTCACGTCCTCTGACCCGGGGCGCTGCGATTCCGCTGCCAGCCGGGATGCGATTCGCGATGCGGGTAGCGCCCGCTCGCGATGCGCACCCCGGCTCCCCTACCTGACTCGCTCTCCGTCTGTTCTGTCCCGGCGCGCGCGGCCCCGCTCCCTAGGGCGCGCGCGCGCCGGGTCTCTGCGATTTAAAGGGCCACTGCGCCGCTGATTGGCGCAGTGGTTCCAATTAGTGTGTTCACCTGTGCACTTCCCTATATCACCTCACTTCCCCTGCACTCCCTTGCCGGATCTTGTTGCCTTAGTGCCAGTGAAAGCGTTCCTTGTGTGTTCCTTGCCTGTGTTTCCGACCTTCTGCCGTTGCCCCTGACTACGATCCTTGCTGCCTGCCCCGACCTTCTGCTACGTCCGACCTTGCTTTTGCCTACTCCCTTGTACCGCGCCTATCTTCAGCAGCCAGAGAGGTGAGCCGTTGCTAGTGGATACGACCTGGTCACTACCGCCGCAGCAAGACCATCCCGCTTTGCGGCGGGCTCTGGTGAAAACCAGTAGTGGCTTAGAACCGGTCCACTAGCACGGTCCACGCCAATCCCTCTCTGGCACAGAGGATCCACTACCTGCCAGCCGGCATCGTGACAGTAGATCCGGCCATGGATCCCGCTGAAGTTCCTCTGCCAGTTGTCGCTGACCTCACCACGGTGGTCGCCCAGCAGTCACAACAGATAGCGCAACAAGGCCAACAGCTGTCTCAACTGACCGTTATGCTACAACAGTTACTACCACAGCTTCAGCAGTCATCTCCTCCGCCAGCTCCTGCACCTCCTCCGCAGCGAGTGGCCGCTCCTGGGATACGCTTATCCTTGCCGGATAAATTTGATGGGGACTCTAAGTTTTGCCGTGGCTTTCTTTCCCAATGTTCCCTGCATCTGGAGATGATGTCGGACCTGTTTCCCACTGAAAGGTCTAAGGTGGCTTTCGTAGTCAGCCTTCTGTCCGGAAAAGCCCTGTCATGGGCCACACCGCTCTGGGACCGCAATGACCCCGTCACTGCCTCTGTACACTCCTTCTTCTCGGAAATCCGAAGTGTCTTTGAGGAACCTGCCCGAGCCTCTTCTGCTGAGACTGCCCTGTTGAACCTGGTCCAGGGTAATTCTTCCGTTGGCGAGTATGCCGTACAATTCCGTACTCTTGCTTCAGAATTGTCCTGGAATAATGAGGCCCTCTGCGCGACCTTCAAAAAAGGCCTATCCAGCAACATTAAAGATGTTCTGGCCGCACGAGAAATTCCTGCTAATCTACATGAACTTATTCACCTAGCCACTCGCATTGACATGCGTTTTTCCGAAAGGCGTCAGGAACTCCGCCAAGATATGGACTCTGTTCGCACGAGGCGTTTCTTCTCCTCGGCTCCTCTCTCCTCTGGTCCCCTGCAATCTGTTCCTGTGCCTCCCGCCGTGGAGGCTATGCAGGTCGACCGGTCTCGCCTGACACCTCAAGAGAGGACACGACGCCGTATGGAGAACCTCTGCCTGTACTGTGCTAGTACCGAACACTTCCTGAGAGATTGTCCTATCCGTCCTCCCCGCCTGGAAAGACGTACGCTGACTCCGCACAAAGGTGAGACAGTCCTTGATGTCTACTCTGCTTCTCCACGTCTTACTGTGCCTGTGCGGATGTCTGCCTCTGCCTTCTCCTTCTCTACAGTGGCCTTCTTGGACTCTGGATCTGCAGGAAATTTTATTTTGGCCTCTCTCGTCAACAAGTTCAACATCCCGGTGACCAGTCTCGCCAGACCCCTCTACATCAATTGTGTAAATAATGAAAGATTGGACTGTTCCATACGTTTCCGCACGGAGCCCCTTCTTATGAGCATCGGATCTCATCATGAGAGGATTGAACTTTTGGTCCTCCCCAATTGCACCTCGGAAATTCTCCTTGGACTTCCCTGGCTTCAACTTCATTCCCCTACCCTGGATTGGTCCACTGGGGAGATCAAGAGTTGGGGGTCCTCTTGTTCCAAGAACTGTCTAAAACCGGTTCCCAGTAACCCTTGCCGTAACTCTGTGGTTCCTCCAGTAACCGGTCTCCCTAAGGCCTATATGGACTTCGCGGATGTTTTCTGCAAAAAACAAGCTGAGACTCTACCTCCTCACAGGCCTTATGATTGCCCTATCGACCTCCTCCCGGGCACTACTCCACCCCGGGGCAGAATTTATCCTCTCTCTGCCCCAGAGACTCTTGCCATGTCCGAATATGTCCAGGAGAATCTAAAAAAGGGCTTTATCCGTAAATCCTCCTCTCCTGCCGGAGCCGGATTTTTCTTTGTGTCCAAAAAAGATGGCTCCCTACGTCCTTGCATTGACTACCGCGGTCTTAATAAAATCACGGTTAAGAACCGCTACCCCTTACCCCTCATCTCTGAACTCTTTGATCGCCTCCAAGGTGCCCACATCTTCACTAAATTGGACTTAAGAGGCGCCTATAACCTCATCCGCATCAGAGAGGGGGACGAGTGGAAAACGGCATTTAACACCAGAGATGGACACTTTGAGTATCTGGTCATGCCCTTTGGACTGTGCAACGCCCCTGCCGTCTTCCAAGACTTTGTCAATGAAATTTTTCGTGATCTGTTATACTCCTGTGTTGTTGTATATCTGGACGATATCCTAATTTTTTCTGCCAATCTAGAAGAACACCGCCAGCATGTCCGTATGGTTCTTCAGAGACTTCGTGACAACCAACTCTATGCCAAAATTGAGAAATGTCTGTTTGAATGCCAATCTCTTCCTTTTCTAGGATATTTGGTCTCTGGCCAGGGACTACAGATGGATCCAGACAAACTCTCTGCCGTCTTAGATTGGCCACGCCCCTCCGGACTCCGTGCTATCCAACGCTTTTTGGGGTTCGCCAATTATTACAGGCAATTTATTCCACATTTTTCTACCATTGTGGCTCCTATCGTGGCTTTAACCAAAAAAAATGCTGATCCCAAGTCCTGGCCTCCTCAAGCAGAAGACGCCTTTAAACGACTCAAGTCTGCCTTTTCTTCGGCTCCCGTCCTCTCCAGACCTGACCCTTCCAAACCCTTCCTATTGGAGGTTGATGCCTCCTCAGTGGGAGCTGGAGCTGTTCTTCTACAAAAAAATTCTTCCGGGCATGCTGTCACTTGTGGTTTTTTCTCTAGGACCTTCTCTCCAGCGGAGAGGAACTATTCCATCGGGGATCGAGAGCTTCTAGCCATTAAATTAGCACTTGAGGAATGGAGGCATCTGCTGGAGGGATCAAGTTCTCCTGTTATTATCTACACCGACCACAAGAACCTCTCCTACCTCCAGTCTGCCCAACGGCTGAATCCTCGCCAGGCCCGGTGGTCTCTGTTCTTTGCCCGATTTAATTTTGAGATTCACTTTCGTCCTGCCGATAAGAACATTAGGGCCGATGCTCTCTCTCGTTCCTCGGATGCCTCAGAAGTTGAACTCTCTCCGCAACACATCATTCCACCTGACTGCCTGATCTCCACTTCTCCTGCCTCCATCAGGCAGACTCCTCCAGGAAAGACCTTTGTTTCTCCTCGCCAACGCCTCGGAATCCTCAAATGGGGTCACTCCTCCCATCTCGCAGGTCATGCGGGTATCAAGAAATCTGTGCAACTCATCTCCCGCTTCTATTGGTGGCCGACTCTGGAGACGGATGTTGTGGACTTTGTGCGAGCCTGCACTATCTGTGCCCGGGATAAGACTCCTCGCCAGAAGCCCGCTGGTTTTCTTCATCCTCTGCCTGTCCCCGAACAGCCTTGGTCTCTGATTGGTATGGATTTTATTACTGATTTACCCCCTTCCCGTGGCAACACTGTTATTTGGGTGGTCGTTGATCGATTCTCCAAAATGGCACATTTCATCCCTCTTCCTGGTCTTCCTTCTGCGCCTCAGTTGGCTAAACAATTTTTTGTACACATTTTTCGTCTTCACGGGTTGCCTACGCAGATTGTCTCGGATAGAGGCGTCCAATTCGTGTCTAAATTCTGGAGGGCTCTCTGTAAACAACTCAAGATTAAATTAAATTTTTCTTCTGCATATCATCCCCAGTCCAATGGACAAGTAGAAAGGATTAACCAGATCTTGGGTGATTATTTGCGACATTTTGTTTCCTCCCGCCAGGATGACTGGGCAGATCTCCTCCCATGGGCCGAATTCTCGTATAACTTCAGGGTCTCTGAGTCTTCCTCCAAATCCCCATTTTTCGTGGTGTACGGCCGTCACCCTCTTCCCCCCCTCCCTACTCCCTTGCCCTCTGGTCTGCCCGCTGTGGATGAAATTTCTCGTGACCTTTCCATCATATGGAGAGAGACCCAAAATTCTCTCTTACAGGCTTCATCCCGCATGAAGAAGTTCGCGGATAAAAAAAGAAGAGCTCCCCCCGTTTTTTCCCCTGGAGACAAGGTATGGCTCTCCGCTAAATATGTCCGCTTCCGTGTCCCTAGCTACAAGTTGGGACCACGCTATCTTGGTCCTTTCAAAATTTTGTGTCAAATTAATCCTGTCTCTTATAAACTTCTTCTTCCTCCCTCTCTTCGTATCCCTAATGCCTTTCACGTCTCTCTTCTCAAACCACTCATCCTCAACCGTTTTTCTCCCAAATCTGTTCCTCCCACTCCTGTTTCCGGCTCCTCGGACATCTTCTCGGTCAAAGAAATTTTAGCTGCCAAAAAGGTCAGAGGGAAAAATTTTTTTTTAGTGGACTGGGAGGGTTGTGGTCCTGAAGAGAGATCCTGGGAACCTGAGGACAACATCCTAGACAAAAGTCTGCTCCTCAGGTTCTCAGGCTCTAAGAAGAGGGGGAGACCCAAGGGGGGGGGTACTGTTACGCCGAGCGCTCCGGGTCCCCGCTCCTCCCCGGAGCGCTCGCTTCACTCTCCCCGCGGCAGCGCTCCGGTCACGTCCTCTGACCCGGGGCGCTGCGATTCCGCTGCCAGCCGGGATGCGATTCGCGATGCGGGTAGCGCCCGCTCGCGATGCGCACCCCGACTCCCCTACCTGACTCGCTCTCCGTCTGTTCTGTCCCGGCGCGCGCGGCCCCGCTCCCTGCGCCGCTGATTGGCGCAGTGGTTCCAATTAGTGTGTTCACCTGTGCACTTCCCTATATCACCTCACTTCCCCTGCACTCCCTTGCCGGATCTTGTTGCCTTAGTGCCAGTGAAAGCGTTCCTTGTGTGTTCCTTGCCTGTGTTTCCGACCTTCTGCCGTTGCCCCTGACTACGATCCTTGCTGCCTGCCCCGACCTTCTGCTACGTCCGACCTTGCTTTTGCCTACTCCCTTGTACCGCGCCTATCTTCAGCAGCCAGAGAGGTGAGCCGTTGCTAGTGGATACGACCTGGTCACTACCGCCGCAGCAAGACCATCCCGCTTTGCGGCGGGCTCTGGTGAAAACCAGTAGTGGCTTAGAACCGGTCCACTAGCACGGTCCACGCCAATCCCTCTCTGGCACAGAGGATCCACTACCTGCCAGCCGGCATCGTGACAATCACTTGTCCAAACATGGATTTTCTGGTATTTTGCTAGATATTCACTTTAGGACTACAGAGTGGGAACAGGACAGCAATGTTTTCATGAGCCACAGTCCATCATGGATTTGTGAATCGGTGACGGAGTTGAGTTGGAGTATGCAGCATGACAGGGCATGGCTATTGGCACAACTCATTGTTTTTTCTTCTTTTTGTTTCTTTGTCTCATTTCTGTGATTCAGCGCCAGGTAAATAACATTATAAAGTAGGTTACATTAGTTCAATGTTCCTGGGAGGGGGGGGGGATTGGCTTCAAACAAATAAACATGATTATGATACTACATGCAGTTTTTACATGTGTTTATTCAGCACATTATTAAATTAAAGGCAATGAGGAAACAATGGGGCACATCTTCAAAAAGACAAAAAACAAAACAAAAAAAAACACAAAACAACCTTTCCAAGAAGACAGGAGATTCTGCAGTTTCTTTTACATCACATGCACTACAATGGAACACTGAGTTATGTTACAGCAACAAACAAAATAGTGCCTATGAACATACATACTCTGTTGTTAGCTTCTGTGCAGAAGACATATATTTAGTGTCAATGACAGGATCAGAGCCCATCCTGTTAGGTCAGGAAAGACTATTTAAAGCTTGCCTTGGGAAAAGCTTTCCTGATCTTATGGGATGAGATCCGATCCCATCATTGGCACTAACTATACAGATCCTGCACAGAGCCATGATATAGCCCTGTGAATGAGTTCTTGTACTATGTATACTATATTTAGCATAAAGGTCATAGTAGCGTTCTATCTATACACATAATCACTTTTAAAGGATTATTAATGAATGTTATAACAAGTTATAATAGTGGATAGAGTGCTCAAATTTAGGCTGTCAGCAATTTCTTGCATACTTTTGGTCATGGATATAGGTTTTGTTTTACATAAGAGTATAAATAAGAATAATGTAAAAATAAGCTGTCACGTGCAAGGGCAAGTGATTAGTGAAGTCATAAAACAGCTTACAATTGCGTGGTCTGCAGTGGTAAGAGATACTTAACCCCAAGTGCAGTTGTGTACCTATACTGGGGTGGAGCTCCTGCACTTGTGGTCCGTTGCTATGGGCGATCCCCAGCATGATATGCATACAATAGAGGATGCCTTCAAACGGTCACAAGTACCACAATTGGGGTTGAGGACCATCTGCCATTTTGGACCACATCAGTGAATTTGTTTTATGTCTAGATTTCATGCATCCACACGTTTATCAGGTGTAGGATGCCAATTGTGGTACTTGTGACCGTTTGCAGCATCCTCCATTGTATGCATATCATGCTGGGGATCGCCCATAGCAACGGACCACAAGTGCAGGAGCTCCACCCCAGTATAGGTGCACAACTGCACTTGGGGTTGATTATCTATTGCCACTGCATACCACGCAATTGTAAGCTGTTTTATGTCTAAAGTTTATAATAATGCACCCTTTTTATCATACTGCGTAGCATTAAGGTTTCACCTGTGAGGCCGGCAATATATTAGTCAACCAGGGTGGGGCTTGTAGCCTGTCTCTCCCCCTCCCATTGTATGTGTGCTTAGTCACACTGGAGCTAACCTGGGAGCAGTCTACAAGCCGGACCTGATGCTGCTATAATTTGGATTCCTGGTTTTGCTTATTGCGCACAGGTAGGTTAGTGTTAGGTCCCGTACCATCTGAGAAACCTTGACGTTGGTGTGCGGGCTCTGGTATGTCCTTCATATGAGGATATACTGGCTAATGTCTCAACTTTAACATCAGTTTTGAGGGTTAGTTAATGTCATTGTTTGCATCTGCCACAGTAGTGAACCTATATTGTGGTCCACAAATGCAGGACCTCTACTCCAGTTTGGGGTGCACAACTGCACTTGGGGTTGAGGACCATCTGCCATTTTGGACCACATCTGTGAATTTGATTAGTGAAGTCAGTAACTGGTTGCATAAACAGAAAAAATGTTTCCTTCCTTTTCATACTGGCCCAGATGAGTAAATTCCTATTTATATTTGGACTAGGGGCATGGGAGGGAGGGCAGGACCAGAGCAGTGGTGCTAAAGGCTGCAGGGAGTATAATCCCAACCAGTCTGGCAAATTTTTAGATAACTCACACAACTCCTTTAACCCCTTAACGACCAAGGATGTAAATGTACGTCCTGGAGCGGCGGTACTTCGCGCACCAGGACGTACATTTCCATCCTGCACATGACCGCGAGCATCGTAACGATGATCGGGTCATGTGCGGCAGGTCCCAGCTGCTGATAGAAGCCAGGGACCCGGCAGTAATGGCCGATATCCGCAATCGTGCGAATGTCTGCCATTAACCCCTCAGCTGCCGTGATCAATACAGATCACGGCATCTGCGGCAGCACGGCTACATTTTATGCTGATCTGATCGCCCATGGCACAGATCAGCTAACATGGTGGACGGAGTTCCCCTCACCTGCCTCCGCCGCCTTCCTGGCTTCTTCAGCTCTGGTCTGAGATCGAGGAGACCAGAGCAGAAGATAGCCGAGAACACTGATCAGTGCTATGCCCTATGCATAGCACTGAACAGTATTAGCAATCAAATGATTTCTATAAATAGTCCCCTATGGGGACATAAAAAGTGTTAAAAAAAAAAAAAAGTTAAACAAAAGTGAAAAATCCCCTCCCCCAAAATGTACCTTTTTTCCATTTTACCCCTAAAAAGTGTAAAAACAAAATAATCATTAATAAACATATTTGGTATCGCCACATGTGTAAATGTCTGAACTATGAAAATATAATGTTAATGATCCCGTATGGTGAACGTACAAAAAAAAAGTCCAAAATGGCAGCTTTTACGTCACATTTTATAAAAAAATGTTAAAATTCATAAAAGTTTTATATACACAGATGTGGTATCAATAAAAAGTACAGATCACTGCGCAAAAATGAGCCCTCATACCGCCGCTTATACGAAAAAATGAAAAAGTTATAGGTCATCAAAATAGAGGGATTTTAAACGTACTAATGTGGTTAAAAAGTTTGCGTTTTTTTTTTTTTTTTTAAACGCAACAATAATTGAAAAGTGTGTAATCATGGGTATCATTTTAATCGTATTGACCCACAGAATAAAGAACACCTGTCATTTTTACTGTTAATTGTACAGCGTGAAAACGAAATCTTCCAAAATTTGCAACATTTCAGTTTTCTCTTTAATTTCCCCACACAAACCGTATTTTTTTTGGTTGCACCATACATTTTATGGTAAAATGAGTGATCTCATTACAAAGGACAACTGGTGCAAAAAACTAGCCTTCATACTAGTCTTTGGATTAAAAAATATAAAAGAGTTACAAATTTTAGAAGGTGAGGAAGAAAAAACAAAAATGCTAAAATAAAATTGGCTTGGTCCTTAAGGTCAAAATGGGCTTGGTCCTTAACCCCTTAACAACCAAGGAGGTATATTTACGTCCTTGGCCAGCTCCCGCGATATAACGCGGGGTCACGCCGTGACCCCGCGTCATATCAGGTCGGTCTTGGCATGTATCTGAAGCCGGGACCCGGGGCAGTGATCTCGGTGCCGCGCGCTATTAACCCTTTAGACGCGCGTTCAAAGTTGAATGCCGCGTCTACAACAAAAGTGAAAGCTGCTCAGTGGGGCTGATCGGGACACCACATTTTCACTGCAGTGGTCCCGATCAGCTGGGACACGAGCAGAGGTCCTCTTACGTTCCTCCGGTGTTTCCCCTCGGCGACTGATTGCTCCAAGCCTGAGATGTAGGCTTGAGCAATCGACTGCCGATAACACTGATCACTGCAAAGCTATGGCTCCGGCACTGCGCTATCATTGCTGAACAGAGCGAGTTCGCTCTGTGCGTAATGACGGGCGATACAGGGGACGGAGCAGCGTGACGTCAAGGCTCCACCCCTCATGACATCACGGCCCGTCCCTTAATGCAAGTCTATGGCAGGGGGCGTGACGACCGCAACGCCCCCTCCCATAGACTTGTATTGAGGGGGGTGGGCCGTGACGTCACGAGGGGCTGAGCCGTGACGTAATGATGCTCTGGCCCCTGCATTGCCCGTCATTACGTGCAGAGCGAACTTGCTCTGTGCAGTAATGATAGCGCAGTGCCGCAGCGGCGATCCCGGGGCTCCCTAGCAGCGGGACCGCGGCGATCTGACATCTTATCCCCTATCTTTTGCATAGGGGATAAGATGTCTAGGGGCAGAGTACCCCTTTAAGGGGATAAGGGGTTAATGGAGCAACTACTGTCAACCTCCCAAGTATAGCTATATCTCAGTAGTGGTACAATCATGTAAATGCTAAAAGTATGAGCTGCCATTGTGATGAAGTAAGGTGTATAGCTTGCTTGTGACTTGGGAACACTATACAAGTTTTCCGATAAGGAGTTATAACCACAATTTTTTACTTCTTTATGAAGCGTTTATCTTAAATGCCATGTTTTAAGTTGCTTTCCTTGGCAATATTTTCATAATGGTACCATATATTATACATATTAGTCCATTGAATGATGTGACATTTGATAATTATTTTGTTGTATAACAAAACGTAGACAACACAGATGTAGTCTAACCAAAAACCTTTGCTGTCCTCAGCTTACTTTTCCATGCTTCCACAACTTGTAATAAACCCATACAGGAAAAAGTCATGCGGATGTTTAAGCTACACTTTATTACATTTTATGGAAGCACTGTGCTTTAAAGTGAAGGTTTACTTTTGGTGAACCTTTTCTTCAGTATGAAGGAATTGTAAGACAAAACTCTTAAAGGAAATATGTAACAAGTGTCACCTGCACTAACCTGCTTATACTGGGTAATAATGTGGGCGGTGCTGATTCCAACACTGTTTTTAACCTACATTACCATTTTTCTGAGTTACGCCTGACAATCCAAATATGCAAATGAAGTACTTTGGTGCACTGGGGGCTTTCAAAGCTCCTTGGTGAACTCTTCTGCCTGCCCAGCTTGGCCCTTTGCAACATCCTCTTCATAAATAGTAATGGTCCTAAGATCCATTCTCTACTGGGAACTTGTGACCTCACCATCCCCGAGGATGCTTTTACCCCCAGGGATGGTAAAGATATTAAGTTATAAAGTCCCACCCCCTATCCCACAAATTGTCCCCTGGGTGGGGACTTCTACTTAATAGCATCCGTCGCTCCAGCCGTGGTCCTGTCCCCTCAACTTGATTGACAGCTTGCTTCACTGCTCTGCTCCATCTGCTTAGGAAGCAGAAAGGTAATGAAAGGTGTCAATCAAGCCGACAGGGCGGGGCCATGGGCGGAGCAATGGGGAGCAACGGGAGCTGGTAAGTTGAAGTCCCCGCCCAGGGGACTACTTGTGGGGGGGACTTTACCATCCCTGGGGGCAAAAACGTCCCCCAGGGATGGTAAGCATAACAATTTTAGCATATATTTATTTTATATGTTATACAGTATATACTAAAATATGCTGATTGGTTCCCTTTTAAATGGTTTTTAAAACATAATCAAAAGAGACACTGAGAAACCCACTCTGCAGTGTTTCTGCAGTCCCCATGTAACATATTTCAGCTTCCATCCCATCGTTTGCTCTGGGCAGGCCACTCTGACATCTCAGCTCACCAATAATCCTTCAGCAAACACAGGCCAACAGTACACTGACACTTCTTTAATAGACATGCTCCAGACCACATCCAGAATGCAGATACAGTTGAATGCAATGACAAAGCAGGGAGACTTTGACTTCCTGTCCTTCTACATGTGTAATGGATGGGGGAGTAATATTGTATGCTGCTTTCTATTAAAGCTAGAGATGTTCCAGTGTCTTTCAGCATACCCTAAGGCTATTTTAGACATAAAGTTTGCTATGCCACATTGAAACAGTACAAATAATGTATGCAAGTGTGGTTACATCTTTATATGGAATGTGATACAACAACCATAGTCAAGAAAAATCAATATCTAAGTTTTTTTTAGGTACAGGTTGCAAATATCTAGTAACCTTTCCAGCAAGAACTGTCTAGGGCAGGGGTACTCAACTATTTTTAGTGAGGGTCCGCTTATCCAGGTCTGCCATTTGGTTAAGGTCCGAGCTGAATGCTAAGGCCTGGTTCACACCTAGTGGCCTCAGTACCATGAAGGAAATAGTAAACAAGCGACTGAACTGTGGAGGATGTATGACCTGAATACTGCCACACACTGTACTCCTTAATATAATACTGCCACACACTATACCCTGAATATAATACTGCCGCACACTGTACTCCTGTATATAATACTGCCACTCACTGTACCTTCTGAATATAATACTGCCACACACTGTACCTTCTGAATATAATACTGCCACACACTGTACCCTGAATATAAGACTGCCGCACACTGTACCCCTGAATATAAGACTGCCACACACTGTACCCCTGAATATAATACTGCCACACACTGTACCCTGAATATAATACTGACGCACACTGTACTCCTGAATATAATACTGCCACACACTGTACCCTGAATATAATACTGCCACACACTGTACCTTCTGAATATAATACTGCCACACACTGTACCTTCTGAATATAATATTGCTACACACTGTTCCCCCTAAATATAATACTGCCACACACTGTACTCCTGAATATAAAACTGCCACACACTGTGCCCTTAAAAATAATTCTGCCACACACTGGGCCCCTGGTATATTGCTGCCCCATACTATGTCCCTGGTATATAACTGCCACTCGCTATGCCCCCAAATACATTTTCGATAAACACTGTGCCCTGTACCGACTAATTGTGCCTCTGTGCCCCAAAGAATTATTGATGCCACTGTCCCCCCAGAATTAATGATGCCACTGTATCGCATAATTAATTATGCCACTGTATCGCAGAATTAATGATGCCACTGTGCCCCAGAATAATGATGCTGCTGTGCCCCCAGAATTAGTTATGCCACTGTGCCCCCAGAATTAATTATGCCACTGTGCCCCCAGAATTAATTATGCCGCTGTGCCCCCAGAATTAACAATGCCGCTGGGCCCCCAGAATTAACAATGCCCTGTGCCCCCAGAATTAACGATGCCGCTGTGCCCTCAGAATTAATTATGCTGCTGTCCCCCATAATTAATGATGCCACTGTTCCCCAGAATTAATGATGCCGCTGGGCCCCCAGAATTAATGATGCCGCTGGGCCCCCAGAATTAATGATGCCGCTGGGCCCCCAGAATTAATGATGCCGCTGGGCCCCCAGGATTAATGATGCCGCTGTGCCCTCAGAATTAATTATGCTGCTGTCCCCCATAATTAATGATGCCACTGTTCCCCAGAATTAATGATGCTGCTGGGCCCCCAGAATTAATGATGCCGCTGGGCCCCCAGAATTAATGATGCCGCTGGGCCCCCAGGATTAATGATGCCGCCGGGCCCCCAGGATTAATGATGCCGCCGGGCCCCCAGGATTAATGATGCCGCCGGGCCCCCAGGATTAATGATGCCGCCGGGCCCCCAGGATTAATGATGCCGCCGTGCCCCCAGGATTAATGATGCCGCCGTGTCCCCAGGATTAATGATGCCGCCGTGTCCCCAGGATTAATGATGCCGCCGTGTCCCCAGGATTAATGATGCCGCCGTGTCCCCAGGATAAATGATGCCGCCGTGTCCCCAGGATTAATGATGCCGCCGTGTCCCCAGGATTAATGATGCCGCCGTGTCCCCAGGATTAATGATGCCGCCGTGTCCCCAGGATTAATGATGCCGCCGTGTCCCCAGGATTAATGATGCCGCCCTGCCCCCTGGATTAATGATGCCGCCCTGCCCCCTGGATTAATGATGCCGCAGTGCCCCCAGGATTAATGATGCCGCCGTGCCCCCAGAATTAATGATGCCGCCGTGCCCCCAGAATTAATGATGGTGCTGTCCCCCACAATTAATGATGCCGCTGTGCCCCCAGAATTAACGGTGCCGCTGTGTCCGCAGAATGATGCTGCTGTGCCCCCAGGATTAATGATGCGACTGTCCCCCAGAATTAATGATGCCGCCGTGCCCCCACATAAACTTTGCCACTGTGAGTCTCCAGCTGTTGCTAACTACAACTCCCATCATGCACAGACAGAAGGTCATGATGGGAGTTGTGGGGGGAATACAATTACACACTGGCTCCTGTCCGAAGTCCCACGCTGCTCCGCTGCTCTGGCCTCTTCTAGTCAGGCCTGGCCAGAGCAGATGACGCAGTGAGCGCTAATCGCGCCGTCTGCATAACTGGAGAAGCGCTGGGCGGCCGGGCAGGGACACAGCATTCTCTTGCTCCGGGCCGCGGTTATTCATTTGTATCCGTGTCTTAAAGACACCTATACAAATGATTAAGGGGAGATCCGGTAGGCAGTCCGGATGATTGGCGCCGCGGTCCGGATCTGGATCACGGTCCGCCAGTTGAGTACCCCTGGTATATGGATTAAATATATAATTTAATATAGCTATAAAGCAGTTAACACAGGAATAAAGAAATCTAATTCCCTTTTATAATTTTACTACTAGGATGTATTTTATTTTCCTTCCTTTTGTACCTACCTTGTTTGCCTTTGTTTGTTAAGACATATATTTGCATGTGGATATGGTTCCTTCCTCATTCCTTTCCATTTATTATCATTCAGTGTGCAGCTATCTCATGCTAACACATGATCTGTTCTGAAATGTGCTTGTTTTTGCAGGTGATTGTACACCTGTATGGGAACAGCACAATTCATTCTGCTATGTTGCATTGAATTACTTATAGTTGTTCAGAATAAAATGGGTGTTTGGTATCTGAATGGTGGTGAAGACATACAAATCTTCAAGCATGTGTAAAGTAAATGATATGGTTTGTATAAATAGCAGTAATTTCTGACTATTCGAAATGCGGATGGTGTTTACAGTGCCCAACAGATGTGGATCACATATCACAAATCATTTCTAGTCCACTTTTAAGTACATATTCAAACAAGTGTGTGCAACCTAGGGAACTGTTCAACCAGAGGTAAGCACATTTATTAACCCTATTTAAAGGGGTACTACGGCCCTGAGACATCTTATCCCCTATCCAAAGGATAGGGGATAAGATGTCTCAGGGCCGGAGTACCCCTTTAAGTTCTGCTGAGTTGGTAATTGGATTATGATAGGAAGTGCGTCTAGTTGCCAATCAATTTGCCTAGTTTCAGATTCACTACTGTTGAATTAAAAATACAGTAAATACATTTCTAACCATATTCGAAGGAGAAACGGCAAATCAAGCAAAACAGTTGACTCGTATTCATGCTAAGAAAACACAGAAGTCCATGAATCCTCTCAAGGCTACATGTTTTTTATGGCCCTGTGGCTGTAAAGCATATACTTCAATTCTGTTAAAACAAAGCAACAGATGTGGACCTACTGTGCTATCCAACTGGTTGGACTGTGGACCAAAGTGAAGAGTGGAATTTAAGAAGCCTCTAGGTTTTTACCTTTGTATTCCCCTCTATAATGTGGAAGATGGAATTGTATTCTAAAGGGTATCAGATTATTTCAAGAATTGTCCAGTTGTAGGTGCAAATGACCAGCAGGACCCAATGCATAGAATCAAGTGGTAATGCAAAGGCGAGTCTTAGTCCAGGAGTGGATTGCATAAAGGCAGAACTATAGCTAAATTGGGTACAGGTAAGAGAATTGAGGTAGAAGGCACAGGTTAAGAGCCAGCAGTCCGGGTAATATACGGGAGTATCCAAACGGTACAGATGAGTCAGACAGGGTCGAATGGTCAGGCCCAGATCAAACACAGGATATTACTTATCAGAACACATATGGAAGACTACACTATTGCTCAGACACCAAGGAGCAGGCAGAGCTGAAGAGACAGATGAAGAGCCAAGATAGGAGGGGGGCAGGTTTTGGGTCTGCACGCTTCCTCTTTTAAATGGCAGAGAAAGTGCGCAAACTCTATAGGTCAGAGCAGGAACTGCAGCAGTAGGAGATGCACCATGGTGGCAGTATGAGAGAGAAGGGCATGAACAGCTATACAGGAGTGGTGAGTTCCGCGGGTTACAATATGCCAGCAGGACCAAACACTGGCAGTACAGCTGTCAAAAGAATAACCAAGCAAAGATAGAAAGAGACCGGCAACTCACTGAAATCATGTAGTCCGAAACGGAGCTTGTTGCCTGTTGGTATCCCCCTGTGTATGTCCCCTCCCTATGATTTTATGTGAGTATTACATGCAATAAAGAAGTCGGAAGACATGATTTTGGTGAGTTGCCGGCCTCTTTCTATCTTTGCTTGGTTATGAAGATTGCACCCCCACATGCCTGCATTGCAGTATATATCCACCTGCACTCTCTGTCTCCTCCTCACCTCGTAGTGCCGGTCTACCTTGCATATAACAGCTGTCAAAAGAGCAGAGCAGAGCAGATGCAGCCAACAAGATGGCTGCCACTATAATAATGTACACAAATGAAATGTAAAAAAACACAATAAAAAATAGAAACAGATTATACACAAAATTTTTTTCCAGTATCCGAAAAAACATATTTCATGATACATTCAATGTAAACTGAAGACAGAATCTGACTCTGCAAAACTCTAAATTTAAAGGGGTTGTGTGCTGCCCTGCAGTTCGGAGCTCCGCTCAAAGCGTCCGGAAGTTCATTACTCCGAACGCTGTGTGCGGGCTTCCGTGTTCGCAGCCGCCGGGCGTGACGTCACGCCCGGCCCCTTCATGACGTCTCGCCCGCCCCCTCGTGACGTCTCGCCCGCCCCCTCAACGAAAGTCTATGGGAAGGGGGTGCGACTGCTGTCACGCCCCCTTCCCATAGACTTTGGTAGAGGGGGCGGGCGTGACGTCACAAGGGGGCGGGCGAGACGTCACGAAGGGGCCGGGCGTGACGTCACGCCTGGTGGCTGCGAACACGGAAGCCCGGACACAGCGTTCGGAGTAATGAACTTCCGGACGCTGTGAGCGGAGCTCCGAACTGCAGGGCAGCGCACAACCCCTTTAAAGGAAATATAGCTACAGATAAAATAGTAATATTATTACTATTATAAAATAGTAATCCAGTAGCATTACAAGTATTCCTTTTTAAATCATTTGTATATAACATATTATTAATGATTGTCAGGTTTACAAAAGCTGTATGTATAAATTACAGAACCCATACCCTGTACCTATGAAACACACATGCCACTTACAAAACAAACAGGGAAATACGTTAGCCAAAACAAGTAGTGGAACTGAAGCCTTTAACACACTGTAGTATTCATCCCCAGATATTATCTATAATGCTTGTAGACATGGTTTGTTGACCTACATACTGTATATTTCTTAGTACAAACATCAATACTAGACAAGAAATTTCAAAACCAGACTGGCCACATTTTTCCTTTATATACACTGTTTATTGCATATACCATTATAGATGGCTTTTATTATAGAGGTATTACTTACAATCATGTTAAACATTGAATGCCATCCATTTTTTCTAATTTCAGCCAGTATCCCAGCTTGTATGCAGTACCACTTCTTTCTTCTTTGTTTCTCACTTTTTAATTTGCTTAGAAGTTCATCGCTACTTGTTGTGTAACATTGTATACTACTGTTTTATTAATATGACATTGTGAGAGTAATAGAGTGCATTTTACTTTAAGTGCATAGGCTCTGGGTAAGAGATATAAATGTAAAACATTAATGAGTATAGGGTCTATATATTTTATTTATTTCTGTCCTCTCTCCTACACAGATACTTCAGTGGCCTTTGCATAGTATGGACCTAAAATAAGCCAGGTTATTTACCTTAGTCTGATAAAGATTTGTCAAAAGCCATAAAATCTGGTGAAACCCAGACACAAGAAACATAGTTAAAGGGGTATTCCAGGCAAAAACATTTTATCCCCTATCCAAAGCATAGGGGATAAGATGTCTGATCGCGGGGGACCCGCTGCTGAGACCCCCCGCGATCTCCCTGCAGCACCCGCATTCTATTCGGGTGCTGAATCTCCAGTTTCGGAAACCTCCAGGTTTCCAGGACTGGGGACGTGACGTCACGCCCCCTCCCATAGATATGAATGGAGGGGGCGTGGCTTCATGTCCCCAGTCCCGGAGAATGCGGGTGCTGCAGAGACATTGTGGGGGGTCTCAGCAGCAGGCCCCCCGCGATCAGACATCTTATCCCCTATCCTTTGGATAGGGGATAAAATGTTTTTGCCCGGAATACCCCTTTAATGCCACGTGTCACACATTAAAGTACAGGGATGATATGGGCCAATAACCATCTGCAGTGGGAGTCATAGATGACACTCTGCTACAACAGCAGGAATCAGAAATAACTCTGATCTGAGCAATTTAACCCCTTAGATGCCATTAGTAGTGACTGCAGCATTTAGGTCATTAGACAGAGGAAGTGGGCTCCCTCTGTCACACTATCACCTCCTGGTACATTCTGCTAATGCGAATATCATCTGAACTAAAGGATCTCTCATTCTACTCGTGTTCACCCGCAATATAATCCAGTGCATTGGATTTAGTGCAGGTGAAAAGCCTTTAAGCCTTCCAGTACTTATCTGCTGTATGGTCCTGAGAAAGTTTTGTAGTTCTTTCCAGTCTGATCACAGTGCTCTTTACTGCCACCTCTGCCTGTGGCAGTAACTATCTATAGCAGGAAAGGTTTGCTATGGGGATTTGCTCATGCTCTGGACAGTTCCTGACACGGAAAGAACTACACAACTTAATCTGGAGCATACAGCAACTGATAAATACGGGAAGGATTAAGATTTTTTTTATATAGAAGTAGTTTACAAATCGGTATAACTTTCTGGAACCAGTTGATTTAACCCCATCCCTCCCCAGGGTGTATGAGTACGTCTTAGGAAGGGGGAAGCAGCTACAAAGTGGGATTGTGATATCATCCCCCTCCATACCACACAGCCCCTGATTGGAATCAACAGCCATGGGCCACAGCTAATAGTGGCTATTAACCTTTTAGATCTGATCGCAGTACCTAAAGCCGTCAACTCAATGTTGCTGGTTGGTTGCTATGGGTGATTGGGACCACCGCAGGGTAATTGCGCAGTCTTGATCATCTTATATGACAGCTGGAGGGTCCCTACCTATCTCTGTGCCTTCCAATCTTCTCTGTGTTGCTCTAGCCTGCTTTGACAGGCTAGGACAACAGAGCGCAGTTAACACTGATCAGTGCTGTGTACTAGCCAAGCATTGATCAATGTTAGAATACCAACAGAACCAACAGAATAGAAAGAATGTGTAATTTTTTACCACAAAATGCACTATGTAGAAACGCAACCCCCTAAAAATCCACAATGGCATTTTTATTCAATTTTGCCCCACAAATATTTTTTCCAAAGGATAGGGGATCGCTGGGGACCACCGTGATCTTGCATGCAGCATCACATTATAATCAGTCCAAGGAGCATGTTCGCTCCGGGTCTGATTACTGGGGATCCCAGGGGCCGGAGCATTGTGACGTCACGGCACCGCCCCCAAGTGATGTCACACTCTGCCCCCTCAATGCAAGCCTGTGGGAGAGGGCTTGACAGCTGGGCTATTACACAGGTGTCACGCCCCCTCCCATAGGCTTGCATTGAGGGAGTGGAGGGTGATGTCACACAGGGGCGGGGCCGTGACGTCACAATGCTCCGGCCCCCGTGATCCCCAGTAATCAGACCCGGAGCGAACATGCTCCGGGGACTGATTATAACAAGGTGCTGCGTGCAAGATCATGGGGGTCCCCAGCGGCAGGACCCCTGTGATCAGGCATCTTATCCCCTATCCTTTGGATAGGGGATAAGATGTCTTAGCGCCGGAGTACCCCTTTAAGGCACAGAGACAGGTATCAGTTTATTGTGTAAGGCTGGGTTTACATATATCTGTTGTCTGGCATAGTTTCCCTCTGGCATGCACCTGTGAGAAACTGATGCTAGAACTGATCCCATTTATTTAAATGGGACAGTTCACAATCATCCAGCGTCTCAATTTTTTTTTTGTAATATATTTTTATTCAGCATTTTCATAACAGTACATAAACATAGCAGAAATAGCAAGATCCCCATCCAGGGAAAATAAAGGAGCATGGACCAACATACAATCCTACAACGGTCGCAAACATAGCAAATACAGAGGTGCTGCAGTGAAGTGATGTAAAACACCACCTCGCCCCAAGGATTCAACAAGCCCAACCCCTACAGTCTAAACCGAATCTGGTAGTTGTAATGCGCCTAGCGTTCCTTTCAGTGATTCCGTAAGGTACCATGTGGTATGCCTAAAGGGATATACTATGTCTGCTATCTCCTGGGGGTTATAGTGTGTAACAATGAACGACGTCCACTTTCCGAAGAAACGTGCCGTGCCGGTGTTGCAATGGCGTTCAGCATCCAATCTGTCCACCACTAAGAAAAACTTCAATTGAGCTACCAATAATTGCAGGTCCGGTACCCGGTCCTCCCACCAACGGAGAAACAAGCATCGCAGCGTCTCAATTTTGATGCATGCTTGTTGCACATGCCGGTGCCAGAAACAATGGATGCCGGAGGCCATACAACTAATGACAACTGATGCATGTTGTCCTCAGTTGCGGCATCAGTTTCATTGAGAATTAGGCTGAGTTCACCTATGCCGGAAGCTGGACATATTTGAACCCAGCCTGAAAAAACTCACCAAATTACATATTTCAGATGTTACATGGGGGGTTGTTTTTTGGCATATTGGATGACTGCAACCACACCCAAAATCTCAACATTTTTATAAAGTTTGACTATATGACTATAGATATTTTCTTCTTTATAAGAGACTAGTATAATTATAAAATATGTACACGTTCCTATTAAATGTTCTGCTAACTATGCATGAAGGTTGGTCAAAACATCTTGTAGATCAGATGATATCCAATATACCACATATTTAGGCTTCCAGACCCCAAAGTTTATTTTTACTTACAGACTAACTGCTGACTTTTTAGTACTAAAATTTGCATTATATAAATGCACTCACAATCTGTGGGAAGTCAGCGATCGAGTTATTCACCTTGGAAATGAAAGCTATTTGAAGAATGCAGCTTTTGAGTGAGTCAAAATAAATGTATCTGTCAAGTGAAATGAAATACTTTAAATAATTTGAAGACAAACTATTGTTTACTTCACATTGCTCCACTCTATGAGGCACATAAAATGCAGTTCAAATAAGAGTTTCTGTTTAAAGAAGAAGTCTCATGCCTGGTCAGTACAGAAAAACGTATCCCCTATCCCCTAAACTTATTCCACATCGCCGTCTAAGAGCTACCCCGCTTTCAATTTTCCACCTACAGACCCATATGATTTTTTTTTTGTTGCCCCAACAATTGCACTTTGCAATGACATCACAAATTGTACCACTAAATCTACGGTAAAACAAAATAAAACCTTATTTGTGGGACAAAATTAGAAAAAAATGCCATTTTGCAAGTTTTGGGGGCTTCTCTTTCTAAGCAGTGCAATTTTTGGTAAAAATTATAAATTATCTTTGTTCTGTAGATCCATAAGATTAAAATTCTACCTGATATTCCAGGCAAAACCTTTTTATATATATATCAACTGGCTCCGGAAAGTTAAAAAGATTTGTAAATTACTTCTATTAAAAAATCTTAATCCTTCCAATAGTTATTAGCATCTGAAGTTTTCTGTCTAACTGATCAATGATGATGTCACATCCCGGGAGCTGTGCTTGATATCCTCATAGGAACTGCACAGCTCCCGGGACGTGAGTCATCAGAGAGCAGTTAGACAGAAAACAACAACTTAACTTCAGAAGCTAATAACTATTGGAAGGATTAAGATTTTTTTAATAGAAGTAATTTACAAATCTGTTTAACTTTCCGGAGCCAGTTGATATATAAAAAAGTTTTTTGGCCTGGAATACCCCTTTAACCCCTTAAGGACCAGGCCATTTTACCCCTTAAGGAACGGAGCGTTTTTTGCAATTCTGACCACTGTCACTTTAAACACTTTAGAATGCTTTTAGTTATCATTCTGACTCCGAGATTGTTTTTTCGTGACATATTCTACTTTAACTTAGTGGTAAAATTTTATGGTAACTTGCATCCTTTCTTGGTGAAAAACCCCAAAATTTGATGAAAAAAATGAAAATTTTGCATTTTTCTAACTTTGAAGCTCTCTGCTTGTAAGGAAAATGGATATTCAAAATATATATTTTTGGAGTTCACATATGCAATATGTCTACTTTATGTTTTCATCTTAAAATGTATGAGTTTTTACTTTTGGAAGACACCAGAGGGCTTCAAAGTTCAGCAGCAATTTTGAAATTTTTCACATAAATTTTCAAACTCACTTTTTCAGGGACCAGTTCAGTTTTGAAGGGGATTTGAAGGGTCTTCATATTAGAAATACCCCATTATAAAAACTACACCCCCCAAAGTATTCAAAATGACATTCAGTAAGTGTTTTAACCCTTCAGGTGTTTCACAGGAATAGCAGCAAAGTGAAGGAGAAAATTCAAAATCTTCATTTTTTACACTCGCATGTTCTTGTAGACCCAATTTTTGAATTTTTGCAAGGGGTAAAAGAGAAAATTTTTACTTGTATTTGAAACCCAATTTCTCTCGAGTAAGCACATACCTCATACATCTATGTTAATTGTTCAGCGGGCGCAGTAGAGGGCTCAGAAGGGAAGGAGCGACAAATGGTTTTTGGGGGGCATGTCACCTTTAGGAAGCCCCTATGGTGCCAGGACAGCAAAAAAAAAAAAAAAAAAAAACACATGGCATACCATTTTGGAAACTAGACCCCTCAGGGAATGTAACAAGGGGTAAAGTGAACCTTAATACCCCACAGGTGATTCACGACTTTTGCATATGTAAAAAAATATATATTTTTTTTACCTAAAATGCTTGGTTTCCCAAAAATTTTACATTTTTAATAAGGGTAATAGCAAAAAATACCCCCCAAAATTTGAAGCCCAATTTCTCCCGATTCAGAAAACACCCCATATGGGGATGAAAAGTGCTCTGCTGGCGCACTACAGGTCTCAGAATAGAAGGAGTCACATTTGGCTTTTTGAAAGCAAATTTTGCACTGGGGGCATGCCGCATTTAGGAAGCCCCTATGGTGCCAGACAGCAAAAAAAAAAAAAAACACATGGCATACCATTTTGGAAACTAGACCCCTCGGGGAACGTAACAAGGGGTAATTTGAACCTTAATACCCTACAGGTGTTTCACGACTTTTGCATATGTAAAAAAATATATATTTTTTTTACCTAAAATGCTTGTTTTCCCAAAAATTTTACATTTTTAAAAAGGGTAAGAGCAGAAAATACCCCCCAAAATTTGTAACACAATTTCTCCCGAGTACGCGATACCCCATATGTGGCCCTAAACTGTTGCCTTGAAATACGACAGGGCTCCAAAGTGAGAGCGCCATGCACATTTGAGGCCTAAATTAGGGACTTGCGTAGGGGTGAACATAGGGGTATTCTACGCCAGTGATTCCCAAACAGGGTGCCTCCAGCTGTTGTAAAACTCCCAGCATGCCTAGACAGTCAACGGCTATCTGGCAATATTGGGAGTAGTTGTTTTGCAAGAGCTGGAGGCTCCGTTTTGGAAACAGTGGCGTACCAGACGTTTTTCATTTTTATTGGGGAGGGGGGTTGTATAAGGGTATGTGTATATGTAGTGTTTTTTACTTTTTTTTTTATTTTGTGTTAGTGTAGTGTTTTTAGGGTACAGTCACACGGGCGGGGGTTCACAGTAGTTTCTCGCTGGCAGTTTGAGCTGCGGCAGAAAATTTGACGCAGATCAAACTTGCAGCCGGATACTTACTGTAATCCTCCGCCCATGTGAGTGTACCCTGTACATTCACATTGGGGGGGAACATCCAGCTGTTGCAAAACTACAACTCCCAGCATGTACGGTCTATCAGTGCATGCTGGGAGTCGTAGTTTTGCAATCGCTGGAGGCTCCGTTTTGGAAACAGTGGCGTACCAGACGTTTTTCATTTTTATTGGGGAGGGGGGTTGTATAAGGGTATGTGTATACGTATTGTTTTTTATTTTTTATTTTATTGTGTGTTAGTGTAGTGTTTTTAGGGTACAGTCGCACGGGCGGGGGTTCACAGTAGTTTCTCGCTTGCAGTTTGAGCTGCGGCAGAAAATTTGCCGCACCTCAAACTTGCAGCCGGATACTTACTGTAATCCTTCGCCCATGTGAGTGTACCCTGTACGTTCACATTGGGGGGGGGGGGGACATCCAGCTGTTGCAAAACTACAACTCCCAGCATGTACGGTCTATCAGTGCATGCTGGGAGTTGTAGTTTTGCAACAGCTGGAGGCACACTGGTTGTGAAACACCGAGTTTGGTAACAAACTCAGTGTTTTGCAACCAGTGTGCCTTCAGCTGTTGCAAAAGCTACAACTCTCAGCATGTACGGACAGCGGAAGGGCATGCTGGGTCTTGTAGTTATGCAACAGCTGGAGGCATACTACTTTGGCTGGGGATGCTGGGGATTGTAGGTATGCAACAGCTGGAGACACACTGGTTTGCTACTTAACTTAGTGTGCCTTCAGCTGTTGCAAAACTAAAACTCTCAGCAGTCAGACAGCCAACGGGCATGCTGGGAGTTGTAGTTATGCAACCACCAGATGCACCACTACAACTCCCAGCATGCACTTTAGCTGATTGTACAAGCTGGGAGTTGTATTTATACAACAGCTGAAGGTACACTTTTCCATAGAAAGAATGTGCCTCCAGCTGTTGCAAAACTACAAGTTCCAGCATGCCCATAAGGGAATGCTGGGAGTTGTGGTGGTCTGCCTCCTGCTGTTGCACAACTACAGCTCCCAGCATGCCATTTTTGCATGCTGGGAGCTGTTGCTAAGCAACAGCAGGAGGCTGTCACTCACCTCCAACGATCCAGCCGCATCAGGTCAGTCCCTCATCGTCGCCGCCGCCGCTGCTCCTGTGGCCCCAATCCCAACAGGGACGCTGGGGATCGGGGTCCCCAGCACCCGGGGTGCACGTCCCGCACCTGCTCACGTCCTCCGGAAGAGGGGCGGAGCGGGTTGCGGGAGTGACACCCGCAGCAGGCGCCTTGATTGGTCGGCCGGTAATCCGGCCGACGAATCAGGGCGATCGTAAGGTGGCACCAGTGCCACCTCACCCCTGCTGGCTATGGCTGTTCGGGGCCGTCTCTGACGGCCCCGATCAGCCAATAATTCCGGGTCACCGTGTCACTGGAGACCCGATTGACCCCGAATCCGCCGCAGATCTGCGGCCATCGCCGACATGGGGGGTCATCATGACCCCCCACGGCGATATGCCCCGATACCTGCTGAACAATTTCAGCAGGCATCGGGCACCGGCTCCGCTCCAGATGGTTGCGGGGGGCCGGTAAAACACATGACGTTCTCATACACGGTCATACACAGGACGTAAATGTACGTCCTGGTGCTCTAAGTACCGCCGCAACAGGACAAACATTTACGTCCGTGGTCGTTAAGGAGTTAAGATTATATTTTAACCCCTTCCTGTACTATCGAGCATTATGTTCGATAGTACAGGAAGCAGTTACAATAGAATCTTAAATACACCATGCAGTCAATGGCGTAAACATAAAAAAATAGCAATGTCAGCTGCTGATTGCAACAGGCACCCATGATGGGTCAGGTGATGGGAATATGTTGCGGTTCTGCATTATAACTGGCAGATGCCTGTTGCAAGCAGCAGCTGACATGTGCAGATAATGATATTTAAATGGTTAAATGCTAAATGCCATGATCAATTGTGATCACAGCATTTAAACACTAAATGCTGATAATCCCTGGGGTCTAGTGGCCCCATTGCGCCTCCTCCTAGCCCCCCAGGTGATGTAAAATTAAAGCGCCAAAGGTGGAAAAGTAAAAAAGTTATCATGTTCAGGACATGGCATGGAACAAACTTTGTTTTTCAAGATTTCTATTTTTATGTATTTTTTGTTACTATAGAACAAAACAAAAATTATCCGAGTTTGGTATAATTGGAATCGTACTGACCCATAGAATAAAGTAGGCATGTAATATTAACCGTATGGTGAAAAAATTATTGCCCCACAGAATTGCGCAATTCCATATTTTTGGTCTGGCTCTGTAATACATTATATGGTCAAATAAATGAACAGTACAAGTTGTCCCATAGAAAATAAGCCATAATACAACTTTGTCAGTCAAGTTATGGGTCTTAGAATGTGAGGAGGAAAAAAAATAAGGAAAAAAAAAATCTGCTGGGTCATCAAGGGGTTAATAGTTTGGGCATTTACATGTATGTTAATACCACATATGTTTATGATTATTTTTTAGTTTACATTCTTTTATTAAAAAAAATAAAAAAAAGGGAAAAGGGGAATGATTCAAACTTTTATTTTATGGCAAAACAAGTTCTAATATGGGTCTAGAGAAGGAGGGGAAAAAAAGAGTTAGAAGGTGTGGAGGAAAAACCCGAAAATGTAAAAATTAAACTGTCATTGTCCTTACAGCCAAAATGGGCTGTGTCTTAAAAGGGGTACTCCGTTGCTAGACATCTTATCCCCTATCCATACAATAGCTGGGAACCCCCACAATCTCCATGCAGACAGCCAGTGTTCTGAATATTATCTTCAGGAGGATGTGGTTGTGAACTCAGGAGGATGTGGTTGTGAACTCAGGAGGATGTGGTTGTGAACTCAGGAGGATGTGGTTGTGAACTCACGCAACCTCAGGATGTCGCACCACGCCCCCTCTATTAATGTCTATGGGAGGGCCTCCTGAACCCAGCGCTCTGAACATAATGTACAGGACGCCGGTTGTCTTCACAGAGATCACAGGGCCTCCCAGCACTGGACCCTCGCGATCAGGCATCTTACCCCCTATGCTTTGGATAGGGGGTAAGATGTCTAGAAATGGAGTACCCCTTCAAGGGGTTAAAGAAAACTTTGAGCAGAATGCTTCAAAATGTCATAAAATAAAATGTATTTTCTTAAGTTTTCATTATACCTAACTTTTGAATGCATTCTGCTCCAGTCTGTCTATTTAACAGGAAAACAGTCTTGCATAAGCTCATGGATTGTTTTCTCCAGTCTAGTTTCAGTAGAACTAAGACACTGGAGATTTATCTAATTTTTGAAATGAAAAGAAACTGTATGTAGGGCTTCACTAGCCTCTTCAACTAAATACTTATCTATATGCCTAAATACATTTTACTTCTAGCAACAAAATTGGAAATTCAATTTTCTTCTACTACTTGTTGCCAAGGGATCTCCAACTCCTGCCTATTAGAAAATCCAACTTTCATGATAGACACTTTAAAAAGCATATTTTACAACAGAACAGTTTGTGAGATGGACATCTAGGAAACTTCTGAAGTAACTTCAGAACAACAAAAAACTTGAAACTTTCAGTGAAGCCACAGCTGTGAGCAATCTTCTTGACTTTTCACTGCTTTTTTCAATGCTACTATAAGCTGTTGTAAATATGAAGATTTAGCGACTATCCCTCTTGCATTCCATTCCAAAGATCAGTTTTGTTATGCTTCAGAGAAGCCCAAGTGAAATCTCCATAGCATCATTAAACCTCAATAAAAGTTAAGAAGATGGATTTTTTTTGAAATATAAGGTACCTGTGTATCATTTATCTAAAATAAATGTCATTATTTGTAATTACGGTATCTCTATGGATATTAACACGTTGTAATATTTAAATACACAAATCAAAATGGGATAATTTTACTTTAAACAATAAACTTTAGAAAACAAAGACTCTCCTATCAAATTACTGTTTATCAACACAGTTAGTTTAATTTTTATCAGAGCGGGTATCTAAAGATTGCATGTAATAATCCCCTATGGGAACAAAAAAAAAGTGTAAAAAAAATATGTGAAAAACTGTTAATAAATATGAATAAGCCTCTTCCCTAATAAAAGTTTGAATCACCCCCCTTTTCCCATTTTTTAAATAAAATTATGGTAAAAAAAAAAGTAAACTTAAACACTTGTGGTATCATGGCATGCATAAATATCCAAACTATTAAAATATAATATGAATTAACCCACATGGTCAATGGTGTACATATAAAAAAAAAATGCCAAATTCTAAAATTGCGTTTGTTTTTTCACTTCATATCAGAAAAAAAAATTATAACAATGTCACATCAAAACAAATATGGACTTGATAAAAACTACAGATCACTGAGGCCTTATACATTCCAACATATGGAAAAATAAAAGTTATAGGTCAGAAGAGGAAGATTCTAAGTATACTAATTTTTGTACAAAAAGTCAGAATTAGTTTAAGTAGTAAAATAAAACAAAACCTATATAAATTGGCTATTATTTTACTCGTATGAACGTACAGAATTACGTATTAAAAGGCAAAGAAGAAAAAATGAATGTGTAAATAAAAATGTCCTTAAGGGGTTAAATGGGGATGCCAATGGGTTACAGTGTAGGGGGAAATACTTTATGGGTTGCATATCTCTTATGAATGAACAGTTTATACATCTAATTGACTTTGCCTGTGTGCTTGTATTTACTCCAGAGAGAACCCATTGTTCAGAGAGCACTTCCAACAGGAAGCACTTCATGTAATTGGCTTCCTGATATAGTTGTGAAAATAACATAGACTTTCTTCTCATTGTCATTGCTGGTGACACATTACCAAATTTCAACAGCTATTAAAGGACACGACACATACTGTAGATCGTGTTCACAATAGTATTTAGGTCTCTATTTTGATAAGCATATTTGGTAATCCCAAACACAGAAGTGGAACAAGTCTTTCTATTATACTTTTTTCTTTGTTTATTTCATTCCTGGCTTTGACGTAAAAGTACTGATACATAATATTGGCCAATGTACTGCCCTGTGAAAGTGGCCTAAGGCTGGGTTTACACATTGCGCTAGCTATCAGATCTTTTGTAGTATGAAACTTAAAAAGTTATACATCTTCTTTTGTAGTATAAAACTTAAAAAGCTTGCATATTTTGGCCAAAATATCAGCTAATACCTGATGTTTATCATATGAGTATATACATATATTGTGATGTAATCTGGCCTTTTGCTGGGGGAGCCCGGGGTGTGCGTTGTGGGGTGCACATAGAAGACACTGGGCAACCCGCCTGATCAAATGGTATGGGTGTCACTAATAGGATGTAAGCCAGCATGGTGCACTACACGTTATCATGTTACTGGCACCCTGTATATGCCTTATCTGTATATTCCTATAATACTAAGCAAGCACCCCCTCATGAATAGTAGGCATGTGTGTGGTTGTTCATCGGTATTTTGCACCTGTGCGACCTCCCCCTATATAGCATTGTGGCTGATCTGCATCAATGTATCAGTAACCTTTAACCAGTAAGTGCGACATTTTTTTTTTGTGATTTTTTTGAGTGATTTATGTCCCTTTTTTCTGTGTTTTTTTTTTTTTTTTTGTAAGTATTCCTAAATGCAAGTACGTTACTGCACTGTGAGAATGGAAGTTAATAGTCCACCAATTTGTTCCCATTTACAATATTTATCAGTTAGGGTTGAGTCACACACAGCGCATACGCACTGTGTTTGACGCGGTGGATATGCTGCTGGCAGTGACAGAGCGACTGCAGAGCGAGCACCATGTTGCGGCCAGTTAGCTCTGTGTGTCAGCTCGTGACTGCTGGCGGGAAATCAGCTGCTACAAGCGGACACACAGGGCTGCAGGGAGTTTGCTCTGCAGTTGCTCTGTGACTGCCAGAAGCACATCCACCGCGCCAAATACACTGTGTGTGACCCTTAGAAAAAGTTACAGTTTCTAGGATCTATAGCAAATTGATATCTTGTTATTTTCTAGTCAATAAAAAAGAACATTAACCCCTTAAGGACCCGGGCTTTTTCCGTTTTTTCATTTTCAATTTTTTCTCCTTAACTTTAAAAAATCATAACTCTTAAAAATTTTCATCTAAAATTCTATATGAAGGCTTATTTTTTGCGTCACTAATTCTACTTTGTAATGACATTAGTCATTTTACCCAAAAATCTACGGTGAAACGGGAAAAAAAATCAATGTGCGACAAAACTGATGAAAAAACACTTTTATAAGTTTTGGGGGCTTCTGTTTTTACGCAGTACATTTTTTGGCAAAAATTATACCTTATCTTTTTTCTGTAGGTCCATACGGTTAAAATGATACCCTACTTGTATAGGTTTGATTTTGTATCACTTAAGAAAAAAATCATGAATACATGCAGGAAAATGTATACGTTTAAAATGGTCATTTTCTGACCCCCATAACTTTTTTTTTATTTTTCTGTGTTCAGGGCGCTATGAGGGCTAATTTTTTGCACCGTGATCTGAAGTTTTTAGGGGTGCCATTTTTGTTCTGATCAGACTTTTTGATCACTTTTTATTCACTTTTTGTGGTATAAAAAGTGATCAAAAATGCGCTATTTTGGACTTTGGAATTTTTGCGCGTACGCCATTGAACTTGCGGTTAAAAAAGCGACATATTTTTATAATTTTGGACATTTCTGCACGTGGCGATACCACATATGTTTATTTTTATTTTTATTTACACTGTGTTTTTTTTATTCTTGGAAATGCCGGGTGATTCAAACTTTTATTAGGGGAAGGGATAATTGAAAGGGTTAATGATTTTTTTTACAATTTTCTTATGCAATATTATAGCTCCTATAGGGGGCTATAACATTGCATTAACTGATCTTTTACACTGATTGATGCATCTCCATAGGAATGGATCAATCAGTGTTTTCGGCGATCGAATGCTCAAGCCTGGATCTCAGGCTTGAAGCATTCATTCGGCGATCGGACAGCGCAGCAGAAGGTAAGAAGACCTCCTCCTGTGCTACAGCTGTTCGGGATGCCGCGATTATACCGCAGCGATCCCGAACAGCTCCCTGAGCTAGCCGGGCACTTTTACTTTCGTTTTCAGCTGCGCGGCTCAGCTTTGAGCTCGCGGCTAAAGGGTTAATATCGCGCGGCACTGAGATCAGCGCCGCGCGTTATTAGCAGCGCGTCCCGGCTTCACTATGATGCCAGGCCCGCCGCGATATGATGCGGGGTCACTCGTTATATCGCAGGACCGGGACCCAGGACGTACCCATACGTCCTGGGTCCTTAAGAGGTTAATAAAAGTTATCAGAAAACAGATACTACTCATATGTGATTATTAAAAGTGGGAGTCATGAGTTAACAACTCTTCATGACAAGAAAATAATGCAGCATAGAAAATGGTGTCTTGTATGCAGTCTACATTCTATCTATGTAGGGGTTGTTATGGCTAGTGCGGTGGCCCAGTACGGAGGTGTTACTGAGTGCTCCCGCTGTCCTGTCAGGCAGCCTCCTTCAGTGTCCCCAAGGCCCCCTTCACTTATTGTTACCCAGGAGGTACCAGTGACCAGGTGATCCCAAGAGTGACCTATGGGCTCCCTGCTAGTCTCCCCCAAATAAGCCCTAGGTGGATCTAGCTTCTCTCTCTTTGAGCTCTGCTCTTCTGCTAAGCTGAGGTCCAGTGCAATCGTGCCTTGTGTGTGTTGGAGACCTCAAAGTCAAGTCCTGCAGCCCCCATCAAGTCAAGTAAGCTAAAGTCACAGCTTTATGAGTGAAGTCAAGTCAGTCCCTGTCATCTGTCAAGTCAGTGTGGCCTGCATTCAATTGTCCAGTCCTACTACAAGTCCCAAAAAGCTATTAAGGTCTCTGCGTCACTGGTCACCTTCTTGGGTCCTGGCTGAACTGTATAGACTTTACCAACTGTCTACCCTCAGTAATGCTACCATTGTCCGTAACTTGGCGTCAGAGTCTTTATTGCCCATGTGTCTAGCCCAGGATCCAGCGGTATACCTTCGGGTGGTTATAGGCTAAACCATGCCCAGGCATCATGAATACAAGGGTTAATGTCATCTGCCCTTAGGGTAACAACATCCGCCCTCATCACACTCTGCAACCACAACTTTTGGCGTCCTACGAACAGGATGTGGGTGTGTGCCTTATGCCACCAGTCCTCCCCTAGTCTGAACTGTGTCCAATATTGTCTGCAAAAACCACATGCCGATGCAATTTAAGTCTGCGCCAGAAAGTGTATGGGACTTTGCAAATGAAAAGTGGTTTACTCGTGGCGCTTGTGAAATAGAGGGGGAGGTGAAGAAAAGTACTGTCAACCATGTGCAAGATTAGGTCTGAAGTTGCCAAGTATTGGCTGTACCTGCAAGGGTTAAAGATGTGCTGGAGAAGCGCGCAAAAATGTCCCGTGCTGTTCAGTGTCCCGCCCCTGGGCGTGGAAACCATGTTGCTGTATCCATTGCAAAGTGGAACTGTGAAGATCCGCCCCTTGTTGCCGGGAGAGAAGAAGTCAAATGTTTCAGGAGCTGGCAGATCTTTTACAGTGCATCTCCCTCGGGGTTGATGCACCGAGGGGCCCCAGCAGCCAAGGCATTGGGTAGATAGCCTCCGACAGCCCAATCCGTGAATCTATGTATATTGTTGTCGTAAGTGTCTTCAGAAAGCAGTTACAAAGTCAAATTAACTCCATATGTTTTAACCCCTTAAGGACCACGGGCGTATGGGTACGCCCTGACTTCCTGGTACTTAAGGACCAAGGGTGTACCTGTATGCCCGTGGGAATTTCTGTCCCTGCCGTATGCCGGGCAGGGACCGGACCATGATGACTGCTGATATCTAACAGCAGGCATCTCGTGCCAATGCCCAGGGGGGTCCTGGGATCCTCCCATGTCGGCGATGACCGCAAATCGCCGGTGAATTCACACCGGTGATTTGTAGCGATTCCAGGTCATATGGGTCTCCAGTGACATGGAAAATAAGGGGGATCGGGGTTGTCCAAGACACCCATGATCCCCCTAAAGGGATAGGATTGAGGTGCCAGGGGTGCCACCCCTCCTATTGGTCGGTCAGAAGCGACTGACCAATAGCAGATCAGGGGCGGGGAGGTTAAAGTTTGGTTCCACTGTTCTGCCCATCCACAGTAGTCCAGGGAGAATGGAGGAACTGACGGTGACTGGCGCCAGAGGTCCACTTACCACTGGTGTTCGGAGGCGGGCGGCAGAGGACAGCGATGCGGCCCCCTGGTGCGGCTCCCTGGTGTGGCGATCCTACGGAAGCCGGTGAGTAGTTGCCTAGCAACATCTGGAGGGCTACAGTTTTGAGACCACTATACATGTTGCAAAACTACAACTCTCAGCATGCTCAGACAGCTGTTTGCTGTTTTGACATGCTGGATTTTGCAGTTTTGCAACAGCTGGAGGGCTACAGTATGGAGATCACTGTGCAGTGCAACTGTGGCCCTCTAGATCTTGCAAAACTACAACTCCCAGCATGCCCACACAGATGAGTATGCTAGGATTTGTAGCTTTGCAACATCTGGAGGGCCACAGTTTGGAGATCACTGTGCAGTGGTCTCTAAACTGTGGCCCTTCAGATCTTGCAAAACTACAACTCCCAGCATGCTCAAACAGCAAACAGCTGTCTCGGCATGCTGGGAGTTGTAGTTGTGTACCTTCATCTGTTGCATAACTACATCTCCCAGGATGCCCTCTGGCGATTAGTACATGCTGGGAGTTGTAGTTTTGCAACAACTGGAGGCACACTGGTTGGAAAATACTGAGCTAGGTAACAGAACCTAACTGAAGGTTTTCCAACCAGTGTGCCTCCAGCTGTTGGAAAAGTACAACTCCCAGCATGCACGGTCTGTCAATGCATGCTGGGAGTTGTAGTTTTACAACAGCTGGAGGTTTGCCCCCCCCCCCCGTGAATGTACAGGGTACATTCGCACAGGCGGGTTTACAGTGAGTTGCAGCAAATTTGCTGCTGCAGCACAAACTTCTAGCAGGAAACTCACCATAAACCCCTGCCAGTGCGAATGTACCCTAAAAACACTACAATACACTACACTAGCACATAATAAAGGGTAAAACACTACATATACACCCCCTTACACTGTCCCCCCCAATAAAAATGAAAATGTATCGTATAGCAGTTTTTCCAAAATGGAGCCTCCAGCTGTTGCAAAACAACAACTCCCAGCATTTCCAGATGGTCACTGACTGTTCAGGCATGCTGGGAGTTTAGCAACAGCTGGAGGCACCCTGTTTGGGAATCACTAGCGTAGAATACCCCTATGTCCACACCTATGCAATCCCTAATTTAGTCCTCAAATGCGCATGAAACTCTCTCACTTCGGAGCCCTGTCGTATTTCAAGGAAACAGTATAGGGACACATATGGGGTATTCCCGTACTTGGGAGCAATAGCACTACAAATTATGGGGGGGCTTTCTTTCCTTTTACCCCTTATGGAAAGGAAAAAGTTGGGGTTTACACCAGCCTGTTCGTGTAAATTTCTTTTTTTTTTTTTTACACTAACATGCTGGTGTTGCCCCATACTTTTTATTTTCACAAGAGGTGAAAGAAAAAAAGCCCCCCAAAATTCGTAACGCATGGAAATGGGTCGGCGTGAGCTAGCGTGGGCATCTTGCATCTGATCCACCCCAGAATTTGCACTGTATGTTTGGACCTGAGGAAGGCACTCTCTGTGTGCCAAAACGCGTCGTCCATTGTTTCAAATAAAAACATTTATTGTCCTGTGCAGGTTCAAGTCTTCCCATTTGTGACCACGTTTGTGCGCAGCGCCTCTAAGACCGTGTTTTCTCCATTTTTTACGTGTTGCTCAAACTGGCCCTTGCGCAAGGGTCCAGTCCCAGTAAGAGTGCAGCAGCCATTACCTACTAAAACCATACCCCCACCAGTCCCCTGCAGGCATTGGTCCCAGGAATCCTGGAATTAAGGCTTGCCATCAGATCTGGTGAGTATATCACTTAGGTGTGGTGGAGGGTCACACTAAGTCGGTATACGTAAACTAAGGGAGTGTCCCCTGTTTTCTTTTCACCTCTTTTCCTACGTCTTCTCTATCTATGAGCTCTGCTCTTCTGCTAAGCTGATGTCCAGTGCAGTTGTGTCTAGTGTGTGTGTCTCCAGAGTGTTGGAGACCTCAAAGTCAAGTCCTGCAGCCACCATCAAGTCAAGTAAGCTAAAGTCACAGCTTTATGAGTGAAGTCAAGTCAGTCCCTGTCATCTATCAAGTCAGCATGGTCTGCATCCAATTGTCTAGTCCTACTACAAGTCCCAGCAAGCCCTTAAGGTCTCTGTGTCACTGGTCACCTCCTTTGGCCCTGGCTGAACTGTATAGACTTTACCAACTGTCTACCCTCAGTAAAGCTACCGTTGTCCGTAATTTGGCATTGGAGTCTTTATTGCCCCCGTGCCTAGCCCAGGATCCAGCAGTATACCTTCGGGTGGTTATAGGCTAAACCACGTCTTGGCGTCACGAATACAATGGGTTAATGCCAACTACCCCTAGGGTAACAACATCTGCCCTCATCACACCCCTCTACCACACTAGCATGGTGTGGGTATCGGTGGAGCATCTGTCAAGAATATAGACTATAGAAGATCTGAAACAGGTTTGGAGGTGGGAAGCAAAGTAATGGATTGAATAGGTGGATAGAGTGTACGGCACAGAAAAACCTGTAAAAACCTGCAAAAAAGGATCTGGTGAAGGGTCATCCATCACATAGACAAAGTTTCTTGTGAGCAACATTGATAAATATTACGGTCAACTATTTTGAACATTTTGGAACACCACGGTGGTTCATACAGATTAAAGGCAACAAATGTCCATAGCTTAGAATATTGAAATGAAAAGCAGCTTTTACTGTAAAATGTACAACCATGGAACACATCATTTTTTATCTTGAACACTGGCCAAAATTTTTTTTTTCCTATGAACTGCCTGTGAATGTATAAATGGTTGGCAACATTGACTGTGGAACTAGTGAGGACAGATGATCTTGATTTGTTTTAAAGAGTTTATAAAGGGTCTGTATACCTTTCTAGAAAGAAATACTATTACTAGAAATCTACATAGCGGCCCCTCACATACCATATAAATTTGTTCCAGAACAACCAGTGTAACTTGAGGCCATAACTCTATAAGGGGGCATAACCAGGGGAGTCCTCTTTCCTGTCTTACTAAGACCACTGTAAAGTCTCCTTTCAACAATGACTTGTCTTCACAGAATCTTCAGATAACTTTACTCATATTGTAAGTGAGATGTCTATAAGTTTTTGACTTACAAACTACCAAAAAATGACATATTGAAGGGGTTTTCCTAAGATTAAAAATGATCCCCAATCTGCTCCATGCACTCAAGGGAGAAATTGGACCCCTATTGTTTAGTAATCGCCTATCCTATGAATAGGTGGTAACTTTTAATCTTGGGATAAATCTTTTAACTACACACACATAAGAAACAAACCAAACTGCTGGAAACTCCCTCCTGCGGGTTCACAGCTATCATCCAAATGTGTCTATTGAGCTGATCTCTGTTGGACAGTTCCTTTGTAGTCATAGGCATTGTTCTTAGGAGGATATATTTTGTTAGGAGGCATTTGTCTAATTATTTCAGCCTGAGAGGTTTAAGTTAAAAAAAAACCAAAAAAGTTTTAAAGGGTCCTGGAGACTGATGAGGGGGATCTGTTTGGTGATTGTCCTCAGATAGAAGTATGGTCAGAAAATCAGATAGACAGAGTACAGTAGTCATTGGGATGATTTACAGAAGATTTGTTTCCCCCTTATCTCACTTGAAATGACAAAATAAAAGACATTGTGGAAGAAAGTCCTAGTCTTGTATCTAAAAGGAACCTAATCTGAGAGACTTATGTTTTTATTTTGTAAAAAGAACAATCTTGTCAAATCAATAATTACTCAATTAAAAAAACTTATGTCACTGATACATTTTGGCATATTCTTAGACTGTCTAGTGTAAGTGTACACAGCCTATGTATAGGACAGTATTATCAAACCTGCCCCATAATTACAAGATTGTACTGATTTGTGAAAAACGTTGCTGAGAATTTATTAGAGAAGACCCGTGGTCACCCACAAAAAAATTAGTTACTATAACATTTATATAGGTTAGGGTTGCCGATCAGAAACAGCATGTCAATTGTCTGACTACCTTGACTACTTTACTTGCTGTCAATGCTATGAGTTAGGCTGATACGCATATGTCTGGCAGAAATAAAGGATCCCGGATGCCATAAAACTGATAACAACTAATGCATAACTGTCATCAGTTGCGTTGGGATCTAGGCTGAGTTTACCTATGCCGGATACCAGACATATGTGAACCCAGCCTATCTGTTGAATGGACTGAAATACTCTGCAATATCCTACTTTGTGTCCTGCAGATCACTTCCCAATATATGTGTATATATTTGTGGCTTGAAATTTGTATAGAATAGAATAATAAACCGCTAATGAAATGTTGCGCCACTACACACAGTATTGCTTATTTGTGCGACACAACAGTGCATTGTTTTCACTTATTTGTGTTTTAGTCCTTACTGTCTATCTTGGGACATTGCATTTTATATATATAATATCTCATTACAAAATCTGCAGACTGGTGTCAACCACTTTTAACAAAGAGATGTAGCCAGTATCTTCTAGATCCTTGGTGCGCTAAGTCATTGAACTGTATTCCTATAGTTGAGATAACTTATAGTAACACATAATAAAAACCTAATTTTAACATTATTCCTCAATTACTGGCCTAACCTTGATTTGTAGTGCATAAGGATATCCCAATACATCCCATTGCTTTTTTGGGTTAACATATTTAAAATAACTATGGTTACATCTCTATGTAAATGATGTATCATCTGAGGACTGAACCAGCACTAATATTAGGATGTATATTAATTTCCACTGACATGCTTTAATTGTATTATCTTTACTCTAGTGACAAAAAAAAAAAAACTCTTGATGAATGATCTAATTCTTGGATAAATTATTCTTTAGGGATTGCTGAATTATTAACAATAATGACGATCATCAACAAAAATATGTTTAAAATGTAATAGAAAAAATGTCCACTAAGTGGCTCTGATCTTTTCCCTGCCACAATTAATACAGTGAGTTTGGTCTCCTCCCGGCCTGGCAGGAGGCCAAACTCAGGAAGTGTTTCTCTGTACTGACCTTGATATACAGCTGTATAGAGCTTCACTGAAAGCTGCATAGAGCCTCACTGGAAGATGCACAGAGCCTGAGGTCTTCTATTCATTACAGCACTGCAGCGATGTGAGGGCAGAAGTGGTCCCCCAGCAGGCTTCAGGGATGTCATGCCTGCTGAGAAATGCCCACTTTCTCCTCCTGGCAGATAGCACTATGTGAGCAAGAATAAAGGTGTGATACAGAGATTTTTAAAGCTCTGACATTTTTTTAAGGGTGGGAGGAGTGTTGGAGTAGTTAGGGAACATAGCCCGAGTTAGTTTAAAAAAGTTTCTTTGGTGACAGGTACTTTTTTTTTTTTTTTTTTTTAAATCACACCTATTTGATTATTAATTAATGCATTGTGTTGTATCAGGCTCTTTTCCCACTGTAGGCCCAGATTTATCAATCTGTCCAAGAAAAAAACTGCAGTGATTTCCTCATGTCATCCAATTACAGCTCAGCTTAAATATCTTAAAGGAAATCTGTCATCAGTGTCACCAGACAGGTAGTGCAGGTGACGCTGAGGACAAGGGTACTTACCTGGTCCCGTTCCATGCTGTGGTTATCCGGCAATCCTCTTTGGTATCTTCAGCTCGGGCCTGGCTTGGAGCATAGGCGGAGCTTATTGACATCACTGCTGCTGTTTTCTGCTGGGTCCAGCTGGTATTTTTATTTTTCTATTTCGACCCACATATGTTTTTTTTTTTTTTTTTTACCATAGATTTTGTGGTAAAATGAGTACAATTGGTGACGCAAAAAAACATTCTCACATGGGCCTGAAAATTAAAGGGGTACTCCGGTGAAAACCTTTTTTCTTTTAAATCAACTGGTGCCAGAAAATTAAACATATTTGTAAATTACTTCTATTAAAAAATATTAATCCTTCCAGTAATTATTAGCTGCTGAATGCTACAGAGCTTGGGGCCTTGGGTTTAAATCCCACTAAGGACAACAATGAATAAAGACATTATTATTATTATTATTATTATTATAACGTCAGCAAAGAGCACTGTGCTCATGATGTCATCAGAGAGCATTTCAAAAAGAAAAGAATTTCCTCTGTAGTATTCAGCAGCTAATAAGTACAGGAAGGATTAAGATTTTTTTTATAGAAGTAATTTACAAATCTGTTTAACTTTCTGGAGCCAGTTGATTTAAAAGAAAAAAGGTTTTCACCGGAGTACCCCTATAAAAGTGTTATAGCTAATAAAAGCAAGAAAGGAAAAAAGTTAAAGCGAAAAAATGAAACATCCCTGTGTCCTTAAGGGTTTAAAAGTAGTATAATAATAGTAAAGCTATGTAAACATGAGTATCATTTTAACCCCTTAAGGACTGAGCCCTTTTTCACCTTAAGGACTCGGCCATTTTTTGCAAATCTGACCACTGTCACTTTAAACATTAATAACTCTGGAATGCTTTTAGTTATCATTCTGATTCCGAGACTGTTTTTTCGTGACATATTCTACTTTAACTTAGTGGTAAAAATTTTTGGTAACTTGCATCCTTTCTTGGTGAAAAATCCCAAAATTTTATGAAAAATTTGAAAATTTTGGCATTTTTCTAACTTTGAAGCTCTCTGCTTGTAAGGAAAATGGATATTCCCCAAAAAAAATTTTTTTATTCACATATACAATATGTTTGCATCATAAAATTCATGAGTTTTTACTTTTGGAAGACCCCAGAGGGCTTCAAAGTTCCGCAGCAATTTTCCAATTTTTCGCAAAATTTTGAAACTCGATTTTTTTCAGGGACCAGTTCAGGTTTGAAGTGGATTTGAAGGGTCTTCATATTAGAAATACCCCATAAATGACCCCATTATAAAAACTGCACCCCCCAAAGTATTCAAAATGACATTCAGTAAGCGTTTTAACCCTTTAGGGGTTTCACAGGAATAGCAGCAAAGTGAAGGAGAAAATTCACAATCTTCATTTTTTACACTCGCATGTTCTTGTAGACCCAATTTTTGAATTTTTGCAAGAGGTAAAAAGGAGAAAATTTTTACTTGTATTTGAAACCCAATTTCTCTCGAGTAAGGACATACCTCATATGTCTATGTTAATTGTTCAGCGGGCGCAGTAGAGGGCTCAGAAGGGAAGGAGCGTCAAATGGTTTTTGGGGGGCATGTCACCTTTAGGAAGCCCCTATGGTGCCAGAACAGCAAAAAAAACCACATGGCATACCATTTTGGAAACTAGACCCCTCGGGGAACGTAACAAGGGGTAATGTGAACCTTAATACCCCACAGATGATTCACGACTTTTGCTCCCGAGTACGGCGATACCCCATATGTGACCCTTAACTGTTGCCTTGAAATACGACAGGGCTCCAAAGTGAGAGCGCCATGCGCATTTGAGGCCTAAATTAGGGATTGCATAGGGATGGACATAGGGGAATTCTACGCCAGTGATTCCCAAACAGGGTGCCTCCAGCTGTTGTAAAACTTCCAGCATGCCTGGACAGTCAACGGCTGTCCGACAATACTGGGAGTTGTTGTTTTGCAACAGCTGGAGGCTCCGCTTTGGAAACCGTGGCGTACCAGACGTTTTTCATTTTTATTGGGGAGGGGAGGGGGGCTGTGTAGGGGTATGTGTATATGTAGTGTTTTTTACTTTTTATTTTATTTTTTGTGGTAGTGTAGTGTAGTGTTTTTAGGGTACAGTCGCACGGGCGGGGGTTCAGAGTAGTTTCTCGCTGGCAGTTTGAGCTGTTGCAGAAAATTTGCTGCAGCTCAAACTTGCAGCCAGATACTTACTGTAAGCCTCCGCCCATGTGAGTGTACCCTGTACATTCACATTGGGGGGGACATCCAGCTGTTGCAAAACTACAACTCCCAGCATGCGCTGACAGACTGTACATGCTGAGAGTTTTAGTTTTGCAACAGCTGTAGGCACACTGGTTATGTATCACTGAGTTTGTGACCTTGCTCAGTGTTTCAAAACCAGTGTGCATCCAGCTGTTGCAAAACTACAACTCCCAGCATGTACGGTGCATGGTGTAAGGTGACTGCTGGGAGTTGTAGTTTGCAACAGCTGGAGGCACACCGGTCGTGAAACACTGAGTTAGGTAAAAAAAAAAGGGTTTCACAACCAGTGTGCCTTCAGCTGTTGCAAAACTACAACTCTCAGCAGTCACCGACAGCCAACGGGCATGCTGGGAGTTGTAGTTATGCAACCAGCAGATGCACCACTACAACTCCCAGCATGCACTTTAGCTGTTTGTGCAAGCTGGGAGTTGTAGTTATACAACAGCTGAAGGTACACTTTTCCATAGAAAAAATGTGCCTCCAGCTGTTGCAAAACCATAAGTCCCAGCATGCACATAAGGGAATGCTGGGAATTGTAGTGGTCTGCCTCCTGCTTTTGCATAACTACAGCTTCCAGCATGCCCCTTTTGCATGCTGGGAGCTGTTGCTAAGCAACAGCAGGAGGCTGTCACTCACCTCCTGCTGCTGCTCCATCGCAGGACTGTCCCTCGCCGCCGCCGTCGCTCCTGGGGCCCCGATCCCAACATGGACGCCGGGGATCGGGGTCCCCAGCACCCGGGGTCGTCTTCCCGCTCACGCCCTCCGGAAGAGGGGCGGAGCGGGTGCGGGAGTGACACCCGCAACAGGCGCCCTGATTGGTCAGCCGGTAATCCGGTCGACGAATCAGGGCGATCGTGAGGTGGCACCAGTGCCACCTCACCCCTGCAGGCTCTGGCTGTTTGGGGCCGTCAGAGACGGCCCCGAACAGCCAGTAATTCCTGGTCACTGGAGACCCGATTGACCCGGAATCGCCGCAGATCGCTGGACTGAATTGTCCAGCGATCTGCGGCGATCACCGACATGGGGGGGCTTAATGACCCCCCTGGGCGATATGCCGGGATGCCTGCTGAACGATTTCAGCAGGCATCCGGCTCCGGTCCCCAACCGGCTAGCGGTGGGGACCGGAATTCCCATGGGCGTATGGATACGCCCTGCGTCCTTAAGGACTCGGAATGCAGGGCGTATCCATACGCCCTGCGTCCTTAAGAGGTTAATCATATTGATCCACAGAATAAAGATAACACGTCAGCTTTATTGTAAAGTCCACTGTATAAAAATTAAAAGAACAACAAACCTTTCAAAATGTAATTTTTCCCCAATTTGTCCACACAAACAATACAATTTTTTTATTATTCCTTACATTTTATAGTAAAATGAAAGGTTTTAATGCAAAGAACAATTGGCCCTACAAAAAACAAGTTTTCATATGGCTCTTAAATGAGAAGGGATAAAATGAAAACCTAAAAATGAGCTGTGTCCTTAAATGGGTTATCCAGTGGCATTTTTTTTCAAAAGTATCATCATTGTGTGGTGTAAAACAAAATAAACCTATACTTTTCTCCAGTGTTCCTGCAATGCCTCCAGAATCCTACTCTGGCTCCCTGCTGCGATCATCCTTCTGTCGGGTCCTGGAAGCACCCAGGCCCAGTGTGTCATACTGCGGTTCAATGAATCTCTGGCAAAGGTGGGTCACCAATGATTTGCTGCAGGCCTGACAAATGGTGCTGCAGCTCGGGAAGATGACCGATGTGGGAACCGGAGCATGACTTCTGAGGCAAATCAAGAGGGCTGGAGGTAAGTAGAGGTTTATTTTATTGAAGCCCCCCGCGCGCTGGAAAACCTCTTTAAGGCCAAAATGGGCTGCGTCCTTATCGAGTTAAACTTGTTAATTTAGTAATTTTTATGTTAATTAATAAGTAGATAAAGCCCTTAAATCCAAATTGTTCTCTGTTTTGACCTGAATTTTTTGTTCTTATTACAAAGCAATATTTATTGTTATCACACAGGCGATGCCTGTAGCCTTTTTTTTTTTTACTGCCTGTGTCAATGACTAACTGACAATTTCCAGAGAACTCTTACAGAGAACTAATCTTATGTTTTAAAAGTAATTCTATGCAAACACAAAAACAGTATACAGTACAGGAACAATACTGTATGTGACATATTGTTACAGTGATCTATTGACAGAATTCTGCTCTACATCTACAGATAAAGCAGAGCCGCATATGTTATTTACGTCTGTGCGGGTTTTTTGTGCCCCTTTCCTGGTTTATTTATCTGGTTAAATTTTTGGTCAATATTACAAGGTCAGTCATGTTTCTCAGCAGACGTGTGTTATGCTGAGCGCTCAGGGTCCCTGCTCCTCCCCGGAGTGCTCGCGGCGTTCTCCTCGCTGCACTGACACTGCCGGCAGGAATGCGATCCGCATAGTGGGACACGCCCGCTCGCTGGTCGCATCCCAATCTACTTACCTGTCCCAGTCCCCGGCTGTCACGTCCTGGCGCATGCCAGCTCTCTAAGATTTAAAGGGCCAGTGCACCACTAATTGGTGCCTGGCCCAATCAGTGTAATTAGCTCACCTGCTCCAGGCCTATATTACCTCACTTGCCCTTCCCTGCATTGCCGGATCTTGTTGCCTTGTGCCTAGTGAAAGCGTTTCTGTGATTGCCTTACCAGTGTTACCAGACCTTCTGCCGTTGACCTTGCCGCCTGCCTTGACCTTCTGCTTCGTCTGACCTCGCCTGTCTAGTCCTCCTGTCCCACGCCACTCTCAGCAGTCAGTGAGGTTGAGCTGTTACCGGTGGACATTATCTGGTTGCTACCGCCGCAGCAAGACCATCCCGCTTTGCGGCGGGCTCTGGTGAATACCAATAGCAACTTAGAACCGGTCCACCGGTACGGTCCACGCCAATCCCTCTCTGACACAGAGGATTCATCTCCAGCCTGCCGAATCCTAACAACGTGCATCACTGGGCTTTGGATGATCACAAACCTGTCACAGGTTCACCGGTTTATTTTTTTGCTTCTTCAACAATTATTTCTCCAAAAAATTGCGCAACTCCATATTACTTTAAAGTTTTGGCTTTGTAATAGATTATATGATCAAATAAAGTGTCAAGGAAAAAAAATGCCTTGGATACACTGACTAGATGGACCAGGTGGTCTTTTTCTGCTGTCAACCTTCTATGTTTCTTTAATACAATTATAGACCTATTTAGTGGGAAAATACAATAATTGCCTAAAATACTATATTTAGCCTACACAGTGCCTTTAAATGGGTGTTCCAGGAAATTTTTTTTATTTGACTATGCTACAGGGGCTGTAAAGTTAGTGTAGTTCATAATATAGTGTCTGTACCTGTGTGTGACTGTTTTCTCACAATTCTTCTGTGATTTTCACCCCACTTTTTATTTTTACCAGTATACAAAATGACTGTTGTCTCAGATTTTTCCCAGCTTGCAATGCGGCCGAGACCTGACTCACTAGTCAGCTGATGACAGGGAGCCTGTCTGCTTCAATGGGTGGAGGGATCAATCTGCAACTAATGCAACAGCTGTAGGCACCCTGATTGAAAACCACAGGTCTTTTGTTTCAATGAGTCGGGTGGCTGATGTGTAAGAGGGAGGAAATGGAATTGTGGGATTTGCAGTAAAAAAAACATAAGTCAAACAGGAAATATAAGTTCACAAAAAGCTAGCCACAGTCTTAAGGTGATCTCATGACATAGCCATTTAGCCCCAAGACAAGCGAAGATCGTTCCTAAGCATGTCCATTACTGTCTGCCAGGTAAGTACTAAAATCACCTTATGGTGGATAACCGCTTTAAAATTAAACATAACATAGATAAAACATTCATAAATGTCGCTGGTATCAATATACTGGGTTGGTGCAGACCAAATGAGACTTTTTGGCCCAGCTTTGTCTTTGAGGACGACCACAAACATAACATATCTTATATGATGTCATATATTGATGGCAAAAAAAAAAAAAAGCCAAATTCACACATTAACATGTTTATCTTTGTGGCTGAACAGACACATTTAATTGTTGGAAGAACAAGGAAATAGGCAGCTGTCAGATGTCTGCTTAGGTTAAGGGAAACAATAGGATCTGACAAGACAAATCCAGCCCAAGAAATCCTTTTTTTCTCCTTAACATAAGCCAGGGGGGGGGGGGGTCTGGCCTGAACAATAACTATTAGCTTTTTGATGATCAATAAAAAGTTTATCTCTATGGACAGCTTTAAATACACCATAACTTAGTTAGAATGTGAGTTTTTATTAACCTCTTACACAGCCCATTTTGGCCTTGAGGACACAGCCAATTTCCTTTCTCGCATTTTTGCCCACATTAGGGCTTGTTTCCTGCACTACTAATTGTACTTTGTAATAACATCTTTTATTTTACCATAAAATGTACAATTTTTGTGGGGAGAAATTGAAAATGTTTTGCTTTCAACTGGTTTAAAAAAAACTTATTTTGTTCGTTACTTTTTAAAATTTTATTTTATTTTTTATTCTATTTTTTTTTCTGGAATGTGATGTGACACAAAATCAAAATCAGTAATTCTGGACTTTTTTTTTTACAATAAAGTTTATGCTGTTCATTTTATGGAATTATTAAAGGGGAACTCCGGTACTCAAAAACTCCTTTTATAACATGTAATAGTCTGATTGCAGACACTGATCAATACCATGCCATAGCATTGCATTGATCAGTGTTATCAGCGCTCCACTGCTCCTGCCTGGATCTCAGGCACGGAGCAGTGAATTGGCGATCGGACAACAATGAGGTAGGTAGAGACCATCCTTGTGTCCTAGCAGCTGACGGAACACCGCAGTTTTATAATTAGCCACCTGGACCGACCCGATATGACTAGGGGTGACCATGTGACCCCGAGTTAACTTTATGTCCCTGTTCCACTCACATAAACCGTTCCCTGCTTGAAAAATAAAAAAGTTAAATTCTTAAAAAGATAACATTTGTTCCCTACAAATTTCCCATCCCTACTGTACCTATTTTTATTTTATATTTGTTACCCAACACATTTCGTTAAAAAAAAACACCAGTAGGTAAACTGCCAAAGGGGCCAAAAATGTTATTTCCACACAAATGTAAAAATGCCAGAAAAAAAGACAAAATGCAGGGAAAATCAGTGGCAGTTTTTCTGGCAGTTTTCCTGGCATTTTTTTTTTAGCCTAAAAAAATAAAAAATCTGAAGAACACCTTGTTTGTGTCATTAAAGGAGTAGTCCAGTGGTGACCCAGTGGTGAAAAACGTATCCCCTATCCTAAGGATAGGGGATAAGTTTGATATCGCGGGGGGTCCGACCGCTGGGGCCCCCTGCGATCTCCTGTACGGAGCCAAGACAGCGTGCGGGAAGGGGGCGTGTTGACCTCCGCACGAAGCGGCGGCCGACACGCCCCCTCAATACAACTCTATGGCAGAGCCGAAGCGCTGCCTTCGGCAATCTCCGGCTCTGCCATAGAGTTGTATTGAGGGGGCATGTCGGCCGCTGCTTCGTGCGGGGGTCGACACCCGCTATCTGGCCAGAGAGCCTGGCCCCCATACAGGAGATCGCAGGGGGCCCCAGCGGTCGGACCCCCCGCGATCTCAAACTTATCCCCTATCCTTAGGATAGGGGATAAGTTTTTCACCACTGGACTACCCCTTTAAGGGGTTAAATTTTGTGAATTAGGTATTTTTTTAATTAATACATAGATTAATCCTTTTAATCTAAATTGTGCTCTGTTTTGGCCTTAAACTAATCAGTATTTTTTTATACATTAAGTTGGATTTTGTGATGTAAGCTGGCAGCTGAACATTACATATTTGTTCTGTATTTTCCTGCAGCCTGTTTTTTTTTTTTTTTTAATGCTTGTGTCAACAATTTCCAGAGAACTCTTATCTTAAGTATTAAAAGCCATTTTATTCAAACAGAAAACAGTACACAGTACAGAAACAATACTGAATGTAACAGTTAGTAGGCACAGTGATCTATATGTACAGATATAGCAGACCTGCATATGTTAAGTCCGTGTGGAGTGCGCCCCTTATTTGGTTTATTTATCTGGTCACATTTCTGGTTTGTATTACAAGTTCCCCTTCAAATTTACTTACAAAAATAAGGCTGTACCAGGGCATAGCCCTATCGACACCTTGAAATGTTTCTCATGAGATGTGCATAAAGGGCCGATTCGCTGAATTTTCCCACAAAATGTTTTCAGTATGAATATATTTGTAAAATTTTGTTTTGGTTAAATCGCTATTAAAAACGTCTATTTTTGGCTTGCAGAGAGCCTCAATAGGGGTGTAGAACACTTTGCCTTGTCGTTACGCATAGGAAGTGTGCTGGGGTAGTGAAATAATACTGTTATTCAGTATGACATGCAGATTACAGGCATCGCTATTAGAATCAATGCCGCAGAGCATCTGGATGTGGCAGCAGGGAGACCATATGGCGTCACAATTGAAGAAATTAAAGAGATTTTTATGTCTTTTTTATTTTATTTTATTTTAATTTATTTTAATTTTTTAAAATCCTTTTAGAGCACCCATTCTGGTAAGCATTGGGCTGGAGATCTGCCACAAGGTGTGCTACCACCTGTTCGAGCCCCTGCCTCCCAGCGCACCCCCGCCCAACTCCCCCCGGACAGTCTTACTCTGTGTGGAACTGAAAATTTTTAATTTAAAGGGGAACTCCAGTGGGAAAAAAATGTTTTCAAATCAACTGGTGCAATAAAGTTAAACAGATTTGTAAATGACTTCTATATAAAAATCTTAACCCTTCTAGTACTTATCAGCTGCTGCAAACTACAGATATACTACAGAGACATTTTTAAAGTTCTTTTCTGTCTGACAACAGTGCTCTCTACTGACAACTCTGTCAGTGTCAGGAAAATTCACTAATTTCTCTGTTTTATACAGCAGCTAATAAGTACTAGAAGGATTGACCCCTTAAGGACTCAGCGTTTTTCCATTTTCATTTTTTCCTCATCACCTTCTAAAAATCATAACTCTTTCAATTTAGCACATAAAATTCCATATGATGGCTTATTTTTTGTGCCACAAATTCTACTTTGTAATGACATCGGTCATTTTACCCAAAAATCTACAGCGAAAGGGAAAAAAAAAAATCAATGTGCGAAAAAATGTAAGAAAAAACGCCATTTTGTAAATTTTGAGGGCTTCCATTTCTACGCAGTAAATTTTTGGGTAAAAACGACACCTTATCTTTATTCTGTAGGTCCATTCGATTAAAATGATACCCTACTAATATAGGTTTGATTTTGCCGTACTACATGCAGGAAAATGTATATGTTTAAAATTTTCATCTTCTGACCCCTATAACTTTTTTATTTTTCCACATATGGGGCAGTATGAAGGCACTTTTTTTGCGCCGTGATCTGAAGTTTTTAGCGGTACCCTTTTTTGTATTGATCGGACTTTTTGATAGCTTTTTATTCATTTTTTCATTATATAAAAAGGGACAAAACACGCTATTTTGGAATTTTTTTGCGCGTACGCCATTGATCGTGCAGTTTAATTAACAATATATTTTTTTAATTCGGACATTTCCACATGCGGCGATACCACATGTTTATTTTTATTTACACATTTTTTTTTTAAATGGGAAAAGGGGGGTGATTCAAACTTTTATTAGGTGAGGGGTTAAATGATCTTTATGAACTTTTTTCCTCTTTAATTTTTTTTTTTTTTGCAGTGTTATAGCTCCCATAGGGGGCTATAACACTGCACACACTGATCTTTTACATTGATCTTTGTTATCCCATAGGATCAATTATTCTGCCAATTTACTGCTCATGCCTGGATCTCAGGCACTGAGCAGTCATTCGGCGATCGGACACACAGGAGGAAGGTAGGGACCCTGCTTGTGTCCTCCAGCTGTTTGGGACGCCGTGACTTCGTTGTGGCGGTCCCAAACAGCCCATTGAGCTAGCCGGGGCTGGTTTACTTTTACTTTAGATGCAGCGATCAACTTTGAATGCCGTGTCTAAAGGGTTAATAGTGTGCGGCACCCATGGCCCCCTGTTATAGAAAGGGAGCGTACAGGTACGCCCTGGTCCTTAAGTGGTTAAAAGAGTATTTGTCTAGAACAGCAGCAGGTGTGGACTTTTGGTTGGCCTTTTACAGTATCTAGGCCCTTAAGACTTTAACCCCTTAAGGACTCAGCCCATTTTGGCCTTAAGGACTCAGACAATTAAATATTTTCGTTTTCATTTTTTCCTCCTCGCCTTCTAAAAATCATAACTCTTTTATATTTTCATCCACAGACTAGTATGAGGGCTTGTTTTTTGCGCGACCAGTTGTCCTTTGTAATGACATAACTCATTATCATAAAATGTATGGCGCAACCAAAAAACCCTATTTTTGTGGGGAAATGAAAAAGAAAAACGCAATTTTGCTAATTTTGGAAGGTTTCGTTTTCACGCCGTACAATTTACGGTAAAAATGACGTGTGTTCTTTATTCTGAGGGTCAATACGATTAAAATGATACCCATTATTACGTACTTTTCTATTATTGTTGCGCTTAAAAAAAATCACAAACTTTTTAACCAAATTAGTACGTTTATAATCCCTTTATTTTGATGACCTCTAACTTTTTTTTATTTTTCCGTATAAGCGGCGGTATGAGGGCTCATTTTTTGCACCATGATCTGTACTTTTTTTTGATACCACATTTGCATATAAAAAACTTTGAATACATTTTTAATAATGTTTTTTTTATAAAATGTATTAAAAAAGTAGCAATTTGGGACTTTTTTTTTTTTTTTTACGTTCACGCCGTTTACCGTACGGGATCATAAACATTTTATTTTAATAGTTCGGACATTTACGCACGCGGCGATACCAAATATGTCTATTAAATTTATTTTTTACGCTTTTTGGGGGTAAAATAGGAAAAAACTGATGTTTTACTTTTTTATTGGGGGAGGGGATTTTTCTCTTTTTTTTTTTTACTTTTACATTTTTTTAAATTTTTTTTTTTACACTTGAATAGTCCCCATAGGGGACTATTCATAGCAATACCATGATTGCTAATACTGATCTGTTCTATGTATAGGACATAGAACAGATCAGTGTTATCGGTCATCTTCTGTTCTGGTCTGCTCGATCTCAGACCAGAGCAGAAGACGCCGGGAGCCGGAAGGAGGAAGGTGAGGGGACCTCCGTGCGGCGTTCTGAATGATCGGATCCCCGCAGCAGCGCTGCGGGCGATCCGATCATTCATTGAAATTGCGCACTGCCGCAGATGCCGGGATCTGTATTGATCCTGGCACCTGAGGGGTTAATGGCGGACGCCCGCGAGATCGCGGGCATCGGCCATTGCCGGCGGGTCCCTGGCTGCAATCAGCAGCCGGGTTCAGCAGCGCATGACACGGGCATCGCTCCGATGCCCGCGGTTATGCACAGGACGTAAATGTACGTCCTGGTGCGTTAAGTACCACCGCACCAGGACGTACATTTACGTCCTGCTTCCTTAAGGGGTTAACAGGAACAATATGGTACACCATGTACATGTACGTACGTGGTATGCACTTATGTGGGGAGTGGAATACGCTCCACTACGCTTAAAACAGTATTTGTCTACAACTGCAGCAGGTGTGTACTTTTGATCAGGTGCATACTTTTGGCTGTCCTTTCATAGTATCTAGGCCTTTAAGACTTTAACAGGAACAAAATGGTACACCACATACATGTACGTATGTGGTATGCACTTATGTGGGGAGTAGAATAAGCTCCACTTCGCTTAAAACAGTATCTACAACAGCAGCAGGTGTGTACTTTTGAGCAGGTGTGTACTTTTGGCTGTCCTTTAACAGTATCTAGGCCCTTAAGGCTTTAACAGGAACAAAATAGTACACCACATACATGTAGGTACGGAGTAGAATACGCTTCACTACACTTAAAACAGTATTTGTCTACAACAGCAGCCGGTGTGTACTTTTGGCTGGCCTTTCATAGTATCTAGGCCCTTAAGACTTTAACAGGAACAAAATGGTACACCCCATACATCACAGGGGTGGCTGGCTGCTGATAGGCTGCATGCTGCATGTGATTCAGGGTCATCCCGCCGATCCTTTTTCCCGCCTTCCCAGGATTCCTTGCCCCATGTCCTCACATGTGGATCTGCCATTTTAGATGCCCTGGACCATGGACCGCACTAAATGGAGTTTAATGAAGCGATTTGAGCGATCAAATTGAATTTTTCCTGAAATTCGTAATGAATTCAGATTAGTCTGATTCGATTCGCTCATCCCTACTCACAACCCTGTCACAGGTTCACTAGTTTATTTTTTGTTTCTTTAGGTTTTCAATTTTTTAAGACAAAAACAAAACATCAATTATCCAAGTTTGCTATCATTGGAATCATACTGAACCATAGAATAAAGTTAGCATATCAGCTTACAGTATTTTATACTAGGAAAAAATATTGCCCCACAAAATATTGCCCCACAAAAGTTATGGCTTTGTAAAACATTGTACGATAAATTGAACTGCACCAATGAAAAGAACAACTTGTCCTAGAAAAAGATAAGCCTTTATACAATGTTGTCAGTGGAAAAGTAAAAAAAAGTTATGGGTCTTTAACCCCTTAAGGACCCGGGGTTGCTCTGTTTTTGCATTTTCGCTTTTTCCTCCTTACTTTTAAAAAATCAAAACTCTTTCAACTTTGCACCTAAAAATCCACATGATGGCTTATTTTTTTGTGCCACCAATTCTACTTTGTAATGACATCAGTCATTTTACCCAAAAATCTATGGCGAAACGGAAAATAAATCATTGTGAGATAAAATTGAAAAAAAAATGCCATTTTGTAATTTTGGGGTCTTCCGTTTCTACACAATAAATTTTTTGGTAAAATTGACACCTTCTCTTTATTCTGTAGGTCCATACGATGATACCCTACTTATGTAGATTTGATTTTGTCGTACTTCTGGAAAAAATCATAACTACATGAAGGAAAATGTATACGTTTAAAATTGTCATCTTCTCACTCCTATAACTTTTCCGCGTATGGGGCGGTATGAGGGCTCATTTTTTGGGCTGTGATCTGAAGTTTTTAGAGGTACCATTTTTGTATTGATCGGACTGTTTGCTCGCTTTTTATTCATTTTTTCATGATATAAAAAGTGACCAAAAATACACAATTTTGGACTTTGGAATTTTTTTGCATGTACGACATTGACCATGCGGTTTAATTAATTATATGTTTTTATAATTCGGACATTTCCGCATGCGGTGATACAACATATTCAAACTTTTATTAGGTAAGGGGTTAAATGATCTTTATTCACTTTTTTTTAACTTCTTTTTTGCAATGTTATAGCTATAACACTGCACACACTGATCTTTTACATTGTTCAATGATTTCTCATAGGAAACCATTGATCGATGATTCTGCCGCTTGACTACTCATGCCTGGCTCTCAGGCACTGAGCAGTCATTCTGTGATCAGACAGCAAGAAGGCAGGTAGGGACCCTCCGGCTGTCGTGTAAGCTGTTCAGGATGCAGCGATTTCGCGGTACAGCTCCCTGAGCTAACCGGCAACGTTTTAGTTTCACTTTAGACACGGCGATCAACTTTGAACGCCGCATCTAAAGGGTTAAAGGGGTACTTCGCCCCTAGACATCTTATCCCCTATCCAAAGGATAGGGGATAAGATGTCAGATTGCAGCGGTCCCGCTGCTGAGGAGCCCTGGGATCCCCGCTGCGGCACTGCGCTCTCATTACGGCAGAGAGCGAGTTCGCTCTGCACGTAATGACGAGCATCGTTATGTCACGGCCCGCCCCTTTCAATACAAGTCTATGGGAGGGGGCGCGGCGTTCGTCATGCCCCCTCCCATAGACTTGCATTAAGGGGCGGGCCGTGATGTCACGAGGGTCGGAGCCATGACGTCACACTGCTCCGTCCCCCGTATCGCCCATCATTACACACAGAGCGAACTCGCTCTGTGCTGTAATGAGAGCGGGGTGCTGCAGCGGGGACTCCAGGGCTCCCCAGCAGCGGGACCGCGGCGATCTGACATCTTATCCCCTATCCTTTGGATAGGGGATAAGATGTCTAGGGGCGGAGTACCCCTTTAATAGCACGCGGCACCGCAATCAGTGCTGCGCACTATTAGCCACGGGTCTCGGCCGTTGTTAGAGGCAGGGCCCGACCCGCTGTGGCCCCTTGTTATAGAACAGGAGTGGACTCATGACGTACATGTACGTCATGGGTCCTGTAGGGGTTAAAGGTGAGAAGGAAGAAAACGTAAGCCACAAATAAAATATTGAGGGGTCGTAAAGGGGTTTAGCATGCCTGAGATAAACTGACTACAGATGAAACTCCATTGTATTTTATTAACCCCTTAAGGATGCAGGGTTTTTCCGTTTTTACATTTTCCTTTTTTCCTCATCACCTTCTAAAAATCATAACTCTTTAAATTTTTCACATAAAATTCCATATTATGGCTTATTTTTTGCGCCACCAATTCTACTTTGCAGTGATATTAGTCATTTTACCCAAAAATCTGAAACAGAAAAAAAAATTCATTGTGCGAAAAAATTGAAGAAAAAATGTTGTAACTTTTGGGGGCTTCCGTTTCTACGCAGTGCATTTTTCGGTAAAAATTACCCCTTCTGTTTATTCTGTAGGTCCCTACGGTTAAAATGATACCATACTTGTATAGGTTGGATATTGTCGTACTTCGTTGTACTTCGGAAAAAAATCATAACTACATGCAGGAAAATTTATATGTTAAAAATTCTCATCTTCTAACCCCTATAACTTTTTTATTTTTCTGCAAACGGGCCGGTATGAGGGCTAATTTTTTGTGCCGTGTTCTGAAGTTTTTATCGGTACCATATTTGTATTGATCGGACTTTTTGATCGCTTTTTATTCATTTTTTCATGATATAAAAAGTGACCAAAAATACACTATTTTGGAATTTGGATTTTTTTTTGCGCACACGCCATTGACCATGCGAATTAATTAACAATATATTTTTATAGTTCGGACATTTCTGCACGCGGTGATACCACATGTTTATTTTTATTTACACAGTTTTATTTATGGGAAAAGGGGGGTGATTCAAACTTTTATTAAGGAAGGGGTTAAATGACCTTTGATAACTTTTTTTTTTTTTTACTTTTTTTTTTTTTTGCAATGCTATAGCTCCCATAGGGACCTATAGCACTGCACACACTGACCTCCTATGCTGATCCCTGCAAAGCCATAGCGATCGGACGCCGTGATGTCCCGATCAGCCCGACTGAGCTGCCGGGAAGTGTTTATTTTCGCTTTCAGATGCGGCGGTCAACTTTGATCGCCGCGTCTGCCGAGCGCTGTTAGCCCAGGGTTGCGGCTATGATTAGCAGCCAGGACCGAGCCTATGTGATGCGGGGTCACGGCGTGACCCCGTTTTAAACACCGGTTGTAGGGCGTACAGGTACGCCCTGCGTCCTTAAGAGGTTAATGCAACTTAAAGGGAAAGGAAGCATGCAGTGCTCCAAAATCTCCTGGTAGACAAATGCGTTGACCCTGGACTTAATGAAGCACAGTGGACCAACACCAGCAGATGATATGGCTCCCTAAATCATATAATATATTGGGGATTTGGGATTTTCATGAGCTGTAACCCATAATCATCACAATTATGAAAAATCACAGCTTGTACTATCTTGCTTTGCATGTAATGAGTCTCTCTCATATATTAGTTTCACCTTTTAAGTTGCATTACTGAAATAAATGAAATTTGCAGGATATTCAAATTTTTTTAGTTTCACCTGTAGATGGACCGGGTGGTCTTTTACTGCTGTCATTCTTCTATGTTTCTATAATACAATTATAGACCTATTTAGTGGAAAAATACAATATTTGCTTAAAAGATTATATTTAGCTTACACAGTGCTTTTAAAATTAAACATAACATAGACAAAATATTCATGTATTTTGCTGGTATCACATGTTATTTCAATATACTGGTTTGGGGCAGACCAAAGGAGACTTTTTGGCCCAGTTTTGTCTTTTAAGATGACCACAAACATAAAATATCTTTTGGAGGAAAAAAAAAAGAAAAAGCCAAATTCGCCCATTAACATGCTTATATTTTTTTGCTGAACAGACACATTTATTTGTTGGAAAAACAAGGAAATGGGTGGCTGTCAGACTTCTGCTTAGGTTAAAGGAAATCTGTCATCAATTTCACCTGCACTAACCTGACAATGTAGACAGATAGTGCAGGTGACACTGGTGACAACCATATTTACCTGTCCTGGCTCCCATTCTTCCACTATCTTCTTCCATATCTCCTGTTCCAGGGCCAACTTGAAGCATTGGCTGAGCTTTGTGATGTCACTACTCCCACTTATCTGCTGGGTCCCGCCGCTAGAGAACAGCAGTAGTGACGTCACAAAGCTCTGCCCATGCTCAAGGCCGGCCTTGGAGCGGAAGATACAGAAGAAGATAGAGGGAGGACTGGAGCACGGAACTGGATCAAGTAAGTATGGTTGTCATCAGTGTCACATTCACTACCTGTCTGTACCAACAGGTAAGTGCAAGTGAAACTGATGACAGATTTCCTTTAACCCCTTAAGGACTAAGCCCATTTTAACCTTAAGGACCAGGCCAATTTTTTTTTTGCGTTTTCGTTTTTTTCCTCCTCGCCTTCTAAAATCCATAACTCCATTATATTTCCATCTACAGACCCATATAAGGGCTTGTTTTTTGCGTGACCAATTATACTTTGTAATGAAACCTCTCATTTTACCATAAAATGTATGGCAAACTCCCCCCAAAAAATTTTAGGGAGAAAATTTTTATGAAAACCACAATTTTGCACATTTTGGAGGGTTTTGTTTTCACACTATACACTTTATGGTAAAAATGACACGTGTTCCTTATTCTGTGGGTCAATACGATTAAAATTATACCCATGGCTAGATACTTTTATATTTTTGTACTGCTTAAAAAAATCTAAAACTTTTTGTACAAAATCAGTTATCTAAAATCGCTCTATTATGACCACCTATAACTTTTTCATTTTTCCATATATAGAGCAGTATGATGGGTCATTTTTTGCGCCGTCATCTGTACTTTTTATCGATACCACACTTGCATATTTTAAACTTTTAGATCATTTTCTATTAAATTTTTTTAAATAAAATGTGACAAAAAAGCAGCATTTTTGGACCTTTTTTATTTTTTACTGTTTTACACCATTCACCGTATGGGATAATTAACATTACATTTTGATAGTACGGACATTTACGCACGCAGTAATACCAAATATGTTTATTAAAAAAAATTACGCTTTTTGGGGGTAAAATGGGAAAAACGGACAATTTTTATTGGGGGAGGGGATTTTACATTTTTCAACTTTTATTTTACACTTTTTATGTCCCCATAGGAGACTATCTATAGCAATCCTTTGATTGCTAATACTGTTCAGTGCTATGTATAGGACATAGCACTGATCAGTATTATCGGTGATCTTCTGCTATGGTCTGCTCGATCTCAAACAAGAGCAGAAGACCCCGCGAGACGGCCGGAGCCAGGTGAGGGGACCTCCGGCCGCCATGCTGGACGATCGGATCGCCGCAGCAGTGCTAGGGGCGATCCGATAATCCTTTCAAGGTACCGCACTGCCGCAGATGCAGTGATCTGTATTGATCACGGCATCTGAGGGGTTAATGGTGGACATCCGCACGATCGCGGATGTCGGCCATTACCGGCGGGTCCCCGACTGCTACTTGCAGCCGGAACCTGCCGTGTATGATGTGAGCACCGTTCTGATGCTCGCGGTCATACACAGGACGTAAATGTACGTCCTGGTGCGGGAAGTCCCGTCAAACCAGGATGTACATTTACGTCCGTGGTCGTTAAGGGGTTAAAGGAAACAATAGACCTGACAACACAAATCCAGCCTAAGAAATCCTTGGCCTGAACAATAATCATAAGATTTTTGATGATTGATAAAAAGCTTATCTCTATGGACAGCTTTAAATCCAGCAAATGTGAGTTTTTATTAACCCCTTAGTGGGGTATTCCCAGATTCCCAGCTCAGTTAGTCTAGCTCATAATATAGTGTCTGTACCTGTGTTTGATTGTGGTCTCGCAATTCTTATGTGATCTTTACCCTGATGTTTATTTTTAACAGCTTACAAAATTAGTGTCCTCCCAGGTTGGAGTGGAAAAAAAAAGTTTGAGCATCTTTGGGGGCATCCTCAAATGGAAGGTGGGGGAGTGCAAGGTCTCTAAAATCCACCAAATATGTGGTCATCATTGAGGAGTGGATGAGGACACCAGTGGCAACCTGTGAAGCTCTGGTGAACTTCATGCCCAAGAGGCTTGTCAGTCTTGAAAAATTATGGTGACCACACAAAACCTTGCCACTTTGAGCCCAATTGGGACATTTCCACTAGGGCTGTACTTACCTTTGGTTTTTTGTTGCCAAGATTTAGACATTAATGGCTGTGTGTTGTTATTTTGAGGAGACACATAATTAAACACTGTTATACAGGCTGTGCATTCACTACATTGTAGCAGAGTGTTACTTCTTCTGTGTGGTCACATGAAAAAATATAAAAAATATAATAAAATATTTACAAATTTGTGAGAGATGTACTCACTTATGTGAGATACTGCATTTGAGATCATACACATGTAGAAGGTGTAGAAAGGAAATGTCAGAAATCTGTACCTCTGATGTCTAGTGGAAAAGAAGTAGAATTGTTGTCTTACCTTTCGGTATAAATTATAAATCATCAGTCAGCTAGATATCAAAGTGCACTGGGACATGTATTACATCTCACTTCTATTTAGACATTTCCATTGAAATGGTACTTGAGATTGTAAATATAAATTTAAATGGGGACTGTCATTAAAACTAATTTTTGCTATTGCACTCCTTATGGTAAATAAAAATCTTTCTAATGTACTTTGTTTAAAAAAAATTAAGGTTTCCATGTTTTGTTTGTGTTTAAAAAAGCTGCCACTAGGTGTCTCCCTACTTATCCAGAGCACATTTCCCACAAATCTCAAGCACCGACTTTGGACTCCTGCTGGCCTGGCAGGAGTCCAAAGTCAGGAAATGCAGTCTGGAGTGCTGAGGGGGGTGTGTACAGCCTTAGCCAATCATAGCTCATCTCACACACTGAACTGCTGTGGCCTGTGTGTAGCAGAGTGAGGGAGGAAGTTCTCCCCTGTATGGCTTCAGATGATGTCACGCCTGCTGGGTAACGCCCCTTCCCAGTCTATGAATCTGACTAAGACTGAGCAGAAAATACAGAGCAATATCAAGGTAGAAAACTAAAAAATAATTTAAAAAAAAAGGCAGGGGGTGGTTTATCATGATAAGTGTAGTGAACTGGGAGGATATAAAATTTAGGAACATGTGAGCTATCAAAATCATTAGACACAATTTAGTCAGGGCTAGTTAAAAAGAAAACTAGACTCTGAGCAAAATGTAAAATAGACATCTGCGTGCCTCTGTTTTTCATTAAACAGTTCTAGAGACAGGTTGGTGCAGATGTAATATTTAAAATGTAATAATTGTACAGTAAGATTTTATAACTGTACAGTTCTGTTGAATGGCTGTCAAAAGGCTAAGTGTCAATGAGTGTTCTACCCAACTACCGGAACTGGCAGTGGAGTGGAGTGAATAGGAATTTCTCTTTGGATTGTAAGCTCTTTTGAGCAGGGTTCTCACTCCTCTTGTTTGAACTGTTCGTGTGATATACAGTCATGGTCATAAATGTTGGCACCCCTGAAATTTTTTTAGAAAATGAAGTATTTCTTAGAGAAAAGCATTGCAGTAACAAGTGTTTTGCTATACACATGTTTATTCCCTTTGTGTGTATTGGAACTTAACCAAAAAAGGGAGGAAAAAAGCAAATTGGACATAATGTCGCACCAAACATAATGTCGCTCCAAAAATGGGCTGTACAAAATTATTGGCACCCTTTCAAAATTCTGGAAAAATAAGATTGTTTCAAGTATGTCATGCTCCTTTAAACTCACCTGGGGAAAGTAACAGGTGTGGGCAATATAAAAATCACACCTGAAAGGAGAGAAGTTCACTTAGTCTTTGCATTGTATGTCTGTTTGTGCCACACTAAGCATGGAGAACAGAAAGAGGAGAACTTGAGAACCAAAATTGTGGAAAAATATCAACAATCTAAAGGTTACAAGTCCATCTCAAGCGATCTACATTTGCCTTTTGTCCACAGTGCGCAACATTATCAAGAAGTTTACAACCCATGGCACTGTAGCTAATCTCCCTGGGCGTAGACGGAAGAGAAAAATTATGAAAGGTGTCAACGCAGGATAGTCCGGATGGTGGATAAGCAGCCCCAAACAAGTTCCAAAGATATTCAAGCTGTCCTGCAGCCTCAGGGATTATGAATGTCAGCATGAACTATCAGTTGACATTTAAATAAAATGACTCTATGGCAGGAGACCCAGGAGGACTTCACTGCTGACACAGAGACATGAAAAAGCAAGACTACATTTTGCCAAAATGAACTTGAGTAAGTCAAAATCCTTCTGGAAAAACGTCTTGTGGACAGATGAGACCAAGACAGTGCTTTTTGGTAAAGTACATCATTCTACTGTTTACTGAAAACGGAATGAGGCCTACAAAGAAAAGAACACAGTACCTACAGTGAAATATGGTGGAGGTTCAATTATGTTTTGGGGTTGTTTTGCTGCCTCTGGCATCGGGTTCCTTGAATGTGTGCAAGGCATCATGAAATCTAGGATTACCAACAGATTTTGGGTTGCACTGTACAGCCCAGTGTCAGAAAGCTGGATTTGTGTCCAAGATCTTGGGTCTTCCAGCAGGACAATGACCCCAAACATACGTCAAAAAGCCACCAGAAATGGATGGCAACAAAGCGTTAGAGAGTTCTGAAGTGGGAAGCAATGAGTCCAGATCTAAATCCCATTGAATACCTGTGGAGAGATCTTAAAATTGCTGTTGGGAAAAGGCACCCTTCCAATGAGAGAGACCTGGATAAGTTTGCAAAGGAAGAGTGGTCCAAATTTCCGGCTGAGGGGTGTAAGAAGCTTTTGATGGTTATAGGTTATAGGATTAACACCCCTGAGGAAGTCACCAGTAGGTGACGGAACACGTGGGGTTCAAGGGGATGCCTGTATAGGGATCATTCATTACATTGCTTCTTGATTCTTGCATTTCTCAGCCTCCTGTCTGCTATACTTGGGGATTTCCCTTTAATCAGGTTGTATATTGTATTTGGCAGGGAGTCTGTGGTAACATATGCAGATTGTATAGATAGTTTAATATCTTGTTATTTGGATGTATATTTAGAGGCGGTGTTAGAACTTATATATTTATATAGGTGTCCTGGGAGGGGTCCTATGGGCTCCCCCCTGTTGTGGGAGGGCATGTTTATGCCTCTTTAAAAATGTTTTTATGGGGGTTTCTTGTTGTCTAAAGTGATTTATCCATTTTCTAATAAAGACTTTTTATACAATGATTGGGTGTGCACTACATGGTGTACTTCTCTCTTTTTTTTTGCTTTGACTATTACATGGTACACACAGCAGCACCCCTGTTTACTATTAAGAACCTATATATAGCTGAGCCTGCTAGTGTTTTAGTGCTTCAAGGTTATAGGAGGCGACTGATTTCAGTTATTTTTTCCAAAGGGTGTGCAACCAAATACTTAGTTAAGGGTGTCAATAATTTTTGGAGTTTGGTGTGACATTTTATCCAATTTGCTTTTTTCCTCCCTTTTATGGTTTAGTTCCAATACACACAAAGGGAATAAACATGTCTATAGCAAAACACGTGTTATTGCAATCCTTTTCTGTAAGAAACACTTCCTTTTCTAGAAAAAAATTTCAGGGGTGCCAACATTTACAGCCATGACTGTGTGTGTGTGTGTGTGTATATACATTATATATATATATATATATATATATATATATAGTCTGTACATGAATCTGAATTGTAAATGGCAATGGAGTATATTGATGCTACTGTATATAAATGAAGAAGATTATTAATAGAGGTCTTGGAATTTGCTTAGCTTGCAGTCCCTAAAGCCAGACCTGAATATAAATTATGACTCTTACAGAGTGATATATATATATATATATATATATATATATATAATGTATAATATGTATTGTGTATACAGTAGTATGTAGTAATATCTATATTTATGTGGCAGCCACAGGGTGTTAGTATGAATACCTTTGTGACGCCAGGGTATCACTATCCTATACATGGTCCGAGGTGGGAGACAGCTTCTTTTGGGCCAGACACGGGGAGTAAATTAAAATTGCGACGTCAGGTTAAGGATAACTGTCTTTACTGAGCTGGGTGCAGATGGTATTGCATGGAAAGCTGGTTTTGGGTGAGAGAGTACAGCATAACCCCTTGGGAGCTCTTTTGCCTTGCGGGGACTTGTGGTGCTTTCACCAAATGGATTTATAATGACTTGGAAGACAGAATCTTGTAGGTAGGGTCCTGTCAAGGAATTGAAGCCTTCCCTGCCGGGGCATGAACTTCCACCGTACAGGAGATTCTTACAAAATGACCAGAGAGAGTAGATTTGAGCTAGGCCTTCCCTCAGAGCACACAGCACCACACACCTGAACCAGACTGTGGCTCAACAGTAACTGGAACACTCTTGAACTCTGGGTAACTCCCCCCCACTACTCTATATAGGGGAGACATTAGGGGTTCCCATTGGCAGGCAGGGTCACATGGAGTTTACTGCTCTCTCTTAAGGGTACAGTAACACAGGAATAACATATATACAAATAATAGGATAATTAATCAGAAAAATATATTACTTTGCAAAAAAGTGCAAACATATTTGATATAATAGTAGGTGTTACGCCTAGCGCTCCGGGTCCCCGCTCCTCCCCGGAGCGCTCACGGCGTCTCTCTCCCTGCAGCGCCCCGGTCGGTCCCGCTGACCGGGAGCGCTGCACTGACATGGCCGTCGGGGATGCGATTCGCACAGCGGGGCGCGCCCGCTCGCGAATCGCATCCCAAGTCACTTACCCGTCCCAGGCCCCTCCTGTCATGTGCTGGCGCGCGCGGCTCCGCTCTCTAGGGCGCGCGCGCGCCAGCTCTCTGAGACTTAAAGGGCCAGTGCACCAATGATTGGTGCCTGGCCCAATTAGCTTAATTGGCTTCCACCTGCTCCCTGGCTATATCTGATCACTTCCCCTGCACTCCCTTGCCGGATCTTGTTGCCTTGTGCCAGTGAAAGCGTTTAGTGTTGTCCAAAGCCTGTGTTACCTGAACTCCTGCTATCCATCTTGACTACGAATCTTGCCGCCTGCCCCGACCTTCTGCTACGTCTGACCTTGCCTCTGCCTAGTCCTTCTGTCCCACGCCTTCTCAGCAGTCAGCGAGGTTGAGCCGTTGCTAGTGGATACGACCTGGTTGCTACTGCCGCAGCAAGACCATCCCGCTTTGCGGCGGGCTCTGGTGAACACCAGTAGCCTCTTAGAACCGGTCCACCAGCACGGTCCACGCCAATCCCTCGCTGACACAGAGGATCCACTATCTGTAAGCCGAATCGTGACAGTAGGTCTTTTAATAAGCTCAACACCTTGTGCTGCCAAGCTGCCTAAAGCAGTCCGAAGCCACAGGGCAGCTACTGGCTTTCGGCAATCTCCGGCTCTGTCATAGAACTGGATGGAGGGGGCGTGTAAGCAACAGCTTCGTGCTGCGGTCGAAAATGCTCATTTCATGCAGGGAACCGGGGCTCGGTTCGGGAGATCACAGGGGGCCCCAACGGTCGGACCCCCCTGCGATCTAACACTTATGATAAGATAATTTGTACATCCCCGAGTTCTCCTTTAATGTTTTGAAATAAAATATTGGATCTTACGCTCTGGTCACTGAATACTTTATCTCTTTGAATAAACTTTCCCATAGCTTGTTGTCCAGCATGTCTATTCATGCACTAGATAAAAAGATTGAAGGGCACCATTACAATCTGCTTGTCATGGGTGAATGGGTTTATATTTAAACTGCTTTGTCCAAAATATCCATCTACCTATTGTTTGATATTTTCTAAAGAAGGGAAAAGTATAGACTAGAATATGTTAAGAAAGAGACACTGATAAAACTCACATTTTCAATGTAATTCTCAAGATAGAAACAAAATAATCTGAAAAATAGCATAAACCATCAACCGCTAGTACATTTCCCTATTTAATCCTCCAATATAAGTAATGTTGAAGATCAATCAATAGATCCTCTTCAACCACTGCCTTTCTCTCTTAAATTCCTGGTACACCGACTTTATGACCTAAACTTTGATCTTTGACATTAAAGTTGACCAAAATGAATTAATTTTTCAGTGTGAAAAGCTGTCACCTTGATAAATATACCCTTTTATTGTCTCAGAGTTTGTGTGAAGTCTCAGGCATAAAATAGCACAAATAATGATGAATTTAATCCATTTTCGTGTCAAACTAGATTAATTGTGAATAAAGGATTCCTGCTTTATCATTAATGACATCTATTCCATGTGAAAATGTGAATGAATTTAAGCTATGGAAACAGGGTTTCACCAGGGAGTATGAAAAATGGATAGTAACCTTTTGTGAAGATTCCATTTTATTGATTCCTTCTGATATGGAAAATGTCCGTGTAATCTTGGGCTTTCCATACAGAAAATGCTGGGGGGGGGGGGGGGGAATCTATTTTGCTTTTATTCTGCGTCAATTAATTTAAAATGAAATTGTAAATTTAAATGGAAAATTTAGTCATGCAAAATTGGATTTAAAAGGATAGTATATAAATGGTACTATGACGAATACTTTAAAAAGGTGTTAAAAAGAATACTAGTTCATAGGAAAATTAAAAATTAGAATAAAAAAATATAATTGTCCATACTGATACAACTACAGTTATTGCTTATACAAGAAACAGGCACTGGTGTATACACACGACAAATAAACATTTCTCATAGTATGACATTACAGGATTCTAGTAAATATACCAGTAGATTATTGTATGATAGCAATGAAAATATTAAAATGATTGTATTTTTTTCATTTGGCTTAACCACTTTATATTTTTTATAACAGCAAAATATTATTAGTTTATGAGACAATTAGTTGTTGAATATATAAGTAATTTTAGAGAGATTCATGTGTGTTACGATCCTTCTTGTTCTCGATTTTTCATAGGAACGTCAGCATAGTTTGCCATGCCTATTCTTGCCATTAAAAATACTTGATCTTTAATCGGAACCAGACAAACCCCTTATAAGTTAATGGGATGCATCAGGATTCTTTTGGATCTTTTCAAAAACAGATCGCCCATTGGCTTGTAATTATAAATGGAAGTCATAAAGCTTGATTTAAAGGGGTATTCCAGGCAAAAAGTTTTTTATATATATAAACTGGCTCCGGAAAATTAAACAGATTTGTAAATTACTTCTATTAAAAAATCTTAATCCTTCCAATAGTTATTAGCTTCTGAAGTTTTCTGTCTAACTGCTCATTGATGATGTCACGTCCCGGGAGCTGTGCATGATTGGAAAATATCCCCATAGGAACTGCACAGCTCCCGGGACGTGAGTCAACTTCAGAAGCTAATAACTATTGGAAGGATTAAGATTTTTTTAATCAAAGTAATTTACAAATCTGTTTAACTTTCCGGAGCCAGTTGACATATAAAAAAAAGTTTTGGCCTGGAATACCCCTTTAACAGAGCTTAATTTAGGAAAAATGTATGTGACCTCCCCCTGCTTAAAGCGTTACAGTCATTAAAAACAACTTTTGACACATCGATTAGACACCTCAAAAGTTGTCAATCACACAGGGTGCCCCACCTGAGGCTTGCCGTGATTATGAGATCTGTCCATTTTTCTGTATAGAAGTCTATAGTGAGAAATGTACTAATCTCTTGGCTGGCCGGAGAGGGAAGCGCAATACTGCCCACTTCCCTAAATGATAACTTACGATGGCAGTGGTTCTCAGGAGTGAGGCCCAATGCAATGAGCAACTTTTTAGATGTCTTATTGACATGTTAGAAGTTGTTTTTAAGGACAGTAATGCTGTAAGATACATATATATAGCTGAGGTAAAACTAAAACTGTTCTCGGTCCCTGCTTGTCACCACTCCATACTTGTACCTGTGACGCGTTGATCCTATAGAAACTGCCCCACTGCAAATCACTGGCTGAAATAGTGGTCTGCCTCAGTAAGTGTTTTTATTTTTATTTAATTTTTTTATTCCTGGGCAACTTCTTTAATACAGTATGGTATACTATAGAATTGAAGATTGGTTTGCCTGTTCTTATGGTAAACAAGGTCTGACAGGGTAAAATCCCACTGTGGCATAAAGTGCCAGCTCTCAGCTATCGTTCATGCAGCCTTCACCACCCGACTCTCAAGCCTTGTGATAGGCTCTGTAAGAAGTGTTGATATCCAAAATTGGTGCTCATTTACAGCACAGTTTATGGTAAAAGGTCCTTTACTGTTGTCTTTGTTGTCTTCTGTATACCTATGATTAAGTTCTAAGGATCAAGGAACTGAGAAAGAAATAATGCAAAGTTACATCAGATGAAGAATTTTGAGAATATCTTTATTATACTTTGGTATAATGCACACAGCCCTGCTGTGTTTAAAGAGGTACTGTGCCCTTAGACATCTTGTCCCCTATCCTAAGGATAGTGGGGGGAAAAAGTCTGAAAGCGGGGTGTTGGTATGGCCACTGTGACCCCTGTGATCTCTGGGCCGGCATTATCAGACATCTTATCCCCTATCCTAAGGATGTCTAGTGGCGGAGTACCCCTTCAAGAGGCCTAAATACTGTTTTAAATACTGTTTTTATAAAAGGGCCCGCAATATCCCCAAATTTATACTAAAAAATAACTACAAATAATGTGTCTTCCTTTAAACAGCTTGATTTCATCACAGCAATAGTTTACTGGGAATAGTCATAACAAATAATTTTTTTAGAAAGCATAAAAAACACTGATAATATAAAACATCTGTGACAAAGGTTAGAATAGGGTAAAAATTCAAAATAGGAATGCAAACATGTGGCTGAATGTCTGGAACACGGCAACTACTCTACTCTTTGGATTCTATGAATATATAAATAACTGAGCGGATGTAAAATACACAAAATACTTTTATCTTCTGATACACATTGACTTGCCCAATAGAAGGTAATATGAATGCAATGTTTGGCTTACGTAAAACTAGTAGTTAACTCCTTAATGATGCAGGACGTAAATGTACATCCTGGTGCGGTGGTACTTAACACACCAGGACATACATTTACGTCCTGTACATGACCCCGAGCATCGAACCGATGCTCGTGTCATGCGCGGCAGGTCCTGGCTGCTATCAGTAGCCAGAGACCCGCCAGTAACGCCGCACATTAGTGATCACGCTGATGTGTGCCATTAATCCCTCAGATGCCGTGATAAATACAGAACATGGCATCTGCAGCAGTGAGGTCACTAAAATGGATGATCGGATTGCCCGCAGCGCTGCTGCAGGGATCCGATCATCTAGCATGGCGGCCGGAGGTCCCCTCACCTGCTCCAGGGGTCTTCTACTCTAGTCTGAGATCAAGCAGACCAGAGCAGAAGATGACCGATAACACTGATCAGTGCTATGCCATATACATAGCACTGAACAGTATTAGCAATCAAGTGATTGCTATAGATAGTCCAATATGGGGACTATTAAAGTGTAAAAATAAAAGTATAAAAAAGGATTTAAAAAAGTACAAAAAATAGAAAAATCCCCTCCCCCAATAAAAATGTAAATTGCCCCTTTTTCCCATTTTCCTCCCAAAGAGTGTAAAAACATTTTTTTATAAACATGCCGTGAACATAAAAAAAAGTCCAAAATTGCTGCTTTTTTGTAACATTTTCAAAAAATTTTTATAAAAAATGTATTAAAAGATTTATATAAGCAATTGTGGTATCAATAAAAAGTACAGATCACGGTGCAAAAAAATTAGCCCTCATATTGTCGCTTATATAGAAAAGTTAAAAAGTTATAGGTCAGCAAAATAGAGGGATTTTAAACGTACAAATTTAGTTAAAAAGCTTGCGATTTTTTTTTAAGTGGTACAATAATAGAAAAGTATGTAATCATGGGTATCATTTTAATCATATTGACCCACAGAATAAAGAAAACATGTCATTTTTATGGTAAATTGTACAGCTTGAAAACGAAACCTTCTAAAATTTGCTAAATTGTGTTTTTCTTTTCAATTTCCCCACACGAATAGTATTTTTTTGGCTGTGCCATATATTTTATAATAAAATGAGTGATGTCATTACAAAGGACAACTAGTCGTGCAAAAAGCAAGCCCTCATACTGGTCTGTGGATGAAAATATAAAAGTGTTATGATTTTTAGAAGGCGAGGAGGAAAAAACAAAAACGGAAAAATAAAATTTGCTGAGTCCTTAAGGCCAAAATGTCCTTAGAGTCCTTAAAGGGTACTCCACTGCCCCAGCGTCAAAAACATTTTGTTCCAAACGCTGGGTAAGGGCTACAGGGGTCGTGAAGTCACGGCCACACCCCCCTAGTGACGGCAGGCTATTTCCCCTCAATCCAAGTCTATGAGAGGGGGCGCGGCAGTCGCCCCTCCCCCTCCCATAGACTTGCATTGAGGGTGCATGACGGGACATCACTAGGGGGCATGTGCATGACGTCACAACCGCCATAGCCCGCACCCAGCGTTCGGAACAAAATGTTCCGGACACTGGGGTAGTGGAGTACCCCTTTAAGGGAGAAATATAATTGAAATATGCCTATATTCTAGAGAATAAAAGGAAAATGATAGGTTATCACCCTAAAAATGACATAGTAGGCCATATTTATTACTGTATGTTTAAAGGGGTACTCCGGCACTAACACATCTTATCCCCTATCCAAAGGATAGGGAGATAAGATGCCTGATCGCGGGGGTCCAGCCGCTGGCTTGCATTCAGGGGGCTGAGCGTGACGTCACACGCGGCGGGGCCATGACGTCACAATGCTCCTGCCCCCGTGATCGCTAGTAATCAGACCCGGAGCGAACGTACTCCAGGGACTGATTCTAACAGGGTGCTGCGTGCAAGATCACGGGGGTCCCCATCTGTAGTTTGTTTTGGTACCAGATTTGCCTATATGTGACTTTTTGATCTGTTTTTATAAAAAAAAATTGCAGTTTGATGTGACAAAAAAGCTGAAATGTTTAACTTTTTTTTTTTTTACGTTTATGCTGTTCGACGTAGGGGATCATTAACATTTATAATTTTGTTACGCTTTTTTGTATTAATATGTGGAAAAGGGGTGATTTAAAACTTTATTGGGGGAGGGGCTTTTTAAAAAAAAAATTATTTTCACTTTTTGTTCACTTTAAAAAAAAAAAAAAAAATATTTTACACTTTTTTAGTCCCCATAGGGGACCATTTATAGCAATCATTAGATTGCTAATACTGTTCAGTGCTATGCATAGGGCATAGCACTGATCAGTATTATTGGCGATCTTCTGCTCTGGCCTTCTGGAAGGCAGATTAGTGCAGAAGACCCCGGGAGACGGACGGAGGCAGGTGAGGGGACCTCTGTCCGCCATCTTGGCTGATCTGTTCCCTGCTGCAGTGCCGAGGGCGATCAGTTCAGCCATTATAAGTGCTGCACTGCCGCAGGTGCCGTGATCTGTATTGATCACGGCACCAGAGGGGTTAATGGCAGACATCAGCGCGATCGCTGATGTCCGACATTACTGGCGGTCTGTGGCTGCTGGCAGCCGCCGGGAATGAAGCAAGCGCAGCTCCTGCACTCGTGTCACAACTGCGCAGTAAATGTATGGCGCTGTGTGCTAAGTGATACTATGCAGCGCTGTACATTTAAGGCGCATGTCCTTAACGGGTTAATAAATAAACACATCTATGATTTAAAAAATGTATGTAATCCTATCTAACCCCTTTAAAATGACAGGCAACACAGTCCTCACACAGACCTCTGACAGACTGACATAATTCCTAGTATAATTTCAAAAATTTGCATACAAAAAGCTGCCATATGTCGGAGACTAAATTATCCACATACCATGGCATAGACATTAGGAGTTAGATTTTTTTTCTGATGGCACAGCATTTGAACATTTCTGCATATTTTATTGCCCAATTTGCATGAGAATGCAGGGATTTGTAGATGACTCTTTCAAGCTTTTTCTTACAAGGTCCATGTGGACAGCAATTACTATATATTAATACTTAACCTTTATAGTATAATACCAATCCCTCAAATGCATTTCAGGTTTCCAATATCTGCAATGATGAATGGGAACTAATATTGTACCATATATACCTTTAATCCATAAATTGTTTGGAAAGTCGAGATTCTTGAGAGGAACATCTGCCTATACAGCTTTTTATACTTTATTTAACTGTTTATTTATGTTAATTTACACAGTATAAAATCAGCTGCATATACAGTACGTAACCATTCCCAAAGAGTAATGTAACTTTCTTGTAAAGTTTTTCATAGCATTTTTTTTATGTTTTATGTTTTTTTTCCCATCCAAATGTTTTATTACAGTCTATAGGGAAATATGAATTGCAGTACAAAATTTTTTTTTTGTGAAGTTTAGGTGACTTCATTTTTGCATTGTTTATGGGTCCATGGCAGAAGGAAACACATGTTGCAAGTATAATAAAATTTTCAAATGCCTTAAGAAATTATTATTTTTTTTTTACAGGGAATCAAAAACACTGAAAATAAATGTGAATTTAGATTGAACATAGTTAACCCCTTAACGACGCAGGACGTATATTTACGTCCTGCGCCAGCTCCCGCGCCGCTATCGCGTCGGTCCCGGTGCTCATCAACGGCCGGGACCCGCGGCTAATACCACACATCGCCGATCGCGGCGATGTGCGGTATTAACCCTTTAGAAGCAGCGGTCTTCTAAAGCGAAAGTGAAAGTGACCCGGCTGCTCAGTCGGGCTGTTCGGGACCGCCGCGGTGAAATCGCGGCGTCCCGAACAGCTGACAGGACACCGGAAGGGCCCTTACCTGCCTCCTCGGTGTCCGATCGGTGAATGACTGCTCCGTGCCTGAGATCCAGGCAGGAGCAGTCAAGCGCCGATAACACTGATCACAAGCGTGTTAATACACGCCTGTGATCTGTGTAAAAAAATCAGTGTGTGCAGTGTTATAGGTCCCTATGGGACCTATAACACTGCAAAAAAAATGTAAAAAAAAAAGTGTTAATAAAGGTAATTTAACCCCTTCCCTAATAAAAGTTTGAATCACCCCCCTTTTCCCATAAAAAAAATAAAACAGTGTAAAAAAAAAAATATATAAACGTATGTGGTATCGCCGCGTGCGTAAATGTCCGAACTATAAAAATATATCATTAATTAAACCGTACGGTCAATGGCGTACGCGCAAAAAAATCCAAAGTCAAAAAAAGCGCATTTTTGTCACTTTTTATACCACTAAAAAATGAATAAAAAGTGATCAAAAAGTCCGATCAAAATAAAAACTTCAGATCACGGTGCAAAAAATGAGTCCTCATACCGCACTGTATGTGGAAAAATAAAAAAGTTATAGGGGTCAGAAGATTACATTTTTAAACGTATAAATTTTCCTGCATGTAGTTATGATTTTTTCCAGAAGTGCGACAAAATCAAACCTATATAAGTAGGGTATCATTTTAACCGTATGGACCTACAGAATAATGATAAGGTGTAATTTATACCGAAATATGCACTGCGTAGAAACGGAAGCCCCCAAAATTTACAAAATGGCATTTTTTCTTCGACTTTGTCGCACAATTATTTTTTTTTTCCGTTTCGCCGTGCATTTTTGGGTAAAATGACTGATGTCACTGCAAAGTAGAATTGTCGACACAAAAAATAAGCCATAATATGGATTTTTAGGTGGAAAATTGAAAGGGTTATGATTTTTATAAGGTAAGGAGGAAAAAACGAAAGTGCAAAAACGGAAAAACCCTGAGTCCTTAAGGGGTTAATTAGTAACTGCCTTCAGTGCCTTTTTCTATGTATTCTTTGTATTTTTTATTATATCTGAGAACTGCAGTCCACAAGATTGCATACATCTCAATGTATTCCTTTGCACCCGTACCTTAACTGAGTAGCACAACAAAACGTCTCAATGTAGCTCTACCTTTATAGTGCTTTAGTTGTACAAGACAATGAAATACCAATACTTATCAATCAGTTAGTCATTGAGGCCGAAGGCCTTATTCACCAAGAAAAGTGCTCTAAGATCTTATTAGGGGCTTTGATACTACATAAGAAAAGCATCAATGTATTTTGCTTCAGGGCAAGACCACCACCAAAAGAACTTAATACGGGGAGGGGGTCTTCCTATTAACATAACCAGAACAGCCCTCCATTGAATGAGATTAGCTGATTACAGCTGTCCCCCTTTGAAAGCACACAGGGTATTGTTCCTATTTGTGGCCTCACATGCTCTTTTATTTTTTTATGGATGATAATGGCTGCCATGCTCATTTACATTTATTTGACATAAAAACTTGTGTAATCGTTGAAGCCACAATGTTGTAACCTGACTGTAAGCAGAATTCCTTTTTGGAGCTCAGCAAAGGAATCATAGGTCTTCACTTGAGACTGCTATAAAGTGTTACAATGTATACACATTGTAGATTTGTGCCATTCCAGGTTTTTGTTTTGCCTATATCATGAACACTCCTCATTACTAGTCCTATTGTATCATCTGTTTTATTCCTGCACAGTTAAATCCTTGAATTTCATTACTGTAGCTGGGTCATGTGGCCAGCCTTCAGACCACCAGAAAATGACATGGTTTTATGTGTCTCAGAAACTGAGGTTTCTTATTTGGTACAGCATTTAGGATTCCACAAACCTGTCTTGTCATTTTTCTGCCCTATTTTTGTTTCTAGAGTTCTGGTGTTTTTGTCTCGGTATTGCACTCTGTACTAAGCAGGAACTAATCGTGTAAACCGAGGCCGGAAAAATGACTTTTACTATCTTAATTAGGTGTCCTGGATTATAGACTGGCTTCTGATCAACTTACTAAATAGATACTAAATACACATCTCCATGCCTGAATATGTTCCTTTAAAATTCTAGCTAATGTAATAAAACCATTAACATATTCTGAAAGCAAAAATCAGCACTTTTTATAGTGTTCTGTTATGGCAACCGAGGAGCCATGCATCTGGCATTCTGCTATTTATAGTGCTGGTACATGAGTGAGCTTTCATTCCATGTTTTTACTATATTATATCTTCACACAGTACAGAATTGTAAAGGTTTGGTCACCAATCAAGAGTTATTATCCATCTTGCTCCCACCATAAAATATACATATTTTATGAACAATGTAGTAACCCCTTAACGATGCCAGACGTAAATGTACATCCTGGTGAGCTGGTACTTAACGCACCAGGACGTACATTTACATCCTATACATAACCGCGAGCATCGGAGCGATGCTCGGGTCATGCGCGGCAGGTCCCGGCTGCAGATAGCAGCCAGGGACCCGCCGGTAATGGCGGACATCTGGGATCACGGCATCTGCAGCATTGCGGACACTATCGGATTGCCCGCAGCGCTGCCGCAGCGATCTGATCATCCAGCATGGCAGACTGAGGTCCCCTCACCTGCCTCTGCTGCCTTCCACGGGTCTTCTGCCCTGGTCTGCGATTGAGCAGACCAGAGCAGAAGATGACCAATAATACTGATCACTGCTATGTCCTATGCATAGCACTGAACAGTATTAGCAATCAAATGATTTATATAAATAGTCCCCTATGGGGACTATTAAAGTGTAAAAATAAAAGTAAAAAAAGTTTTTAAAAAAGTTTTTAAAAATGTGAGAACCCCCCTCCCCCAATAAAAATGTTAATGATACCATACGGTGAAAGGCGTGAACGTTAAAAAAAAATCCAAAATAGCTTCTTTTTTATAACATTTTATTCAAAAAAAATGTTATACAATTTTTTTTTAAAGTTTTATATAAGCAAATATGGTATCAATAAAAAGTAAAGATGACGGCGCAAAAAATTAGCCCTCATACCGCCGCTTATACGGATAAATTAAAAAGTTATAGGTCTTCAAACTACAGGGATTTTAAACGTACTAATTTGGTTAAACAGTTAGCATTTTTTTAAGCACAACAGTAATAGAAAAGTATGTTATCATGGGTATCATTTTAATCGTATTGACCCAAAGAATAAACAACACGTCATTTTTAACGTAAATTGTACGGCTTGAAAACGAAACCTTCCATAATTTGCAAAATTGCCGTTTTCTTTTTAATTCCCCCACACAAATTGTATTTTTTTGGTTGCGCCATACATTTTATGATAAAGTGAGTGATGGCATTACAACGGACAACTGGTCGCGCAAAAAACAAGCCCTCATATTAGACTGTGGATGAAAATATAAAAGAGTTATGATTTTTTGAAGGCGAGGAGGAAAAAACAAAAACGTAAAAATTAAATTGTCTGAGTCCTTAAGGCCCAAATGGGCTGAGTCCTTAAGGGGTTAAAGAACATCAGGTACTTTATGGTGTACACCCCCTAAAAAATCTCTACAGCATCTGTGTTCCAATAGACATCTGTTCTTCCCCCTCACCCTTAGTGTGTTAGTGTTAGCTTAGTGTGTTCAATTGCTTTGTCTAAAATGAACAACCCTTTAGCTAAATGACTTTTTTCTGGAAGGATAAAGGTTTAGAGCAGTGGTCTCCAACCTGCGGACCTCCAGATGTTGCAAAACTATAAACCAGTGGTCTCCAACCTGCGGAGCATGCTGGGAGTTAGAGTCTCTATATATCATACATATAGTATAGGGGTCAGTTTATTATGAGCAGTTACTTAAATAGTACCTCCTGTTAAAAACAATAAAGCAATAGTGTGAGCTAAGGTAAGAAATGTAGTACTACATCTTCTTACATATTAAAGGGGTATTCCAGGCAAAAACTTTTTTTTATATATATCAACTGGCTCCGGAAAGTTAAACAGATTTGTAAATTACTTCTATTAAAAAATCTTAATCCTTCCAATAGTTATTAGCTTCTGAAGTTGAGTTGCCGTTTTCTGTCTAACTGCTTTTTGATGACTCACGTCCCGGGAGCTGTCCAGCTCCTATGGGGATATTCTCCCATCATGCAAGGGATATTCTCCCATCATGCACAGCTCCTGTGACGTGACATCATCATTGAGCAGTTAGACAGAAAACTTCAGAAGCTAATAACTATTGGAAGGATTAAGATTTTTTAATAGAAGTAATTTACAAATCTGTTTAACTTTCCGGAGCCAGTTGATATACAAAAAAAAGTTTTTGCCAGGAATACCCCTTTAACCCCTTAAGGACACATGACGTTCTCATACGTCTCCATTTCCGAGTCCTTAAGGACACATGACGTATGAGAACGTCATGTGTTTTACCGGCCCCCCGCAACCATCTGGAGCGGAGCCGGTCCCGATGCCTGCTGAAATCGTTCAGCAGGCATCGGGGCATATCGCCCAGGGGGGTCATTATGACCCCCCATGTCGGCGATGGCCGCAGATCGCTGGACAATTCAGTCCAGCGATCTGCGGCGGATTCCGGGTCAATCGGGTCTCCAGTGACCCGGTGACCCGGAATTATTGGCTGATCGGGGCCGTCAGAGACGGCCCCGAACAGCCAGAGCCAGCAGGGGTGAGGTGGCACTGGTGCCACCTCACGATCGCCCTGATTCGTCGGCCGGATTACCGGCCGACCAATCAGGGCGCCTGCTGCGGGTGTCACTCCCGCAACCCGCTCCGCCCCTCTTCCGGAGGACGTGAGCGGGTGCGGGACGTGCACCCCGGGTGCTGGGGACCCCGATCCCCGGCGCCCCTGTTGGGATCGGGGCCCCAGGAGCAGCGGCGGCGGCGGAGACGACGAGGGACTGACCTGTGCTGCTGGATCGTTGGAGGTGAGTGACAGCCTCCTGCTGTTGCTTAGCAACAGCTCCCAGCATGCAAAAAGGGCATGCTGGGAGCTGTAGTTATGCAACAGCAGGAGGCAGACCACCACAACTCCCAGCATGCCCTTATGGGCATGCTGGGACTTGTAGTTTTGCAACAGCTGGAGGCACATTATTTCTATGTAAAAGTGTACCTTCAGCTGTTGTGTAACTACAACTCCCAGCTTGCACAATCAGCTAAAGTGCATGCTGGGAGTTGTAGTGGTGCATCTGGTGGTTGCATAACTACAACTCCCAGCATGCCCGTTGGCTGTCGGTGACTGCTGAGAGTTGTAGTTTTGCAACAGCTGAAGGCACACTGAGTTAAGTAGCAAACCAGTGTGTCTCCAGCTGTTGCATAACTACAATCCCCAGCATCCCCAGCCAAAGTAGTATGCCTCCAGCTGTTGCATAACTACAACACCCAGCATGCCCTTCCGCTGTCCGTACATGCTGGGGGTTGTAGCTTTTGCAACAGCTGAAGGCACACTGGTTGCAAAACACTGAGTTTGTTACCAAACTCGGTGTTTCACAACCAGTGTGCCTCCAGCTGTTGCAAAACTACAACTCCCAGCATGCACTGATAGACCGTACATGCTGGGAGTTGTAGTTTTGCAACAGCTGGATGTCCCCCCCCCCCCAATGTGAATGTACAGGGTACACTCACATGGGCGGAGGATTACAGTAAGTATCCGGCTGCAAGTTTGAGGTGCGGCAAAATTTCTGCCGCAGCTCAAACTGCCAGCGAGAAACTACTGTGAACCCCCCGCCCGTGTGACTGTACCCTAAAAACACTACACTACACTAACACACAATAAAATAAAAAGTAAAAAACACTACATATACACATACCCCTACACAGCCCCCCTCCCCAATAAAAATGAAAAACGTCTGGTACGCCACTGTTTCCAAAACGGAGCCTCCAGCGGTTGCAAAACTACAACTCCCAGCATGCACTGATAGACCATACATGCTGGGAGTTGTAGTTTTGCAACAGCTGGATGTTCTCCCCCCCCCCCCCCCCAATGTGAACGTACAGGGTACACTCACATGGGCGGAGGATTACAGTAAGTATCCGGCTGCAAGTTTGAGCTGCGTCAAATTTTCTGCCGTAGCTCAAACTGCCAGCGAGAAACTACTGTGAACCCCCCGCCCGTGCGACTGTACCCTAAAAACACTACACTACACTAACACAAAATAAAATAAAAAGTAAAAAACACTACATATACACATACCCCTATACAACCCCCCTCCCCAATAAAAATGAAAAACGTCTGGTACGCCACTGTTTCCAAAACGGAGCCTCCAGCTGTTGCAAAACAACTACTCCCAGTATTGCCAGATAGCCGTTGACTGTCCAGGCATGCTGGGAGTTTTACAACAGCTGGAGGCACCCTGTTTGGGAATCACTGGCGTAGAATACCCCTATGTCCACCTCTATGCAAGTCCCTAATTTAGGCCTCAAATGCGCATGGCGCTCTCACTTTGGAGCCCTGTCGTATTTCAAGGCAACAGTTTAGGGTCACATATGGGGTATCGCCGTACTCGGGAGAAATTGGGCTTCAAATTTTGGGGGGTATTTTCTGCTATTACCCTTTTAAAAAATGTAAAATTTTTGGGAAAACAAGCATTTTAGGTAAAAAATATATATTTTTTTTACATATTCAAAAGTCGTGAAACACCTGTAGGGTATTAAGGTTCAAATTACCCCTTGTTACGTTCCCCGAGGGGTCTAGTTTCCAAAATGGTATGCCATGTGTTTTTTTTTTGCTGTCCTGGCACCATAGGGGCTTCCTAAATGCGGCATGCCCCCAGAGCAAAATTCGCTTTCAAAAAGCCAAATGTGACTCCTTCTCTTCTGAGACCTGTAGTGCGCCAGCAGAGCACTTTTCACACCCATATGGGGTGTTTTCTGAATCGGGAGAAATTGGGCTTCAAATTTTGGGGGGTATTTTCTGCTATTACCCTTTTTAAAATTGTAAAAATTTTGGGAAACCAAGCATTTTAGGTAAAAAAAATATATATTTTTTTACATATGCAAAAGTCGTGAAACACCTGTAGGGTATTAAGGTTCACATTACCCCTTGTTACGTTCCCCGAGGGGTCTAGTTTCCAAAATGGTATGCCATGTGTTTTTTTTTTGCTGTTCTGGCACCATAGGGGCTTCCTAAATGCGGCATGCCCCCAGAGCAAAATTTGCTTTCAAAAAGCCAAATGTGACTCCTTCTCTTCTGAGACCTGTAGTGCGCCAGCAGAGAACTTTTCACCCCCATGCAAGGTGTTTTCTGTATCGGGAGAAATTGGGCTTCAAATTTTGGGGGGTATTTTCTGCTATTACCCTTTTTAAAAATGTAAAATTTTTGGGAAACCAAGCATTTTAGGTAAAAAAAATAAATATTTTTTTTACATATGCAAAAGTCGTGAATCACCTGTGGGGTATTAAGGTTCACTTTACCCCTTGTTACGTTCCCTGAGGGGTCTAGTTTCCAAAATGGTATGCCATGTGTTTTTTTTTGCTGTCCTGGCACCATAGGGGCTTCCTAAATGCGGCATGCCCCCCAAAAACCATTTGTCGCTCCTTCCCTTCTGAGCCCTCTACTGCGCCCGCCGGACAATTAACATAGACATATGAGGTATGAGCTTACTCGAGAGAAATTGGGTTTCAAATACAAGTAAAAATTTTCTCCTTTTTATCCCTTGCAAAAATTCAAAAATTGGGTCTACAAGAACATGCGAGTGTAAAAAATGAAGATTTTGAATTTTCTCCTTCACTTTGCTGCTATTCCTGTGAAACACCTAAAGGGTTAATATACTTACTGAATGTTTTTTTGAATACTTTAGGGGGTGTAGTTTTTATAATGGGGTATTTTATGGGGTATTTCTAATATGAAGACCCTTCAAATCCACTTCAAAACTGAACTGGTCCCTGAAAAATAGTGAGTTTGAAAATTTTGTGAAAAATGTCAAAATTGCTGCTGAACTTTGAAGCCCTCTGGTGTCTTCCAAAAGTAAAAACTCATAAATTTTATGATGCAAACATAAAGTAGACATATTGTATATGTGAACCCAACAAAAATATATTTTGAATATCCATTTTCCTTACAAGCAGAGAGCTTCAAAGTTAGAAAAATGCAAAATTTTCATTTTTTTCATCAAATTTTGGGATTTTTCACCAAGAAAGGATGCAAGTTACCATAAAATTTTACCACTAAGTTAAAGTAGAATATGTCACGAAAAAACAATCTCGGAATCAGAATGATAACTAAAAGCATCCCAGAGTTATTAATGTTTAAAGTGACAGTGGTCAGAATTGCAAAAAACGCTCCGGTCCTTAAGGTATAAAATGGCTCGGTCCTTAAGGGGTTAATGACTCTTCTTCTTAACAGACTTCTTTGCACCTCCCACTTTTCAGATGAGCAGAACAGGGTGGGGGATGAACCCATGGCTAAGCAAGACAATCCAGCAGTGAGATCTCTGTAAGAGGCAAAGCAGATAAAAACAGTCTAGACAGAGGTGTTGCTGAAAACCCAAAGTTAACTTTGGTCCCCATAAACGTAATGAGAAATTAGGCAACGGTGTTGAATTTCTAGGCTAGCTAACTCTCTAATGTGTATGGAGGCCTGCTGCCATCACCCGGAGAGGCACTGTTGGGGAAAAGAAGGGTTGGGCATGTTGGATTTCCATCGTTTTTGTTTTCCATGAGATAAGCCACCATGACTTACTTTTTTTTTTTTGCCGTAAAAGACGCACTTTTTCTTCCCCAACACTGTGCGTCTTATACGGCAAATACACATTAAAACCCTGTCCTATCGCGGCGGTCCCTGCGGCCATCAATGGCCGGGACCCGCGGCTAATACAGGACATCACCGATCGCGGTGATGCCCTGTATTAACCCTTCAGACACGGCGATCAAAGATGACCGCCGCATCTGAAGCGAAAGTGACACTAACCCGGCTGCTCAGTCGGGCTGTTCGGGACCGCCGCGGTGAAATTGCGGCGTCCCGAACAGCTTACAGGACACCGGGAGGGACCTTACCTGCCTCCTCGTGGCTGCTTCGTGCCGGGATCCCCTGCATGGCCGGTGCTCTCCTTCGTCGTCATCACGCTGTCCCGTCATCCAATAGGAGCGGCGTGCGTAGCGACGTGATGGCGGCGACAGATAGCGACGATACCGGGCAGCAGAGACGTTCTGGAGCGACGGGGACACCCCGGGGACGCGGCGACAGTGATGGAGGGTGACATCCAGGGTAGCGGTGATGAGCGATGACCGGTCCAGAGCGGCGTGGACACGTGAGTACTACCTCCTATACCAGTGGTCTTCAACCTGTGGACCTCCAGATGTTGCAAAACTACAACTCCCAGCATGCCCGGACAGCCAACGGCCTATATACTGTCCTATACTTTACATTGTATTTGGTTCCGAATCTTTATTTTCTGGATTTTTAGCCTTTAGAATTAGGTGCGTCTTATATGCCGGAGCGTCTTATATGGCGAAAAATACGGTACCTCTTCTCATTTACAACACATAAACATTTGGGTGGGCTGAATATTCAGCTCTGGTATGCGGGTACCCTTTATCCACTAGAGGCAAAGTCTTGGCAGTTTTAAGATATACAAAGTGTATACACTTGGTGGTTCCCAAAAAGAGGCATAATTCTTAAGTGAAATAATAATTCAACAGGTTGGTGGTTACAGCTGCAGCCAACAAAAGGGCGCCATCTCACACACATGGGAAATTATAAATGGCCGCACAAAAAACTGGCATAAAAAGTCACATATTTTTCCCCATAACACAGAAAAGTCACACATTTTTAGCACAAAATAAATGATTATTTTTTTAATCTCCAATTTTTTTTTTATGACAGAAAACTTACATGCAAATTTTGATAAATTCCCTACGCAGGGAGGTTTGTACCATAGTTTGGCATGAATAGTTTTTGTGTTTATTTTTTTACTTTGTTTCTATATTATATGTTTTTATTTATTTGTTTTACATTTAAAAAAAAACATTTTTATGCAGTATGTCCTGGGCAATATTAATGCTACATCAACAGCGACTCTAATATATCTAAGCTTTTTTATGTGATTATTTACTATCCTTAGTTAAAAGTATTGCATGTGCCAGATGGTTAAACATCTGCAGTGTTCCTCTTGTGAACAGTCTGTTCATTATTGCTAGTTGTCAGTTTCCAGCCATGGGTAACCCTCACCCCTTTAGTACCCTAAGGTTCATTTTTATTTGTAGATGGAAATGTAACATTTATGAATGTAGAGAAATATATTTACTGATTCTAGTGTATATTCATGTTATAGCGTCTTCCATGTCTTCAGCTTAGGCCACTTTCGCCAGTATTTTGTATATTGCTCAGTATTTTCCATCAGTGTTTCTAAACCAAAACCATCTTCTTGGCCATTTTTTTTTTTTTTTAGCATCCATTGCAGTGCAGAAGTGTGAAGAAATACCAAATCTGCTGATGGTGTAGGACATTAGAAGCTATGGCCAAATATGCGTAGACAATATAAGTTATGGGGTTCAATTAACCCCTTGGGGACGGAGGGTTTTTCCATTTTTGCACTTTCGTTTTTTCCTCCTTACCTTTAAAAAATCATAACCCTTTGAATTTTGCACCTAAAAATCCATATGATGGCTTATTTTTTGCGAAACCAATTCTATTTTGTAATGATATCAGTCATTTTACCCAAAAATCTACGGCATAGTGGAAAAAAAAAAATCATTGTGCAACAAAATTGAAGAAAAAAAAACGCAAATTTTCAGGGCTTCCATTTCTACGCAGTACATTTTCCAGAAAAAATGACACCTTATCTTTATTCTGTAGGTCCATACGGTTAAAATGATACCCTACTTATATAGGTTTGATTTTGTCGTACTTCTGGAAAAAATCATAACTACATGCACGAAAATGTATACGTTTAAAATTGTCATCTTCTGACCCCTATGACTTTCTTATTTTTCCGCGTACAGGATGGTATGAGGGTCACCGTGATCTGAAGTTCTTGGCGGTACCATTTTTTGTATTGATCTGACTTTTTAATCGCTTTTTATTCATTTTTTCATGATATAAAAAGTGACCAGAAATACGCTCTTTTGCACTTTGGAATTTTTTTGCACATACGCCATTGACCGTGCGGTTTAATTAACGATATATTTTTATAATTTGGACATTTCCGCATGCGGCTATATCACATATGTTTATTTTTATTTAAACAGTTTTTTTTTTTAAATGGGAAAAGGGGGGTGATTCAAACTTTTATTAGGGAAGGGGTTAATTGATCTTTATTAACTTATTTTTTTTCACTTTTTTTGCAGTGTTATAGCTCCCATAGGAGGCTATGACACTACACACACTGATCTTTTACATTGATCAATGGTTTCTCATAGGAAATAGCGCATGGCACTGCGATGAGGGCCGCACGCTATTAGCCATGGGTCCCGGCCATAGGGGGTGTCCCAAACAGGAAAAAACTTTTTTTTTTTTTTTTTAATATCAACTGGCTCCAGAAAGTCAAAAATATTGGTAAATTACTTCTATTAAAAAAATCTTAATCCTTACAATAGTTATCAGCTGCTGACGTTGTGGTGTTCTTTTCTGTCTTTCAACAGTGCTCTCTGCTGACATCTCTGCTTGTCTCGGGAGCTGCACAGAGTAGAAGAGGTTTGCTAAGGGGATTTACTTCTACTCTGGACAGTTCCTGAGACACGTGTCATCAGAGAGCACTTAGACAGAACAACTCAACTTCAGCAGCTCATAAGTACTGAAAGGATTAAGATTTTTTTCTAGAAATAATTTACATATCCGTTTAACTTTCTGGAGCCAGTTGATATATATAATAAAAAAAAATTTCCCTGGATAACCCCTTTAAAAAAACGCAATACATAAAAGGAATATTACTTGGAGACAAGTCTCTGATGAAGTAACTAATATGGAACAAAAAGGGTGAATGTGATAAAACAAGACATAAAGAAATAAACAGTTTATCATAGATATGCACCATTTGCATACAATACACTTGTTTAGGCTGTTAAATGGCTGCTATTTGTATTGCATTCAATGAAATAATAATATAAAAATGTTTTCACGCTATGTGTGACGCCATACTAAAATGTTTCTGGTTTTGCCAAAGTTCTCAGTTGTGTCATATGCAACGAATATCTCTATAAGTAAAACAGATGCATTTATATGTATCCTAAAGTGTAAGACAAGTAACAGAATGTTTCAGACCTGCAATGCCCAATTTATATTACAGAACCCCCACCCACACACACCTACCATATATCTACAGAATATGCCATGCATGTGATAGATGAGAGTCCCAACCCTGGAACCTGTACATATCTAGAGAATGATGAGGGCATCTGGTATGGTTGCAGCAGACGGAGATGGGCGGGATTCTGAAATCAGCTGAGCATGCAGTTTACGTTAAGTCATCCAATAAGCATTAATAGGAGCTGCATGAACAGGGAAGCACTTTGAGTTACACTGTTTCAGTTACTTAGACAGTCAATTCAAAGGTGTACATAAAAATCCTAAGTAATGATTGCCCCCCCTCGTCCTCTATTTGACATGTGACCCGTAGCATACATAAAGGGGAGAACGTTTTTCTCAGTCATGTTTTTGGTTCCATATGAGCGGCACCAGAACAAAGTTCCAGGATCACCTTCTGGGTCAAATCCGATTGGTGATTCTTCACTGAATATCACTTTCTTCAAATCTCTTTAGCCCTCTGTAACCTTGTATTCTTCTTTTTAGGTATTATTGTTGGTTTTTGTTTGGTTTCTTTATATGTAAATGTCAATTACTTACAGTTATTTCACAGACATAGACTCGTTGTTTCTGTCTACTTCTTTTACCTTTCATTTGCTCTGTATTGTCTATTTTTAAGGCTTACATTATTTCCTTAATTTATTCATATGTTTTCCATTTATAACTTTCCCAATTTTTGTAGACCTGCACTACATTTTATTCACAGCTGACTGGGAACAACAAACATCCTTTGCCAAACTCATGTATGTGAAAAAAATGCCACAAATATTTAGAATTTCCTATTTCCCACTGACTGCCCAAAAACATCTGGCTGCAGCTTTTTTGCCCAAAGAAATAACGCCCTGGTGTTTTTATGGGGGAAAAAGCTGTGTGTGAATTTGTCCTTAAAGGGGTACTCCACTATTAGACATCTTATTCCCTATCCATAGGGTAGAGGATGAGATGTCTGATCGCGGGGTCCCACTGCTGGCCCTAACCCGATCACCCTGCGGGTTCCTGCAGCAGTGGTCATTATGTCACAGCCACTCCCCTCGTGACATCACGCCACTCCCCCTCCGTTCATGTCTATGGAGGGGAGTGGCCATGACATCCCAATCACGGCCTCCAGCTCCGAATGTTCTAAACAAAATGTTCAGAATGCTGGAGCACCGGAGTACCCCTTTAAGGAGTTTTATAATTCTTCTAATTGTTTCAGATAACAACTCTCTCTGAGGACATGTTTTCTATGCAAATAACCAAAGCCAACAGCTCAGTAAGGTCTGTAAGCACTTTCCCCTTACATGAAGGTTCATTTGTATTTTTAGACTTATGCAGGTTCTCTTGTACTAATGCAAATTGCAATGTGATTTCATATTTTTCCTCTACTTTATGGGGACAAATAAAGGCCATTTACTAAACTCATTTACTTACACTTGTTTGAGTTGTTTCTTGAAGCCAGAATGTTCAGATTTAAATGGGTTATCCACCATAAGGTGATTTTAGTACGTACCTGCCAGACAGTATTGGACATGCTTAGGAAGGATTTGTGCTTGTCTTGGGGCTAAATGGCTATGTTGTGAGATTACCATAATGCTGAGGCTATCTTTTTGTGAACTGGCTATTTCCTGTTGAAGTTTGTTCCCTTAAACTACAAATTCAATCATTCCTTGTTTGTAAGTGTGAGGTCACTTTTTCCCTCTCACACATCCGCCACCCCACCCATTTAAACACACCTGTGATCTCTTCAATGCAATGGACCAGTGTTTTCTAACCAGGATGCATCCAGCTGTTGCAAAAACAGGATGATCTTCCTCCCACCCAGCGGTCGCTCCACCCATTGAAGCAAAGACAGGGTCCATCTGATCAGCTGACCAGTGATGTAATGTCTCAAGCCGCACTGCAACCTGGGAAAACCTGAGACGACAGTCACTTTGTATGATGTTAAAAACAAACCTTGGGGCAAAAATCACAGAATTGCGAGACCACCATGAAATACGGGTACAGACACTATATTATGAACTACACTAACTTTTCAGCCCCTATAGCATAGTCAAATAAAAAAAATCCTGGAATACCCCTTTACGGTGTTTCTCTGTGTCTTTACTATGAAGTCAAAATATTGTAACTGTAGTATTGTTTTCAATGGGATTCTGCTGCACTGTGCTGCAGAAATCCTGATTCCTAGCACATTTGCTGCAGAAATCCTGATTCCATCTTCCGCAGAAAAAATTGGCAAGTTAATTATTTCTGCATAATCCATTTAGAAATAGAGCGTCGTCTATAGAACGATGCATTTCTGAGTGGTCCTAGCAACATCATGTTTTGCCGGCGTACACTGTTAGCAGAATATCCACCGGAAATTTTCTGGTGGACATTTCCCAAAATACACGCTGTATAAACATGGCCTTACATATTTTGACACCTCTTAGCCATGCACTTTTGTCTTGACACTTTTCAAAACTGTCAACCGAGGTATAAATAGTATCTAAATGTACATATACATCTATATGTTCTCCAGTTTTGTGAACAATCCCCTGCCATGTTTCATAGTATGTTTTGAAATATTCAGCTTCTAGCAGACAAAATTTCTTTCTTTTATTCTTTTCTTATTGTACAATGTACTAACAGATCATAAACATTAAATTAGTACTCTGGGGGAAAAAATTTTTTCAAGTCAACTGGTACCAGAAAGTTAAACAGATTTCTAAATGACTTCTACTTAAAAACCTTAATCCTTCCAGTACTTATCAGCTGATGTATACTACAGAGGAAGTTGTATAAGTCTTTTCAGTCTGACCACAGTGCTCTCTGATGCCACCCCTGTCCATGTCAGGAACTGTCCAGAGAAGGAGCAAATCCTAATAGCAAACCTCTCCTGCTCCGGACTGTTCCAGACAGAGGTGTCAGCAGAGGGCACTGCGGTCAGACAGAAAAGAACTTCACAGCTTCCTCTGTAGTATACAGCAGCTGGTAAGTACTGGAAGGGTTAAGATATTTTAAAAGAAGTAATTTACAAATCCATTTATCTTTCTGGCATCAGTTGATTTGAATTTTTTTTTCCATTGTAGTATGTCTTTAAAGGGGTATTCCAGGCCAAAACTTTTTTTTTTATATATCAACTGGCTCCGGAAAGTTAAACAGATTTGTAAATTGCTTCTATTAAAAAATCTTAATCCTTGCAATAGTTATTAGCTTCTGAAGTTGAGTTGTTGTTTTCTGTCTAACTGCTCTCTGATGACTCACGTCCCAGGAGCTGTGCAGTTCCTATGGGGATATTTTCCCATCATGCACAGCTCCCGGGACGTGACATCATCATTGAGCAGTTAGACAGAAAACTTCCGAAGCTAATAACTATTGGAAGGATTAAGATTTTTTAATAGAAGTAATTTACAAATCTGTTTAACTTTCCGAAGCCAGGTGATATACCGTATTTTTCGCCGTATAAGACGCACTTTTTCTTCCCCGGGACCCGCGGCTAATACAGGACATCACCGATCGTGGTGATGCCCTGTATTAACCCTTCAGACGCGGCGATCAAAGCTGACCGCCGCATCTGAGGCGAAAGTGACACTAACCCGGCTGTTCAGTCGGGCTGTTCGGGACCGCCGCGATTTCACCGGGTTAGTGCTTACAGGACACCGGGGGGACCTTACCTGCCTCCTCGGTGTCTTCTCCGTTCAGGGATCCCCTGTATGGCCGGTGCTCTCCTTCCTCGTCATCACGTCGTCGCGTACGTGCATCGGCGTGCGTAATGACGTGATGGCAGCGACGGAGAGCGAGGATAGCCGGCCGGCAGCAGACATTCCGGAGCGACGGGGACACGGCGACAGCGATGGAGCAACATCCAGGGCAGCGGTGACGGGTCCGGAGCGGCGGGGACACGTGAGTATTACCTCCTATGCAGTGGTCTTCAATCTGCGGACCTCCAGATGTTGCAAAACTACAACTCCCAGCATGCCCGGACAGCCAACAGCTGTCCGGGCATGCTGGGAGTTGCAGTTTTGCAACATCTGGAGGTCCGCAGGTTGAAGACCACTATTGGGTTCAAAATCTTTATTTTTTTAGATTTTGCACCTATAAATTGGGTGCGTCTTATACGCCGGTGCGTCCTATAGGGCGAAAAATACGGTATATAAAAAAAGGTTTTGCCTGGAATACCCCTTTAAGATATCTTACTGGTGTGAGTAGTCACATTTCTGCTTCCATTGCTACAGCCTGCTCAAACTAACTTTGTAGGTAAACAGGTGTATTGCAAATTCAGCAGAGTGGAGAGGATGGTCAACGTACGGCCACATGGGCTGCTGGCTACAGTCATTGTGCATAGTCCTAAAAGGAAAAGAATAATAAAAAGGGCAGCACCTCTAGTACATGGCAAGTAGATAAAGTATCATATAAAGTAAAACAATTTCCGAGAAGCTTCTCTTTACTGGGTACTTTGAGGGTGCCTTGAAGTTTTATTTAGATGCTGGATTGTGAAGTGATCATGCACCTCTGGATACAACTTAAATCTTCTTTACTGCACAAAACCAGAAAAAATATAAATAACTTCACCCAAGTACCCCAACCAATTACCTTCCAGCCATCCTCTTGAGAAGTATTGGTGAGGGTAATGATCTAATATCTAAATGAACATACCATGACATGTCATCAATGATTGGGAATGGGAGCCCTACTTGATCAAGAAGTATACTGGCAATTCCTATTAGAGTAATTTCAATATACACTGTCTGTGTTCATTCACTGGCATTTGGGTATTGGCAGTAGATATTAATCATTTCATAATTCTATGTACTTTTTAAAGTATGGTATGTTAATTTAGATGCGTCCGTTCTGGTTGGGGTGGCACCTGGGTGAAGTATGCCTTCTTTTATATTTTTATCTGGATTTATACAATAAAGAAGACTGAAGGTTTATCAGTAGGTGCTGGATCAGGTGTTTCTTTTTCTATACGGTTTCCTTCCTTTAATACTGTACTCCTCTTCCCATCAGACATTCTCCTGGAGTCCTGGCTTTAATGCAGAAAAGGCTTTCTCATTTCTTAGGTAACTGCATCAGAGGCAAAAGTGTTGTGATCCTGTTAAAATGCAAATTATTAATATGGCTCCAGGCTTTAATTTGAAATACAAAGTGAATGGTAATGATCTTCCTTTTACTCACACATTTACCACGTACCTGAAACCTTTGCCAGACATACAAATTTGTGGGCTGGGTAAGGAAATTAAACTGTTCCGAACATAATGATATGTTCCTACAACAATAAAAAGTCAAAACAGAGGTGAAGTTTAACTTTGAAGGAAAGCTTACCTAATAGTCCTAGATCCTATCCTCATTTATTAGGTTAACGCATAAGGAGCTTATTGGTATTCATGCATTAAAGGCTATGTTCACACAGTGTAACATTTACTGGTCTATTTTAGCCTAAGGTGTAAAATTTGGCCCATATTTTATTTTACGCAGCCGTAATCTGTGAAGATCCATCCGCATTTTAGCTCGCAAACACATTTCCACTGATTGTTGTTGAATTCTCTTTTAATTGAACTATGCATCGAAAATTTTCAGTGCAGAATTCTGTTTTGAAATTCCACTCCGAAATTCTGATGCAGCAGAATCCCATCGCTGTCAATGGGATTCCGCTGCACAGTTCGCATTACGGAATTTCAACAGCTGAGCTTCCACCGCTTAAATTGTGCCCCCGAAAGAATGATCTTGCTCATTATTTTAGCAGAATCCCCACAGAATTCATTGTCGCCTATGGTAGCGCTGTCCTAGTGTCGGTGCAGTCTGTTCTCGGAATCTCCGGATAGTTTTTTGGGCCAGAGATTCCTCAGTATGATTCCTCAGCATTCATGCTTTTTTTTATACTAATTTAGGTGCTTTCATACAACACTGCTGCCCTGAGCTTAAGCCCACATGTGCCTAATGGCAAATACAGCCATGCCCGCTGTATGCAACAGCATTGTATATATTATCCAACTCACACTATGTACAGTATACCATAATCTATGCTATCATTGGGCTCCCATTTAACACTGAATTTATTAGTGCTTGACACCAGAAAACTAGTGCAAAAAAAGTGATACATTTTTATGCAGCGTTCTAATCAAAACATAAGAACACACAAAAAAAAAATGTCATAAATTTTCCTGCAGAAAAATGTTTTTACACCAATTTTCTGGTGTCAAGCATGAATGTTTTTTATTTCTATGGTGTTTGTTATTTCTTGCAGTGGTTAACTGTATAAAAAAGGATAGCATGCTATACTTTCCCAAACAGTTGAATAGTGGTACTGACATATATATGTTCAATGGATGTCAGAAAGCCACTCTTATTGGATCTATTAGGCCTATATAGGATCTACAGGCCTTTTTAGAAGACTTTCTCAGCACATACGCCAAATGTGATGTTGTAGAAATCCTTAATTTGTAATCTTCTTTGATCAGTCAGATCAAAGATCATCTTAAAACATTTTCTCTCTCTCTCTGGAGGTCCTGTGCTTCCATTACACAGATTGATAATTGATTTAATAGACACTATGCAATGTTTAATTTCCCCCAAGGTGGCACTACAGAGAATTTTAACACTTGGTAACGGGTTCCCTCACACATCACAGCACCAGGACATCTTCTACTAACGTTAGGTGTTGGGAATAGTGGCTCGCACTATGAGGAACGTAACGTGACACTGTAGGAGGAACGTGTCACCTGATTTCATTTAATCATAATTTACAAGCTTTTTTTTTTTAAACTATTTTTTTCTATAGTTCTTCTGGTCTGGTGCCTTATGCCCTGCTGTCTTGACTGTTACATCCTTGAGATACTGCTATCAATAGCAATTGTGATTTCAACCAAAGCAAGGGCTTTTTTTTTGTTACCCCAGCCATGGTAATGACAACAATGATGTTTCTATGAAAAAAGGCCTGGCCTAGAGTGCTGTAATGTTATCTATATTGCCCATTACAATTACGCCCAAATATCTCCTATAATGCACTAAAATATTGACAAAATAACGAAAAGAAATTGGAAAACTAAAAAAGTATCAAATACAATTATCTAAACAAAAGGAACTGCATTTTAGCAGTATTTTGGTTCAAACTTCCACTTCAAGGCTTCAGGATTACCTATTGAACATTTTTAAAGTGTACCTGTCATTAACAAAAACTTTTTATATAATGTAGATAATATCATTATATGTATATTTGTAATATACATTGGTTAAAAATGTGTGTATAGGACAAGCAGGGCTCTGTGCAGTGAGGGCAGGCAGGGCTCTGTGCACTGAGGACAAGCAGGTCTCTGTGCACTGAGGACAAGCAGGGCTCTGTGCAATGAGGACAAGCAGGGCTCTGTGCACTGATGACAAGCAGGGCTCTGTGCACTGAGGACAAGCAGGTCTCTGTGCACTGAGGACAAGCAGGGCTCTGTGCACTGAGGACAAGCAGGGCTCTGTGCACTGAGGACAGGCAGGGCTCTGTGCACTGAGGACAGGTAGAGCTCTGTGCAGTGAGGACAAGCAGGGCTCTGTGCAGTGAGGACAAGCAGGGCTCTGTGCATTGAGGACAAGCAGGGCTCTGTGCAGTGAGGACAAGCAGGGCTCTGTGCAGTGAGGACAAGCAGGGCTCTGTGCAGTGAGGACAAGCAGGGCTCTGCGCAGTGAGGACAAGCAGGGTTCTGCGCACTGAGGACAAGCAGGGCTCTGCGCACTGATGACAAGCAGGGCTCTGCGCAGTGAGGACAAGCAGAGCTCTGCGCAGTGAGGACAAGCAGGGCTCTGCGCACTGAGGACAAGCAGGGCTCTGCGCACTGAGGACAAGCAGGGCTCTGTGCAGTGAGGACAGGCAGGGCATAGTGCAGTGAGGACAGGCAGGGCATAGTGCACTGAGGACAGGCAGGGCATAGTGCACTGAGGACAGGCAGGGCATAGTGCACTGAGGACAGGCAGGGCATAGTGCACTGAGGACAGGCAGGGCATAGTGCACTGAGGACAGGCAGGGCTCTGTGCAGTGAGGACAAGCAGGGCTCTGTGCAGTGAGGACAAGCAGGGCTCTGTGCAGTGAGGACAAGCAGGGCTCTGTGCAGTGAGGACAAGCAGGGTTCTGCGCACTGAGGACAAGCAGGGCTCTGCGCACTGATGACAAGCAGGGCTCTGCGCAGTGAGGACAAGCAGAGCTCTGCGCAGTGAGGACAAGCAGGGCTCTGCGCAGTGAGGACAAGCAGGGCTCTGTGCAGTGAGGACAAGCAGGGCTCTGTGCAGTGAGGACAAGCAGGGCTCTGTGCAGTGAGGACAAGCAGGGCTTTGTACACTGAGGACAAGGAGGGCGCTGTGCAGTGAGGGCAAGCAGGACTCTGTGCATTGAGGACAAGCAAGGCTCTGTGCATTGAGGACAAGCAAGGCTCTGTGCAGTGAGGACAAGCAGGGCTCTGTGCAGTGAGGACAAGCAGGGCTTTTTACACTGAGGACAAGCAGGGCTCTGTACACTGAGGACAAGGAGGGTGCTGTGCACTGAGGACAAGCAGGACCCTGTGCAGTGAGGGTAAGCAGGACCCTGTGCATTGAGGACAAGCAGGGCTCTGTACACTGAGGACCAGCAGGGCTCTGTGCAGTGAGGACAAGCAGGACCCTGTGCATTGAGGACAAGCAGGACTCTGTGCATTGAGGACAAGCAGGGCTCTGTACAGTGAGCACAAGCAGGGCTCTGTGCATTGAGGACAAGCAGGGCTCTGTGCAGTGAGGACAAGGAGGGCTCTGTGCACTGAGGGCAAGCAGGGCTCTGTGCAGTGAGGACCAGCAGGGCTCTGTACACTGAGGACAAGCAGGGCTCTGTGCAGTGAGGACAAGCAGGACCCTGTGCATTGAGGACAAGCAGGACTCTGTGCATTGAGGACAAGCTGGGCTCTGTGCAGTGATGACAAGCAGGGCTCTGTACATTGAGGAAAAGCAGGACTCTGTGCAGAGACGACAAGCAGGACTCTGTGCAGTGAGGACAAGCAGGGCATTGTGCAGTGAGGACAAGCAGGGCATTGTGCAGTGAGGACAAGCAGGGCATTGTGCAGTGAGGACAAGCAGGGCACTGCGCAGTAAGGACAAGCAGTGCTCTGCGCAGTGAGGACAAGCAGGGCTCTGCGCAGTGAGGACAAGCAGGGCTCTGCGCAGTGAGGACAAGCAGGGCTCTGCGCAGTGAGGACAAGCAGGGCTCTGCGCAGTGAGGACAAGTAGGGCTCTTTACACTCCAAGTAATAGTTGGTTTAAAGATGCACCAGATTTATCAAACAGCATGAGTCACTGTGATAAGCATTTTAGACTTTCTGCTTTAAGGTTGTATCGTCTGTTAGGGTGCATTCACCCCACATTTGCAAGATCCAGCTGCCGGATCTGGATGGAAAATGTCAAAACCGGGCACTCCCCTATCCCAGCCAGACCGGCACCGAATCTCATTCATTTAAATGCACCAACCGGAGTAAGATAGTGACTCCATTCGGCTCATTTATTGCCCCATATCCGGTTTTGTGGCCAGAATGAAAACCATGGTTTTGAAATTTCCCTGCTGGATCTTGGAAACATGGTGCGAATGCACCTTTCAGGATCCGGGTACTGAGAGGATACTGGTGGTGGATCCTCTGTGTCAGTGGGGTGATGATGTGGGCAGTACAAGGGGAACGGAGTCTAAGGGGTTACTGGTATTCACCAGAGCCCGCCGCAAAGCGGGATGGACTTGCTGCGGCAGGTAACCCCCAGGTCATTCCACCCGATAGCAACTCAACCCCGACTGACTGCTGAGATAGGCGCGGTACAAGGGATTAGGCAAGAGCAAGGTCGGACGTAGCAGAAGGTCAGGGCAGGCAGCAAGGATCATAGTCAGGGGTAACGGCAGGAGGTCTGAAACACTGGCTTGGCACATACAAGGAACGCTTTCACTGGCACAATGGCAACAAGATCCGGCAATACAGTGAAGGGGAAGTGAGGTAATATTAATCAGTGCACAGGTGAAATTACTAATTTGGGCCAGGTGCCAATCAGCGGCGCACTGGCCCTTTAAATCGCAGAGAGCCGGCGCGCGCGCGCCCTAGTGAGCGGGGCCGCGCGCGCCGGGACTGGACAGACGGAGGACAGGTCTGGTAAGCAGGCTGGGATGCGAACCGCGAGCGGGCGCGTCCCGCATCGCGGATCGCATTCCTGCTAGAGACACTATCGCAGTGCTCCCGATCAGCGGGTCTGACCGGGGCGCTGCGAGCAGGTAAACGCTGCGAGCGCTCCGGGGAGGAGCGGGGACCCGGAGCGCTCGGCGTAACAGCACCCTTAGATGGTTTTATTAAATCTGGGCCATTGTGACTGCAATGAGACTATACCCTTAGCAGGCCATTTAGCAGGTTTCACACTGATTGTTTACAGCAAATCTAAGAGGATTCTTACAAATCTGGCAGAACGTTAGAGGTTTCCTCTTGAAGCCACTGACCTTTCACTGAATAGGTGATAAAGGTTAGATCATTCAATGTACAACCACTGGGACCACCAATAAATTGACAGGACAGGGATCCCAGTCAACACCACTCATTTCTTGTGAATGGAAAGAACCATTAGAGCGGGAGAAATGACAGCTTAATTATTGATAAAGGGAGCAGGAACAATCCGGACTTAATGTCATTAATATCATTGAATGATATAGTCAGCATCTACCCAATATAAAATGGTGGATAATGGACAATAACAGATTGCTTTCAGTTTTCTGAAACATTAGGTTTAAGAAATCACTACACACATCTGAAAAAGTTAAGGAAGTATTCTTATCTCAGACATTTATGATGTAGCCATAGAATATGCCATAAATGTCTCATAGATGCAGGACCCTCCTCTGGGACCTGCACCTACATGTAGAACAGGGGGCCTCTGGACCTTTATGGCTTTACCATAAGTATTTCAGATGTGAATTCCTATTTAACTGGAAGGTGTCAAGGTACAGAGATCAACTGGTAGAATGATAGAACAGCTATGTGCTGTGCCTCTGTCCCTAGTCTACACTGTCTAAAGAGGAAGCTAACTAAGCTCAATACTCAGCTAAACACGTGCCCTATTGTTTTACCAATCCTACAGCGTGTCAGAAGTTTCATGAAATAAGAGTGATCTCTTTATTGGCCTATGGTATGTCATGGCGGTATAACCTTTACTTGTTCTTAAATCTGTTATTTAAAAAAATGGTAATATACCCAATAAATTCTGCTTATAATGGTGTCTTACATGCGCCCTGATATCGTAGATTCTTACTGCAGGCAGATGCAGTTCAAGGGTAGGGTCACACGTAGTACATCAGTAGCATGTTTCACGCTGTGTGAAATCTGCTGCGCAGCAGGAAATACGCAGGAGATTCTGCTATGAGCATACACACAGGGCTTCCCCACCGTAGTCCCATGCGCGCAGTAAAGTTATGAGCTGGGCCCATGTGTCACAATCACATTGGCGTGCTGAGCCCGCCTCCAAACCTTCCTATACACAGGGCTGCTTTGGGGTAAACCTGAGTGTATGCTCATAGCAGAACCTGTAGCTTATTTTCCACAGCACAGCAGGTTTTCCACAGCATGAAATATGCTGCAGATACGTTACGTGTGACCCTACCTTAAAAGTTGTTTCAACAAACTGAATAAATCAATAGAATAAGTAAATGTAGTATATTTCATAGGAGAAAAATGCTTCTCTTCTAATAAGCAAAATGTTTATTCACTCTGAAAAACAGCTAAAGTCCCTATTGTGTTTACAAGACATTGTAGTAGCTTACTGAGAGACCAGGTTGCATGCGGCCCATAGAAGTCAACGGAGAGGAGAGAGGAAGTCATTGGAGAGAGTTGAAGCTATCAGGTCTGTAAAGAGACTACAAAAGGAGCTTACTCTGAGTACTAGATTTCACCCAAAGGTTTTATTTACAGATGAGACTACTCAGTACTTCTGTATAATGCACACTTCTCAAGAGTACAGAAAAAACAGCGGCACTAGAAATTTGTATCTAAATCCACTATTATGGACCAAGGACCAGCCCTGGGAGTCTCTGTTCAAACACCCGCGGCGGTGCTAGGACAGAGAATCGGCTTCAGTATACATAGTACAATCAAAGAAAAAACGTAGCCTGCACTCACTGCACAGTACGGGTATCACGGCCTCGGATACCGGACCTCCTCGGTGACGTAGGAGTAACAGCCACTGCTGACAGTGCTCAGAAAATGGGCAACAGCCGGCGGTTTCGCATTACAATCAACGCTTCTTCCGGCCGGAAGAAACTTTGATTGTAACACGAAACCGCCAGCTGTTGCCCATTTTCTGAGCGCTGTCAGCAGTGGATGTTACTCCCACGTCACCGAGGAGGTCCAGTATCCGAGGCCGTGATACCCGTACTGTGCGGTGAGTGCAGGCTGCGTTTTTTCTTTGATTGTACTTCAGTATAATGGTCTTCATTCTGATGCTGCTTTTTAGGTTGAGCTTAGATATGATAAAAAAGCAGGATCCCCTCTTCTGTGTTCATGTAGCAAATGGAAGACATCATAGACATTTGGCTTAGCCCACTGGCTCAGGGACAACTGAAAATTAAAGATGAAGACTGCAGAGCATAAATCTGACGAAAATGTCATATACAAGTTATTTAAAGGGCAGAAATAGTGCTGCTCCTCGTGTACACTAACAACAGCTTATCCTGAAAGTTACCTGAAATGACAGGTACGTACGCTTTAAGTATTAGCTCAGCAGCAGATGCTGCTGATCATTTTGTGCATCTTTTGACATCAAACAGCTGAAATACCGCAGTCTGATGTTTTTTTTTGATCAGGCCGCCCTAGGGTGTATGCTGTCTGATGAAAGCTGCTTTACTCATCACTCTTCTTTCCTGAATGCTGAGTCTGTTCTGCATATAGAACTTGTGATCAATACTTACATAGCTGTTTGAGAAAAGCTTAGTGTCTGCTGCTGAAAGGTGGCAGAACTGCTAATGGGATAAAGTGCCTAGTGCTTTACTACACACTATAGAAACATTGCTACACCATGATGAATTCCAGACAGTCAGCAAATACCGTACAGCACGCTGAGCTGCGCTTTCCTCTTGCTGCAGTCCTCCTGTAGGACACCCATCAGCAGTAAAGTCTCTAAGCAGCAGTGGCACATACAGTACATTATCCTGCTTGCTCAAGCACTGCGGATGTGACTTCTCCGCAGCCTCCTGTTTCTTACGTAAACCAGTTATTTACAACTCTAACTAAATATGGTCATGAATGAAAAGATACTACTGGTCAGATGGCAACGATCAATAGTGTCAGACAAAATGTATTGAGCTTACTAGAACATAATATTAGAGGCAGAAGGAGAGCTACAGGGAAAATCTCAGCATGCACGTGATAGCAGAGGCAGACATACCCAATGCCCAACCTCTATTCCAGTGTTTCCCAACCAGGGTGCCTCCATCTGTTGGAAAACTACAACTCCCAGCATGCTGGAATGCTGGGAGTTATAGTTTTGCAACAGCTGGAGGCACCCTGGTTGGGAAAAACTACATTATTCACCGTAGCTGAGACATCAGCGTCCATAGTAGATCACGTAGCTGTCCTTATAAAAGTAATGGGAAAATCTTTTTAGGTCTCTAATCCATGTCTGTGCAATTGTAAATGCAGAATTCCCACTATGCACCAGTTATGAAATGCTCCATGTACATTGCTCTCTAAACCCACCCTGTGACAGGGATATAGGGGGAGATTTATCAAAACCTGTCCAGAGGAAAAGTTACCCAGTTGCCCATAGTGACCAAGCATATCGCTTCTTTCATTTTAACCCCTACAGGACCATTTTAACCTACAGGACTATGGGCAACTGGGCAACTTTTCCTAAAATCTCCCCCATTGTGCAGAATAGTGTGCACTCGCAGCATTAGCTATGGATGAATAACTGCAGCGTGGAAACATTGCTAAAGTTGCTGGTGTATTGGGGAACATTTATTAAGTGCAGCGTTTTCATTGGCCTCTTATGAAGTCCTGCAGCTCTGCGCCTGTCTGTTGCAGAAGTCTAAGCCAGTACTGAGTTGGTGTAGATTTCTGTGACTTTTGCTGTCAGCCTAAAGTCGCACATGAGAAGGATGCGCTCCTTACATGCCGACTCCATGCTAAATCGCACCATCTTTCAGACCTCTTCCTTCCCCATTGCTGCAAGCCCTGTCAAAAGTTGGATATTTTTGCACTAAATTTCTGCCTTTTAAAAAAAATGTGCTGCTGCTTAGTAAATGTTAAGGATCGATTATCGGATTGGCCGATTATCGGATTGGCCGATATTCACAATTTTGTAAGTTATCGGTATTGGCATCTAACCTTGCCGATAATGCGTCCAGCGCGTGCGCCCCCAAGGAATATATTTGCGGCCCGGTCATGCCTGTGTCCCGAAAGATGTTTTCGGAATACAGGGATGCCCCCGTCAATTCTCTGCGGCCCCGCGTTAAGTTTAAAACCGCAGGGGCTGCCGGGCGTGCGCCCATAGCAACGGAGGCACGGAGGAGCGTAACATGGAGGTGGAAGATGCGCGCTGGACAGCATGGTAAGTGACCGAAGCTGACCAGTCACGTCAGCTTCGGTGCTCAGACCACCGCTCCTCCAATCCCGGGACCTACTGCTATGGCTGGACCGGAGGAGTGGTGGTCGGAGCACAGAAGTGGGGCAGTACACAGGCATACAGCCCCCAGCCATACACTGTATATGGCTGGAGGCTGTATGTCTGTGGGGGAACATACTACACCTACTGTGGGGAACTATACTGCACCTAATGTGGGGAACTGTACTGCACCTAATGTGGGGAACTATACTGCCAACCTAATGTGGGGAACTATACTGCCAAACTAATGTGGGGAACTATACTGCCAACGGAATATCTGTATAAGTTATCGGCTATCGGCCTAAAAGTTCACAGGTTATCGTATCGGCTCTAAAAAATCAATATCAGTCGATCCCTAGTAAATATCTCCCATAATGTCTACATAGTGGTGTAGTGTATATCTGATCTAGCAGATCTGACGCCAGCAGAATGCTTGGATGTATAGGGAGAGGTATAAGCAGTAGAAAGAGAGAAGTGCTCATGCCGCTGTACAGAACACTGGTGAGACCTCACTTGGAGTATTGTGCGCAGTACTGGAGGCCTTATCTCCAGAAGGATATAGATACTCTAGAGAGAGTTCAGAGAAGAGCTACTAAACTAGTACATGGATTGCAGGATACAACTTACCAGGAAAGGTTAAATGACCTTAACATGTATAGTTTGGAAGAAAGAAGAGACAGAGGGGATATGATAGAGACTTAAATACATAAAGGGAATCAACACGGTAAAGGAGGAGAGGATATTTAAAAGAAGAAAAAACTACCATAAGAGGACATAGTTTTAAATTAGAGGGGCAAAGGTTTATGCAGTAATATCAGGAAGTATTATTTTACTGAGAGTAGTGGATGCATGGAATAGCCTTCCTGCAGAAGTGGTCGCTGCAAATACAGTGAAGGAGTTTAAGCATGCATGGGATAAGTATAAGGCTATCCTTCATATAAGATAGGGCCAGGGACTATTCATAATATTCAGATTATTGGGCAGACTAGATGGGCCAAATGGTTCTTATCTGCTGACACATTCTATGTTTCTATCAATATTATGGTATTCTGGATATTTAAGCATGTATGTGGTTTTTGCTGTGTGTTTCTGTGCATTGTCTTTACCTTTCCCTGTTTTACCTACAGAACAGGTTTGGGATCAAGTTCTGTTCCGTAATGTGAACATCCTGTCATCCAATGCTTGAGAACTGCCAAATGTTCTTTTTCTGTAAGTGGGAACATGAAGAATTCAGGAAGCCCCGTGAATGATAGCACAATGTTTTTACTTCGGAGTCTTCTACTTCATTAACCATGAAACCCTCTTGTCATTAAGAGGTTAACAGGTGGATGTAATTCGTATGGTCTTCAGCGATAGACTATATACAGTTCTGTAGGATTACAGCTACTAATAAAGATAATAACACATTTAGGGTGCGTTCACACAACCGGATTTGCTTGCAAACTCGCAGCGTTTCCCACAGCGTCTCCGAATGGGGAAGGACACCCCACAGGAAATTCCTCTTTGGAAAATCCACTGCAGACCCTCATTGAATTCAATCGGAAGTGCTGCAGAATATCTGCTGCGGACAGCCCGTCCCCATTCAAGCTGGCAGCAGTAAACAAGCTGCGAGTTTGCAGGCAAATCCGATTGTGTGTACTCACATTAGGGCTCCTTTCACTTGGGCGGATTTTGAAACTGATTTTCAGCTTTTTATTTTCTTCTTTTAATTAAAGAAGTAGCAAATAAGCAGCTGGAAATCCGCAGCAAAACACAGGGCGGGCTCTCCGTGGCAGATTTACCGCAGTAGAGAGCCCAGACCGGTTCAAAGACGCAGTAGGAAACACATTTACATCGCAATTACATCCATCTGTGTGAACAAACCCTTGGTGTATTCAAATATACAGTATTTGAAGCTGCAGATTTTATGCTGTAGCTTTCAATGTGAACTAGTTATCTAAGATCTTAAGAGAACATTCACACGGGAGCACATCGGCATCATATTTGACGCTGCAGATGTGCTGCCGGCACACACAGAGTTTTGGCAGAGCAAGCTCCCTGCTGCTGCTGTCCTAGCTCTCTGTGTGTCCGCTCCTGACTGCGTATTTCCCGCCGGCAGTCACGAGCGAACACACAGACCTATGGCAGCAGCAGAGAGCTCACTCTGCCGTAACTCTGTGTGTGCCAGCAGCGCATCTGCGGCGTCAAATACGCTGCCGATGTGCTCCCGTGTGAACGTACACTTTGGGTATATTTACACGTACAGTATTTGAAGCTGCAGAGTTCATGCTGTAGATTTCAATGTAAACTAATTATCTAAACACAGCATTAAATCTGTGCAGGATACTGTATGTGTGAATACACCCTTAGGGTAGGGTCACACGTAACGGATCCGCAACATATTTTACGCTACGGATCTGCCGGTGACCCAACCCATAGTGTGCCTCCCGCAGGAGCCTGCCAGTTGCCGAGTGCACTCGCAGTGTACTCGGACATCACGGAGCAACTGCGATGTCTGAGTACACTGCGCATGCATGCGACGACTTGCAGGCCCCTGTGTGGCTGCTCGGAGCGGCGGATTGCTGTGAGCCGGCCAATGGTGGGGGCTGGGGGGTGTTGTGTCAACAGCTGGAGGCACACTATGGGTCGGGTCACCAACAGATCCGCTACATAAAATACGCTGCGGCTACGTTACGTGTGACCGTACCGTAAAGCAATGTTTTTTAAACGGTGTGCCTCCAGCTGTTGCAAAACTACAACTCCCAGCATGCCCGGACAGCCTTCGGCTGTCCGGGCATGCTGGGAGCTGTAGTTTTGCAACAGCTGGAGGCGCACTGTTTGGAAAACACTACATTAAAGTAAATGCTCTGGCCAGCCGCTTCAAAACACTCCCTTTTCTCTCCAGAATAACCTGAAGACTGTTTCCTGTTTATCGCATCACAAAAAGTTTTTCGCTTTTGACTGCAGGCTCCTATACACCCATCCATAATGACATCTTCCAGGGAGACACATGTGTGACTGAAGCCATATATGGAGCGGTTGGGAATTCTCTCCAGCCCACCGCTTGCTTGTGGGTTTTGTGAGGGGGTGGAGAGAGGGTGATGTGCTATCCTCCGCTCAATAAGACAAGTGCTTCCCTGAGCCATCATCACAGGCGGCAAAATGATTGTTTGCCTTATGAGGCAGATGAAAGCAAATCCCGCCCCGCTGATGCACTATGGAAACTACGCTCATTCAAAACAGATGACTTCAATAGAACTCCATGCAAGGAGAAAATAGAGGGAACGCAAACGTGTCATAACAACATCCCACGAGCGATACAGTCTGAGTCACCTACTAGGCAGTGGAGCTATATACCGCCTAGGTGTGGGATACCCCATACGAGCCCATGTCTTAATCATATCCATGACAAATGGAGAATTTGGGCTGTAACAATGCTCTATTATATTGCTACTATGAAAGCCTTGGTAAAAATGGATGTTCACATGCTGGAGATCTGCCGCAGGTCAGTTGGAGAAAATGTGAAGTGTTTCTGCACCAAGACAAATCAATGTATTTAAAGGGGTACTCCGCCCCTAGACATCTTATCCCCAATCCAAAGGATAGGGGATAAGATGTCTGATTGTGGGAGTCCTTCTGCTGGGGACCCCCGCGATTTCCCTGCTGCATCCGGCGTTCGTTTACAACATCGAGTGCAGCGCCAAAGCCTTGTGACGTCACAGCCAATCCCCCTCAATGCAAGTCTATACGCCCCCTCCCATTGCATTGAGGGGGGCATGGCCGTGACGTCACGAGCCTCCGCCCTGCATCGCCAGTCATCCAGCATGAAGAGAAATTCGTTCCGTGCACCGGATGTCTGGGATGTCGCAGCTGAGGACCCCCGCGATCAGACATCTTTTCCCCTATCCTTTCGATAGGGGATAAGATTTCTAGGGGCGGAGTACCCCTTTAAAATTGCAGATCTGCAGTGTATGAACATCTCCTGAAGTTCAGAGGCTGATCTATAGGTATTCACTATGCTGTGCTACAATTGTTCACATAAAGGCACATAAGGCTAGGTTCACACTACATTCCCGTCCCCCCTTAATCGTATCTGTCGGCATCCCGCCAAAAATGGGATGCTGATGTATACGTTCATTTCTAAGGTTGGCTGGAGTCACCTAGATGTATGCACTATTTCAAAAGCACAACAACCCCCGCTTTTGAGTCTGCTTAAAATAGCGGATGCGTCACTAGTTGACTCCGTTCTGCCATAAATCACCTGGTACCAGAAAGTTAAACAGATTTGTAAATGACTTCTATTTTAAAATCTTAATCCTTCCAGTACTTATCAGCTGCTGTATGCTCCACAAGAATTCCTTTTCTTTTTGAATTTCCTTTCTGTCTTACCAAAGACACCTCTATCCAGGGCAGGATAGGTTTGCTATGGGGATTTGCTCCTACTCTGGACAGTTCCTAAAATGGACAGAGTTGTCAGCAGAGAGCACTGTGGTTCGGCAAAAAAAAAAAAAAAAAAAAAAAAAGAAAAGAACCTCCAGCAGCTGATAAGTACTGGAAGGGTTAATATTTTTAAAATAGAAGTCATTTACAAATCTGTTTAAGGGGGTTATCCAGGAAAAAACTTTTTTTTTATATATTAACTGGCTCCAGAAAGTTAAACAGATTTGTAAATGACTTCTATTAAAAAATCTTAATCCTTTCAGTACTTATGAGCTGCTGAAGTTAGTTGTTCTTTTCTGTCTAAGGGCTCTCTGATGACACATGTCTCGGGAACCGCCCAGTTTAGAAGCAAATCCCCATAGCAAACTTCTTCTACTCAGTGCAGTTCCCGAGACAAGCAGAGATGTCAGCAGAGAGCACGGTTGCCAGACAGAAAACAACAACTCAACTTCAGCAGCTGATAATTGTTGAAAGGATTAAGATTTTTTAATAGAAGTAATTTACAAATCTGTTTAACTTCCTGGAGCCAGTTAATATAAGAAAAAAAAGTTTTTTTCCTGGAATACCCCTTTAACTTTCTGGCACCAGTTGATTAAAAAAAAATATATATATATATATATAGTTTTCCACCGGAGTACCCCTTTAAAAGGGGTTCTCCACTGCCCTGTCTTCCGGAGCTCCGCTCGCAGCGTCCGGAAGTTTATTACTCCGGACGCTGTGTGTGGGCTTCCGTGTTCGAGGCCGCCCCCCGTGACGTCACACCTGCCCCCTCAACGAAACTCTTTGGGAAGGACGTGCGACCCCTTTCCCATAGACTTTCGTTGAGGGGGCTGGCGTGATGTCACGAAGGGGCGGCCTCGAACACGGAAGCCCACACACAGCGTCCGGAGTAATAAACTTCCGGACGCTGCGAGCGGAGCTCCAGAAGACATGGGCAGTGGAGAACCCCTTTAACCTGTGCCTCTCCGGCTGTTGCAAGACTACAACGTCCATCATGATGGGAATCATAGTTTTGCCACAGATTTGGGGGAACACTGCTCTCGGGGTTGCCGTATCGTCTTCTGTATTTAGTTGCCTGGGGAAGGGCGTTTCTGTAAAGCAGTGGTCTTCAACCTGCGGACCTCCAGATGTTGCAAAACTACAACTCCCAGCATGCCCGGACAGCCAACGGCTGTCCGGGCATGCTGGGAGTTGTAGTTTTGCAACATCTGGAGGTGCGCAGGTTGGAAACCACTGCTGTAAAGGGTTAAACTGGTGTTCCCAGCCATGCAGTGTGCGGCAGTAGTACTAGCTGTCTGTAGGGAGAAGCATGACTCATTGTGATCCTGGTAAACAACAAGGAGCCTCCCATGTACGTTTGTTTACAGACTGCAATGCTAAACGCCTTTCCCATGGTCCTTCTACCAAATATAGCTTGCTGCCAACCTGCACGAGTGTGAACGTCAGGACTGCGGCTCCTGCGCCAATGGCAGATCATACACACAGGACATATATATATATATATATATATATATATATATATATATATATATATATATATATATATATATATAGACGTACACAGCCATGCAGAGATGACAGCTCTGGCGGTATGCCTGCCATGATAGTAAACAACACCCCCCCACCACCTACCTCTCAGGATAGTGGAGGAGGGGAATTATTCTCATCTCTACTGCTGAACATTAACCACTGCCAGACTGCTTTGCAGTATAACCATGCATCACTGCAGGGGTCTGCTCAGCCAGGCAGGGTGCAGCATCGCAAGGGTTAAAGGGGAGACCCTGCTGTTCTTATGCAGATAAGTGCAGCGTTGCCAACCTGATATTTTCTTTTCTTCTGGATAACAGACGGATATATATTTTTTTTTTTTACAGAAGCCTTGAAGACGAAAAAGAAATGATGATTATACATGATCTATGAAACTGAACACATTGATAACCGTTGCAAAATCCAGACAGTGGAGAAAAGTCTCCTATATTTACAGACTGTCCAGAAGTTTACATACAGCAGCCACGTTGGGGATCACTGCGGAGGAGACCCCCCAGATTATCCATAGCATGCTCTGTCTACATCAGTGTTTCCCAACCAGGGTGCCTTCAGCTGTTGCAAAACTACAACTCCCAGCATGCCCGGACAGCCGAAGGCTGTCCGGGCATGTTGGGAGTTGTAGTTTTGCAACAGCTGGAGGCACCCTGGTTGGGAAACACTGGTCCACATCATGAGGCACTCGGTGACACATCACTATAACCTCCTACGTTTTCAAGGGCAGCGGCATCATCCCCCTCTCATGAATTACTCATCCATAATGAAGGGGCACACACGGTAGGGACCCCCAGTCATTCTCCTGCGTTGGAGGTTGACAGCTCAGCCTGTAGGGTGGGGGTGAGTGGGAGGGGATGGAAGCAGACACAGGGCGGGCTGCGGCTGCACCATCTGCACATCCAGGCCCTCCCCCCACAGTCATATATGGTGCTCTCCTTCCTCTATGTGAGCCCTCTAGCAGCTACATGCCCGGCTGGATATGAGAGAGAATACAGGGCAGGCAGGTGACACAAACCTGTTTATCTTTTATTAAAATTTTAAACATAACAATAAATAAGTACAAAACATAAACATTCCATATCTGACAGAACATGCACCGTTCTAACATCCACACAGCAGACATATTGAGGGACATTTATCGTTATTGGGGGGAGATTTATCAAAACCTGTGCAAAGGAAAAGTTGCCCAGTTGCCAATAGCAACCAATCAGATCGCTTCTTTCATTTTGCAGAGGCCTTGTTAAAAATGAAAGAAGCAAGCTGATTGGTTGCTATGGGCAACTGGGAATCTTTTCCTCTGCACAGGTTTTGATAAATCTCCCCCATTGTCTTTAGAAAGTGTGTTTTGAAGTCATTTATTTTTGCTTTGGTTTTGTATACATGTGACATATTTAATACAAGCCTTTGCCCGCGGCTTCGCTCGCGTTAAATTTGAGGTAACATAGATCTACTTTATACGATCCTATTGTAATGAGGCCGCTCTGGGTAAAGTCTACGGGCAACCAAACAACCCGAATTCTTTCAACTTTGATCGCCGCGTCTAAAGAGTTAATGCCGGATATCTGCCGGATCGGTGATGTCCGGCATTAGCCACAGGTCCTGATAGCAGCCGGGACCGTGCGGGTATGATGAGTGCTCAGCTCCTGAGCTCGCTTCGTAGCCCTCCCGTACCGCAGCGCTGGGTATACCCGGCGTTCTGCGGCAAGGAGTTCATTCATACAAAGTTTGAACCCCCGTTTCACCCCTTCAGGGGGGGAATTTTGAAAATGTTAAAACAAGTGTTTCTTTATCTCTAATTGTTAGCCGAAAAACAAAGTTTCATGCTTCTAGCTTCAAAAATGACGGACTTCCGTACAAACTTTCAACCCCTTTTTCACCCCCTTAAGGGTTGAATTTCGAAAAATCCTTTCTTATTCCTCGTCTACGTCCCAAAAACATCACCTGTGAAAGATTCAGCTTTCTAGGTCTAAGGGTTTAGGATGGGCATTGATGAGTCAAGCCTTCTCTTTATATATATATATATATATATATATATATATATATATATCTATATATATATACAGATGGCATGGGGGTTGATAAATTTGGCACCTGTAAGAAAAAAAAAAAAAAAACAAGAAATCAGAACATCATACTTAGTATGGTCACAACGTTATGCAAAAAAATATGCGACTTTTAAAAATTTTTGTAATAAGCCGGGTCTGGGCTAGTGTAGAATTGCGACAAATTGAGGGGTTTGCAACAAACTCATATGTGGGGGCTAGTATATTGTATGAATTCATATGTGGGGGCTAGTATATAGTAAAAAATTATATGGGGGGTTAGTATATAGTATAAATCCATATTTGGGGTCTATAAATAGTATAAATGCATGTTGGGGTCTATATCTAGTATAAATGCATATTGGGATCTATAAATAGTATAAATCTATATTGGAGTCTATATCTAGTATAAATGCATATTGGGGTCTATATCTAGTATAAATGCATATTGGGGTCTATATCTAGTATAAATCCATATTGGGGTCTATATATAGTATAAATCTATATTGGGGTCTATAAATAGTATAAATGCATATTGGGGTCTATAAATAGTATAAATGCATATTGGGGTCTATATCTAGTATAAATCCATATTGGGGTCTATATCTAGTTTAAATCCATATTGGGGTCTATATATAGTATAAATCTGTATTGGGGTCTATAAATAGTATAAATGCATATTGGGGTCTATATCTAGTATAAATCTATATTGGGGTCTATATCTAGTATAAATGCATATTGGGATCTATATATAGTATAAATTCATATTGGGGTCTATATCTAGTATAAATCCATATTGGGGTCTATATCTAGTATAAATCCATATTGGGGTCTATATATAGTATAAATCTGTATTGGGGTCTATATCTAGTATAAATGCATATTGGGGTCTATATCTAGTATAAATCCATATTGGGGTCTATATCTAGTATAAATCTATATTGGGGTCTATATCTAGTATAAATGCATATTGGGGTCTATATCTAGTATAAATCCATATTGGGGTCTATATATAGTATAAATGCATATTAGGGTCTATTTATAGTATAAATGCATATTAGGGTCTATATATAGTATAAATGCATATTGGGGTCTATATATAGTATAAATCCATATTGGGGTCTATATAAAGTATAAGTACATATGTGGGGGCTATTGTATAGTATAAAATGATATGGGAGGGTCAGTTTATAATATAAATCCATTTGGGGGCAGCATATAGTATAAATACACATTGGGTTCGGTATATAGTAGACCTTTCTATGTGTGGTCTAGTATATAGCATACAATTAAATGGCGTCAGTATATTGTATAAATTTATGTGTGGGGGGGGGGGGGGGCGCCCAGTATATAGTATATAGCATAAATCCATTTCATGCGGAAGGGGCATCTTTGAAGGTATGGCTTACATATGGGTGGGCCCACAGGAGCCCCATATGTTGTCAGTCCACCCCTGCTCTCACCTGTAGTATTTGGTGCAGTTGGAAAGAGCCAGAAGTGGATCTAAAAATAAAGAAATAAATAAAAATAGGAAATATCACAGCAAACCCATTCTTCTCCTCCTGCTGGACCCCTTCTGGTTTTGGCTGGAAAAAAAAAATGCATCAAAACCTGTACATGTGTTTAACGACTTATGGTGTAATGATGAGGGCGGGTGATGCTTCTATTAGAAACGGAAACCACAATGCAGAGCCAAATATGATGAACCCCAGCCATTTAAAGGAGAACTACAGCAAAAGTTAACTTATCTCCTATCCATAAGTAGCTGATCGTGTGGGGTCCGACCGCTAGAACCCCACGCAATCTCGGGGACGGGACCCTGGCTCTCTCAGCCGGGAGCGCGTGTCGTCTACCCTACTGCTATACTGTTTTGTCCAGCATTTTGGGCGCTCCTATAGAAATGAATGGAGTACATGCCATCTGCAGCACGTGCCCCTCAATGAGCACTGGGCCTGTCCCGGTGATTGCGGGGGTTCCCAGTGGTCCCCCCCCCCCGATCAGCTACTTATCCCCTATTTAAAATGGTGTCATGTTGTTTGGATGGGAAAAATGCTATATTCACATCCGCATTGGAGGTTCTGTTGCGAGTCACGAATGCTGGAGGAATCAGCATAGCAGTAGGGTCCACAGAGTGCTGTGGTTGCCAGCATGTAGTGCAGTGGTCTTCAAAATGTGGACCTCCAGCTGTTGCACAACTACAACTGCTGTACAGTTAACAGCTGTCTGGGCATGTTGGGAGTTGTAGTCTTGGAACTGCTGGAGGGACCACTGAAACTCCCAGCATGACCAGACAGCAAATAGCTGACAGGACTTGCAGGGAGTTGTAGTCTTGTAACTGCTGGAGGGACCACTGCAACTCCCAGCATGCCCAGACAGCAAGATGTAGTAAAGGCATGCTGGGAGTTGTAGTGTTGCAACATACAAAATTGGGAAAGGTTTGTGTTTTACCATTTTACTTCTTCGTGCTCCGGTTCCTACACTGTAGAGTCTAGATATGTTTACATAGCTACAATGTGTTGTGAACAGGCAGCTGCAGGAAGCAGGCGCAGGGAATCATGGGAATTGTAGTCTTTATGATATGGCTGCTTACTGCTTCGGGCGGTAATTACCGAAGAACGGCTGGACCGATTAGGACAAATGAGGTATCTTTGGAAAGGAATTTCAAAGAGCTATCAAAGGAGGTGGACTTTTTTTTTTAAGGTACCAGCGCTGCAGATGTCCTTTAATGAAGCAGGGAATAATCAGCCACAAGCCCGGGCCCCGCCCACACATGTTAATGATCACATGGTCATGACATCATGAGAGGTCTCTGGGCCCCGCCCCCGTCCCTGCCCCCGCCCCTCCCCTCGCTGTGTGTGAGTGTGTGTTTTCACTGTCGGTAACTTGGTACGTCACATGTTGTTTTGCTTCTGTACTTCAGTCACTGGAGGAGATGCGCTATTTACACAGCGAGCCGCACAAGGAGAGCGCACCTACGGCTAGCGGCCGGAGCTGACGGGCATGGCTGCACCTGACAGCGCTTGTTTATTGCCATGTCCCCGAGTACACAGCTGCTGAGGAGGAGACACACGATGTTCTGCAGGAGCTGAGGACTCTCCTTGAGGAGCGCGGTAAGGTCTTGTGTACACGCTGTTCAGTGTGTGGCGTTACTATGGCTGCATTCAGAGGACTGCTTATTTACCGCAGCGCCGGGGTGACTGCGTGCCGCACCGTGTGTTTATGGGCTATGTATGTATGTGTATAGGGGGCTCCGTATATTGCTGACCGTCTCCTGGGGAGGCTTGGCAGGGCTGTCACTTGTGTACACAGTAATACTATGGCTCCATTCAGACAACTCCTTGTACTGCCGCACTGGTGTCATGGGCTTCTCCTGTCTGCCCCTGGCTCTACCTTGTCTAGGCTTATAGCCGCATAGAGGCTAGAGCAGTGTTTCCCAACCAATGTGCCTCCAGCTGTTGCAAAACTACAACTCCCAGCATGCCAAGGCTGTCTGGCCATGCTGGGAGTTGTAGTTTTGCAACAGCTGGAGGCACACTGGTTGGGAAACGCTGGGCTAGAGATGACCTATAATTATACATCAAAAGATGTGTATAGGAGTAATGTTCTGCATGTATCTATACCTCCTGCACATGTGTATACAGTATGTGTATGTAGAAGTAATGCTCTGCATGTATCTATACCTCCTGCACATGTATATACAGTATGTGTATGTAGAAGTAATGCTCTGAATGTATCTATACCTCCTGCACATGTGTATACAGTATGTGTATGTAGAAGTAATGCTCTGCATGTATCTATACCTCCTGCACATGTATATACAGTATGTGTATGTAGAAGTAATGCTCTGCATGTATCTATACCTCCTGCACATGTATATACAGTATGTGTATGTAGAAGTAATGCTCTGCATGTATCTATACCTCCTGCACATGTATATACAGTATGTGTATGTAGAAGTAATGCTCTGAATGTATCTATACCTCCTGCACATGTGTATACAGTATGTGTATGTAGAAGTAATGCTCTGCATGTATCTATACCTCCTGCACATGTATATACAGTATGTGTATGTAGAAGTAATGCTCTGCATGTATCTATACCTCCTGCACATGTGTATACAGTATGTGTATATAGAAGTAATGATCTGCATGTATCTATACATCCTGCACATGTGTATACAGTGTGTGTATATAGAAGTAATGATCTGCATGTATCTATACATCCTGCACATGTATATACAGTATGTGTATATAGAAGTAATGATCTGCATGTATCTATACATCCTGCACATGTGTATACAGTATGTGTACATAGAAGTAATGTTCTGCATGTATATATACCTCCTGCACATGTATATACAGTATGTGTACATAGAAGTAATGATCTGCATGGATCTATACCTCCTGCACATGTATATACAGTATGTGTACATAGAAGTAATGATCTGCATGGATCTATACCTCCTGCACATGTATATACAGTATGTGTACATAGAAGTAATGCTCTGCATGGATCTATACCTCCTGCTCATGTATATACAGTATGTGTACATAGAAGTAATGCTCTGCATGGATCTATACCTCCTGCTCATGTATATACAGTATGTGTACATAGAAGTAATGCTCTGCATGGATCTATACCTCCTGCTCATGTATATACAGTATGTGTACATAGAAGTAATGCTCTGCATGGATCTATACCTCCTGCTCATGTATATACAGTATGTGTACATAGAAGTAATGCTCTGCATGGATCTATACCTCCTGCATATGTGTATATACAGTATGTGTACATAGAAGTAATGCTCTGCATGGATCTATACCTCCTGCACATGTATATACAGTATGTGTACATAGAAGTAATGCTCTGCATGGATCAATACCTCCTACACATGTGTATATACAGTATGTGTACATAGAAGTAATGATCTGCATGGATCTATACCTCCTACACGTGTATATACAGTATGTGTACATAGAAGTAATGATCTGCATGGATCTATACCTCCTGCACATGTGTATATATACAGTATGTGTACATAGAAGTAATGCTCTGCATGGATCTATACCTCCTGCACATGTGTATATACAGTATGTGTACATAGAAGTAATGCTCTGCATGGATCTATACCTCCTGCACATGTATATACAGTATGTGTACATAGAAGTAATGCTCTGCATGGATCTATACCTCCTGCACATGTATATACAGTATGTGTACGTAGAAGTAATGTTCTGCATGTGTCTATACCTGCACAGGTACATGCAGTATGTTTACGTAGAAGTAATGCTCTGCACGTAACTAGACCTGCACAGGTACATGCAGTATGTTTACATAGAAGTAATGCTCTGCATGCACAAATACACACTGCTGAAAAAGAAATAAAGGGAACACTAAGATAACACATCCTAGATCTGAATGAATGAACTAATTGTATTAAATACTTTCGTCTTTACATAGTTGAATGTGCTGACAGCAAAATCACATAAAAATTGTCAATGGAAATCAAATGTATCAACCCATGGAGGTCTGGATATGGAGTCACTCAAAATCAAAGTGGAAAACCACATTACAGGCTGATCCAACTTTGATATAATGTCCTTAAAACAAGTCAAAATTAGGCTCAGTAGTTTGTGTGGCCTCAACGTGCCCGTATGACCTCCCTACAACGCCTGGGCATGCTCCTGATGAGGTGGTCCCCTGAGGGATGTCCTCCCAGACCTGGACTAAAGCATCCGCCAACTCCTGGACAGTCTGTGGTGCAACATGGCGTTGGTGGATGGAGCGAGACATGATGTCCCAGATGTGCTCAATCGGATTCAGGTCTGGGGAATGGGTGGGCCAGTCCATAGCATCAATGCCTTCCTCTTCCAGGAACTGCTGACACACTCCAGCCACATGAGGTCTAGCATTGTCTTAAATTAGGAGGAACCCAGGGCCAACTGCAGCAGCATATGGTCTCACAAGGGGTCTGAGGATCTCATCTCGGTACCTAATGGCATTCAGGCTACCTCTGGCAAGCACATGGAAGACCCCAAAGAAATGCCACCCCACACCATTACTGACCCACCGCCAAACCAGTCATGCTGGAGGATGTTGCAGGCAGCAGAACCTTCTCCACGGCATCTCACATGTGCTCAGTGTGAACCTGCTTTCATCTGTGAAGAGCACAGGGTGCCAGTGGTGAATTTGCCAAACTTGGTGTTCTCTGGCGAATGCTAAACGTCCTGCACAGTGTTGGGCTGTAAGCACAACCCCCACCTGTGGACATCGGGCCCTCACACCACCCTCACGGAGTCTGTTTCTGACCGTTACAAAACACTATTTTGTAACTTTTGGGGGCTTCTGTTTCTACGCAGTACTCTTTCTGTAAAAATTACACCTCTTTATTCTGTAGGTCCATACGGTTAAAATGATACCCTACTTATATAGGTTTGATTTTGTCGTACTTCTGGAAAAAATCATAACTACATGCACGAAAATTTATACGTTTAAAATTGTCATCTTCTGACCCCCTATAATTTTTATTTTTACGTGTACAGGGCAGTATGAGGACTCATTTTTTGCACTGTGATCTGAAGTTTTTTACCGGTACCATTTTTGTATTGTTCAGACTTATCGATCTCTTTTTATAAAAAATTTTTCATAATTTAAAAAGTGACCAAAAATACGCTATTTTGGTCTTTGGAAAAAAAAATTTCGCGTACGCCATTGACCATGAGGTTTAACTATATATTTTTATAGTTCTGACATTTACGCACGCAGCGATATTATGGTTGCATTTTTTTTTTTTATATGGAATTTGGGAAAAGGGAGTTGATTTAAACTTTTTCACCCCACTGGACCACCAGGGATGGTTTAAATGTCCCTTTAGACGATCTATAGGGTAAATAGCTGGCCGCAGCAGTCGCCGCATGTCGGCAATTAACGCCGGCACCCAGCTACAGGAATCAGCTGGGGGCCGGCCAGTATGGCGTGGGCTTGTGTCAGGAGCCCGCGCCATACAACGGTTGCCGTCTCGGGACGAGCTAGTCCTTAGACGGCAATCAGTTAAGTGTTTCCTTTATTTTTTTGAGCAGTGTATGTGTGTATGTATATATGTGTATATAATCTATCCCTGTACATGGATGTGCAATATGTGTACATAGAAGTAATGCTCTGCACATAACTATTCCGGCACATGTATATACAGTCTGTGTTCATAGAAGTAATGCTGTCTGTGTGTGTGTATATGTATGTGTGTGTATATATAATATGCAGAATGTGTATATAGAAGCACTGTATACACGCTGTACTAAAGTTGTTGTTTTTTTTTTTTTTCTTTTTCTTGTTGAAGGTCAAAGTAGTGCAGGTGGAAAACTACTCCAACTCCATTATCCATCATCATCTTCTGTGCGAGGTAGAGGAGTGAGAAGAGGATGGCCAGCCCTCCCACTCCAGGACAGCCAGTTCTCCCCGCTGCTGGCTCTAACCTCAACCTCAACCATAACAACAACAACAGCAGCAGTGTCAAAAAGTGTGGATATCTACGCAAGCAGAAGCATGGCCACAAGCGTTTTTTTGTGCTGAAAGAGCCAGGAGAGGGATGCCCTGCTGCCAGGCTGGAATACTATGAAAGTGAGAAGAAGTGGAGGAGCAAGTCTGCTGCAGCCAAAAGGGTTATCTCTCTGGACAGCTGTCTTAATATTAATAAGAGGGCAGATGCTAAGAACAAGTACCTGATCGCCCTTTACACCCGGGATGAGTATTTTGCAGTGGCAGCAGAGAATGAGCAGGAGCAGGAAAGCTGGTACAGGGCACTCACTGAGCTGCTTGGGACTGGCAGAGCAGAGAGAGATAGAAGTGGCTGTGTTGGTACCGGGGGCTGCTGCTGTTCAGGATCTACCAGCTGCAGCACAAACTGCAGCAGCCACCTGTCACTTAGCGAGGACCCCAACTATGGACTGATCACACCAGCCAACGCAGTTTACCGGGAGGTTTGGCAAGTAAACTTGAAGCCCAGAGGATTGGGCCAGATTAAAAGTCTTATTGGTGTGCATCGACTTTGCCTGTCGGCAAGAAGCATCTGTTTTGTGCGAATGAACAGTGAGACTCCCTCAGTGACCCTTCAGTTGATGAATATCCGACGGTGTGGTCACTCAGACAACTACTTTTTTGTAGAGGTTGGACGTTCTGCTTCCACAGGGCCAGGGGAGATCTGGATGCAGGTTGATGATAGTGTGGTTGCCCAGAGCATTCATGAGACTATTTTGGAAGCTATGAGGGCTATGAAGGAGTTGGCTGAATTTAGGCCTCGTAGTAAAAGCCAGTCTTCTAGTTCTAACCCTATCACAGTCCCAGGCCGACGGCATCATACGCAGTTGCCTCCAAGCCAGACAGGACTGGCCAGAAGGACCCGTACAGACTTTCCTCCCTCTTCTTCTAGTGTTCCTATAAACCAATCTTCCCGACTCCGCACTGCAAGTGAGGGAGATAACTTGGGCAACAGAACAGTTGTAAGTAGTCCCTTAAGTCCTAGTATTCTCCGAGCACCTCTAAGCCGTTCCCATACATTGAGCTTAGGTGGTCGTAATGGAAAATTGTTTCCAGCACCAGGTCCCCTTCAGCACAGCAGGTCCATGTCCATGCCAGTTCCCCAGTCTCCACCATCAGCTGCAAGCCCTATAAGTTTATCTTCTGGAAGCAGTGGTCATGGGTCCGCATCTGATCCTCTTATTCCCCCACGACCTTCTAGTTGCAATGCTTCAGCATCAGGGTCACCTAGTGACACTGGTTTCATGTCCTTGGATGAATATAGCTCTAGTCCAGGAGAACTAACACGTGCTTATTTGAGCTGTAGAAGTGGAACTCCAGATTCGGTTACGGGTACTCCACCCCACACAGGGGACATGAATGGATACATGTCTATGGACAAACCATTTCCAGGGGGCTGTGTATGTCTTGCTCGGCGATTAGAATCATCAGCACTGGAAAAGTGTCCCCGGAAGAGAACATACTCCTTAACAACCCCAGGAAGGCTAAAAGTTACAACCCCTCAACAATCCTCTGCTTCCCTTGATGAGTCTACTCTAATTCGTGCCACATTTAAGGGAAGTCCTGGTCTTCTGTCCTCATCTCCAAAATCAAGCCACCCCTATCCAGAGGACTATGCCGATGTGGAGATTGGGCATCACGAGGATGATGGGTATATGCCAATGAGTCATGGGGCAGGTACTGTTTCTTCTTCCACAGATTATGTTCCCATGAGCCCAGCAAGTGTGTCTGCACCTCAGCAGATCCTTCATCCACGTTCCTGCACAGAGTCCTCTGCAGGTTCTCAAGAGGATTCATCAGATGGTTACATGCCTATGTGGTGTGGTCCTAAAGCAAGGCCAGTACCTGTGCACCACCGACTTTCACCTGCAGAGTCCCTTACACCTCCAGACTATTTCTTCATGCAACCTAAAAATAATTGTTGCTGTCAGAATCACACCATGCCACCTCAGACTATCAGCCCTGCAGATGCAGAACCATATGTGATGATGAGGTCTCCTGCTTCCGCTTCTCCACTTGGTCGAGCAGCTCGACCATCCCGACTTGCATTGCGCACACTTCCCAGCATGAGTGAGCATCCTCCAGAACCACCTAGCCCACCTGAAGGGGAATATATTCACATATACTTTGGAGAGACAAGGTCCCAAGATACTCTGCCTTTGCCTCCTCCACCTGCTCTTTCTGATTCTAAACCTCAGTCTGCAGCTGGAAGTCCATCATCTTCATCATCTGGGTCTGAACCCCAACAATCTCCAATTTCAGACTACATGAATTTGGATTTTGTCCCTCTATCTCCAAAGTCAAAAGTCTCACCAAACTTGTGTTTAAATTCGGACTACACAGAAATGAGTCCAAGGAAGGCTCCATTACAGTCATCTCCTCCTTCGTCTTCTACAGACAAACAGACATTACCTATAGACAATAATGTTTCTGGTGTGCAGCGCCTTACTTTGCTCATTGACCAGATGAATGGGGGCTTTACTCTACATAGTCCTCCACCAGATCCCGACAGAGGTGCAAAGGTTATTCGGGCTGACTCACAAGGTGGACGCCGTCGCCACAGCTCTGAGACTTTCTCATCTACTACTCAAGTGACTCCTGTATCTCCTTCCTTTGCACATAGTCCGAAAAGACACAGCTCGGCCTCGGTGGAGAATGTGTCCCTCAGACCAGGAGAGACATTAGAGGCTGGTGAATGTGGCAGTCCCATGTGTAGGGAAACTTCAGCTGGATTTCAGAATGGACTGAACTATATTGCCATTGAGTTGTCGCCAGAAGATCGAAACCTGTTGCTGCTAACACAAGCCTCTTCTAGGGGACACTTGCCTGCTCTTGGACTTGCCAGTATGGACATTGGGTCTTACCCAAGTATAGACTTCCTGGGACATAGAATGAAGGGTGCCACCACTGTCAGAGGTGAGATTTTACATTATTAATATGACTGAAGCCTGAAAATATAATGTGTAAAGTCCTTTTGCGGTATTTTTTCAATTTGTGTGTATATCGCTAGTGTATGTGTGTTTGTACATATATAACTTAAGTGTTATTAATGATTCTGGTGACAGACTGGTTGAGTGCATTGATCACTCTATATCGTAGAACAATGCCACTCTTATGATATGATCTAAGGTGGGAGGCCTGGAAGACTGCAGTATTTACAGGAGATCCTCAGCTTCCAGGTGTAACTCCTAGCTGGCCACCATGTTGAAGTCTCTATTACTTAGCAATGGGGATGGGAGGGAACTAAACCATCCTTAGCCTGTACAGGGGAGGACTGGTTGTGTTTTTTAAACTAGTCTTCTCAGTTATAAGGGAAATTTTTGTATGCAAGGTCCCTTGCACCGTGTTCTACTTTAAATTCAGTTCACACCATAAAAAGCGTCCGTGTCTCTGTTTATGGACACATCAAAGCCCTGATGTTTAACCCATAACCAGATGGTACATAGACCGTTCTCCCTATTTGGCCTGCCAATGACATGGGAATAAAGGGGTCAGCCATCTCTGTCAGCACTATTCTAGCTAGGCTTTTTATTGGATCCTGTTTACTCCTAAAGCTTAGGTGGTTTAGTGGATCTGTGGAATGGATGGGTAGTTGTGGAGGCCATAGTATAGCCTTCGTCCACATCTCATGTAATGCATCATCCTTTTAACTAGATGAAGTTTCCTGGAATAGATTTCATGCTGAAAATACGCCTGTTTTTACATGGAGAGATTGTTTATCCAACTGATATGATACAGTGGCTGTAGCTATAATCTGTGAAAGGTAAACACTGTTTAATGTCTGCATTATGGTTACAGTACAAGTGTTATGATTGTAGTAAAATCCTAGTGAAATGACATGTATTGGTGGCTGTCACTTGGAGGGTTCTTTTTCTCAATGGATGTATATCCCACAAGATGAAATTCATGTGTCTGAAACCGGTTTCATAAACCAAGAGTATAAGCTCCGGAAGTGCCATGTAATCCTCTTTTGTAAGGGAAAGGTTAAATAAGCAAAATATTTCTCCTCTGATTGCAGCGAGTCTATAGCCGTGGATGGGAAAGTGTGAATGGCTTCTTAGTCTGCATCTAGCCTTCTACAGTTACATTGTAATTCAGAGACTGTTTATTGCTTCTGAATGCCATCTTTCTTTGGGCTCCGAAATGGGTGCTTTTCATTTGCTTCTAGTTCTGCTTTCCCTGCGCAGCCATTGAAGAGCAGCTTGTCAGAGATTAGCTTTGAATGGGGAGGGGTTCATTATTGTTTTGCTTTGTAAAAGGTTCTTGTGAATTGCGTACTAGCCTTTTTTTTTTTTCTGAAGGGACTTGCAAGGGGGGGGGGGGGGGGTCTGGTGGCGTAGTAAATAAAGGATCACTGCCTGGAACTTGCTACATCTTACTTAAGCTTGCCTACAAAATAAGAGATACTAACCTATTTCACGTAAACAAGCCCTGCCTGAAAGCTGCCAAATTTGCGGAAAATCTTTAATATTGTAGTGCAGCGGTTTCAGGCATGATATGAGTATTTCCAGCCCAGTGTTTTATAGGAATTCTTTATTTTGGAATAAAAGATTCTTGACAGCCCCTGCCTTACCTCTTAGTACAGTATTTCTCCCCTCCCTCTCCTTGTTTACCTTGAACCTCCCCCCCATTCCCTGAATCCAGGCACCAGAATAGCCTCCAAGTCTCTTCATTCATACTTCACTAGCTGTGCTTGGATTGAGCCCACTATTGCCAAGAGCTTTTGGCATGTGTTCCTCTCTGCCTTAGATAAAAAGGGTTAGCATTGACATCTTGTATTTAGAATATTCAGTGTTCCTATGGGTCGGATTGCCATATTGTGTTGGACTTCTACCCGAACCTTAACCTTATTTATATTTGATGTTTCCTTTTATTATGTGTGTTTAGTGTCTAGCTGTATCTTGGAGTTTAGCATTCTGTGTACATCAGTGTTTCCTAGCAGGAGTTCCCTATAAAATAAAAACTGCAAACATGTCACCTTGTAAAGTGATGGCCTTTTTTTTTCTAGGATATGCCAACACTTTATGATTGGTGGGTGTCCTGCCTATGGACCACCAATAATTTGGTGGAAAAAGGTGGGTGCGGGGGGGGGGGGGGGTGGTTTTGTCACCGAACTAATTTAGCACATTAATCCCTTCACCGTTTCCGCCTGCAATGATGTGCCAATCTACCCTTTGTGTGGTGAACTGCATTAACCCTTATTCAACTGAATAGGATTGGCTGCGACTACCTGCACAGCTGAGTGGCCGGGACGCCTCTGTGTATGGAAATCATAAAGTAGCCATACACCTTCAATAGCTGACAACGGAGCATTTGTTCATCTGACAGGTATCCCTTCTCCCCGTAAACATGAAAATGTTTGTTCTCAACAGAGAGAGCAGGGGTAAGGCTGCTTCTGCACTACAAAATTCATCCATTTTAGAGATCAGTTTGATGTTCCGTTATGAAAACCCTTAAAGTCGGCCGCTACAAAATTCCACACGGCCGTTACAAAATGCACATTTCATTATCCGTTTTAACCCATTATAGCCCGTTATTAATAACGGATGTTATTTTGTGATGGAAGATAGTAACTGGAGAAATAGTGCATTCATTATTTCTTCCGTTCATTCTCCAGTCACAAAATAACGTCCGTTATTAATAACGGGTTAAAACGGATAATGTAAAGATCCCATAGACTATAATGGGATTTTCTAACGGCCATATGGGATTTTGTAACGGCCGTTTAATGGGCGATTTTCAGGGTTTTCATAACGGAACATCAAACGGATCTTTAAAACGGATGAATTTTATAGTGTGAAAGCTGCTAACAGACAAATCTAGGGACCTGATTGGGCAACTGAAATCCAGTATGCCCGACCCTTCTTTTTTTCACAACATCTGTCGGGGGAGAGTTAGGAGGTCCACATAAAATTTAGACTGCATGCTTGGCCGACTATATGGTCCTTTTTAGTAGGAATTTTAATTCTTGAGAAAATTGTTGGAGTAACCACCATGGTAAAGAAAGTTTCTTGGGAATGCCCCTTTACTAGCACAATCTCTAGAAATGTCTGATGTGCGTATCCTGCACCCATTTTCAGCTTGCTTGCAGTTTATACGCTGGCTTGTGGCATAAAGCCCTTAGCAGGCATCCGTAATCCCTACTATTAGCTGAGCGTAAACTGATTTGTTCAGAAGTGTAAGCACATGGGAAGAACGCAGAATGTGCTTTATCACGTTGAGTAATTCAATTCTCCAATATCCATTTAATGCAGCCTGCCGTAGATCACCGACCATCGGATTGGTTTACATGGTAATTCAGGATTCAAGCAATGCAGTGAATCCATATTATTAGTATTTTGTCATAAAACAAAATAAAATTATAAAGGTTTTTTTTGGAAAAAGGTTAATAAAAGCCTGTACCACACCACACCATGAATACTTTAGTGCTTCCCTCATATCAGTATAGCAGGGAATTGCTACTTGTGCAGTTGCAAAAAACACCTCCAAAAAGACAAATCATTTTACCAACTTCTTTAGAGTTGCTCTCCTCTAATCCTATCATTAGAATACAGTGGTCCCTCAAGTTACAATATTAATTGGTTCTGGGACGACCATTGTATGTTGAAACCATTGTATGTTGAGACCAGAACTCTATGGAAACCTGGTAATTGGTTCTAATGCACCAAAATGTCATCCAAAAATAGGAAAAAGTGAGAATGAAAGAAAAGTAAGTAGATAACTAATATAGATAAAGCAAATCCTTACATATAAAAGAAAGAAAGATCTGCTGGGAGCTGTAAATCACTGCTTATGTTGGTGTTTTCCAAGCAGGGAGCCTCTAGCTGTTGCGAAACTACAACTCCCAGCATGCCCGGACAGCCTTTGGCTGTCCGGGCATGCTGGGAGTTGTAGTTTTGCAACAGCTGGGGGCACCCTGCTTTGGAAACACTGGTCTATGTAGAGGACAGGAGCTTCTTCGGGGTCCTGTACAGTACACGCAATGTCCTAAAAAAGTAACATGGAGCCGCTCTCACCTGGTGTACAAAGGAGCAGGTAAAGTGTACAGACACCAGTCAGTGCATACACTTCAGTAATACAGGGGTTTTACCAGTGAAATGCCCATTCTGATTGGTCGGTTCTTCCAGTCACTGACACGTTTCACAGATCTGGACTGTCCGTAGTATTGTATGTTGAGTCTGGTTCCAACTTACAATGGTCCAGAAAAGACCATTGTATGTTGAAACTATTTGTATGTTGAGGCCGTTGAAAGTTGAGGGATCCCTGTACAGGGTTTGTGCCTGCTTATAAGTTCAGTGCTCCCTTGCATGGTCCCTATCTGTAATCCTATCAATAGTATTATGAGGCTATTGCAATTTATGGAAAGTCCCTAAGGCTATGTTCCCACCCTGACGCTACTTTTTCTTTTGTAATCATAGGAAAAAAATAGCAAAGTCTGTAGCAAAACAGAAATGTATTGACCTTGGACCTATTGTAAGTCAGGCAATCCAAGGATCCATCGAGACTTGTTGGGATCCAGAATCTATGGCCATTATGTGAATGGCTCCTAAAAGTATTCACTTGCTAGAACAGGGCAATTGCAATATACCTTTTAAGGGTACATTCCCACACAGCGTATTTGCTGCGTATTTGCTGCTGCGTATTTTATTTTCTCTGTTGAAGTCAATGGGTAGGAAAATACGCAGCACCAAATACGCAGCAAATACGCAGCAAAATACGCTGTGTGGGAACGTACCCTTAAAGTAAAACCCCAGAGAAGTTGTACTTAGAGCATTAAATTTTTTTTTTTTTTTGTGCATTACTAAGATTCTTGGACCATATATATATATATATTGCGAAAGCCCAGGAAATCCCACTAAAAGTGTCCAAGAAATGTCAGCTGAATTACCTCTTATTACCTGATTCTACTGAGAGCCTTCATTTAATGTTTGGTGCATGGACACATAATCCCTTATCCTTTCCCTCTCTAGACCCTCAAAGGGAGCCTGGGACATTAAACAGGCAACGACAACATGTCCTTATATAGAACCCTTCTGTTTAGCTGAAATCTAAGAAGTGCATTCTTTAGACTTGGCCACATCACATTTATGGTACTACTCTAGGGGCTGCAGCGTGCATCTGGAAAAGTGTTGATACTGAATCTGTATTTAGTGATTGTAGCAGTTAAGTCAAGTCTGTTTTTTTTTTTGCCTTAGATTCTAGTGGAGCTGTATTGTTATCATTTTAACACAGAAAAGTAGAGACTTAAAGGGGTACTCCGGTGAAAATATTTTTTCTTTTAAATCAACTGGTGGCAGAAAGTTAAACATATTTGTAAATTACTTCTATTCAAAAATCTTAATCCTTCCTGTACTTATTAGCTGCTGAATACTACAGAGGAAATACTTTTCTTTTTGGAATGCTCTCTGATGACATCACTAGCACAGTTCTCTCTGCTGACGTTATAATAATAATAATAACGCTTTATTTATTGTTGTCCTTTGTGGGATTTGAACCCAAGTCCCCAGCACTGCAAGGCAGCAGTGCTAACCACTGACCCACTATGCTGCCCCTAGCATACATCTGCTATGCATGGTTGCTAAAATGGACAGAGATGTCAGCAGAGAGCAATGTGCTCGTGATGTCATCAGTGTTCCAAAAAGAAAGGAATTTTCTTCTGTAGCATTCAGCAGCTAATAAGTACTGGAAGGATTATGATTTTTTTAATAGAAGTAATTTACAAATATGTTTAACTTTCTGCCACCAGTTGATTTAAAAGAAAAAAAGGTTTTCACCGGAGTACCCCTTTAAATGTGTTCACCACTCTCATGTAAATCCCCACCTGAAGAGAGGAGCTCCCCAAATAGGTGGCACATCACACAAAGACTGATCCGTCCTCAGGGAAAACTGCACAAGGGAAAGGAAGGTCTGGCACTCATTTGAAAATATAAACATTTTATTTAGACCCACATAATAAATACATAAGAGCCCATCCCCGGGAATCTCACTTATTTCTCATACCCAGCTGGAACCAAATCATAGCCTATAGGTTCCCATAACAGATGTGTGTTCTATGAATCTGTACGTTGGTTCAAATTATGTAAGGAGATTTCCTGGATTGCTCTCGTCATTTTAATATGTGCATCTAAATGTATTTGTGCTTGGCCTTGTGCATATTGTTAGAGTGCACAATAAGACACTATTAATATTGACTGATGAGACAAGAACATACCCTGTACACTTGACAACATCTAGATGGGCAGAAAATGGATTGTATCATAAAAGAAATTGATAGTGCAGCATGAGCTTGACACATGCAGTCCGGTCCACACTGTCTAAATGATATGTAATGAGCTAACCTAGTCACCAGCAGATGTTATCACTTATCAGGTGAACAAGGAGCAACAGTCCAACTAAATACTGGACAAAGGTGAAGGGCGCCCTATACACAGCTATGTATTACACAGTTTTTCAGAACATTTTCCCCCAGAAGCAATGCTTAAAAGGGGTACTCCGGCGCTTAGACATCTTATCCCCTATCCAAAGGATAGGGGATAAGATGCCTGATTGCGGGGGTCCCGCCGCTGGGGACCCCGTGATCTTGCACGCCGCACCCCGTTTATAATCAGTCCCCGGAGCGTGTCCGGGTGCGGCGTAAAAGATCACGGGGGTCCCCAGCGGAGGGACTCCTGCGATCAGGCATCTTATCCCCTATCCTTTTGGATAGGGGATAAGATGTCTAAGTGCCGGAGTACCCCTTTAACACCCTATTAAACATGGCACAAACATGCCCCGACAGTAAGTTTACTAGTTTCCATGTGCATCAAGAAAGGGAGAGTGATTAAAGGAACCATTGGGAACCATCTTTTACCCCCAAAGAATCTGAATGTAAAAACAAAAATACTGTGCAGACAATCTTTGCTCCTTTTTGCAGAGCTTTAGCCAAAATATGTGAGTTTGTGGTCATCTGCTGAGCACGTGAATGGAAATGCATAGGGCCTGGACTCTTGGCATAAACAGTGAGCAGACCTGATGGAACTATGCCGTTCATGTATAAGGTGCTAGATGTGGTTCTGCCGCCTATTACAGTGATCCCTCAACTTACAATGGCCTCAACATACAAGAGTTTCAACATACAATGGTCTTTTCTGGACCATTGTAACTTGAAACCAGACTCTACATACAATGCTATGGAATCTGCGAAACATGTCAATGGCTGGAAGAACTGACCAATCAGAATGGTCATTTCATTGGTAAAACACCTGTATTACTGAAGTGTATGCAATGACTGGTGTCTGGTAGCGCCCCCTACAGTACAGGGAGGTATTACATGTTCTGTACTCGTTAGCTGTTCCTTTGTACATCAGTTGAGGGCAGCTCCATTTTCCTATTTTTAGGACATTGCGGATTTAGGACATTGCGTGTTCTATACAGGACCCTGAAGAAGCTCCTGTCCTCTACATAGACCGGTGTTTCCCAAAGAGGGTGCCTCCAGCTGTTGCAAAACTACAACTGGTTGGGAAACAGTGAAATAGACAGTGATTTACAGCTCCCAGCAGATCTTTCTTACTTATATATGGAAGGATTTGCTTTATCTATATTAGTTATCTACTCATTTTTCCTTGAAGGGGGTATTCCAGGAAAAAACTTTTTTTTATATATCAACTGGCTCCAGAAAGTTAAACAGATTTGTAAATTAACTTAAAAAATATATATATATCACAAGCGCTGGAATAGTTCGATTCTAGCAGCCACAGTATCGCTGAGAGGGTCCTGCCAACTCCTCATAAAGGTGCAAAGTGAGAAATAATATATGGTTTTAGCGAAACGGCGTTCTGTGCGCCGTTTCGCTAAAACCATATATTATTACTAGATTTGTAAATTACTTCTATTAAAAAATCTTAATCCTTCCAATAATTACCAGCTGCTGAAGTTGAGTTGTTGGTTTCTGTCTGACAACAGTGCTCTCTGCTGACATCTCTGCTTGTCTCGGGAACTGCACAGAGTAGAAGAGGTTTGCTATGGGGATTTGCTTCTACTCTGGACAGTTCCTGAGACATGTGTCATCAGAGAGCATTTAGACAGAAAAGAATAACTCAACTTCAGAAGCTCATAAGTACTGAAAGGATTAAGATTTTTTAATAGAAGTAATTTACAAATCTGTTTTAACTTTCTGTAGCCAGTTGAGATATATATAAAAAATATTTTCCTGGAATACCCCTTTTAATCCTCACTTTTTCCTATTTTTGGATGACCTTTTGGTGCCTTTAGAACCAATTACCAGGTTTCCATAGAGTTCTGGTCTCAACATACAATGGTCATCCTGGAACCAATTAATATTGTAACTTGAGGGACCACTGTACTTGACCAATGCAACAAGATGGTGAAGTCTATAGCTGAGCTGAAGCGCAGAACCTGTAGGTGCTGATAAGATAAGTGATGGTTCAGATAACTTATATGTTGTGTGATCTCTGCAATAATCATTTGAGAAATGTTCTGCCACCAGGTGAAATAAAACTTGGGCACAGCAAGGTAAAGGATGCATAAATGTGAATTCCCTTGGTGGCTTTTATCATAAGCATATTTAGTGACATCCACAGCAAGACAGTCTTATCTAGGTGTAATAGCCAATACTATGACTGGTGCCACTGTCAATGGATGAACAATGCTATTCACCTGTCAGTGGTTTGTATTTATTTAATTTAATTTTTTCTTTACTTTGAATGAAAGAAATTTTACAAATACTGAGTATTGTCATTCTTAAAATGCAACAAACCTAGAACTATATGCAATGGTCAGATGTACCAAATGACAAGATGGTATTCAATGTAGAAGTCCACCTAAGCAGGAAGAAGACAACATAGACTAAAACAGTCTCATTGAGATTCACAGTGTGAGGAATTCATCAAGGTGTTTTTTTTTAGTCTATATTTGTCGCATTTTTTTGTCGCTTGTCCCTGCCTGCGACAAATCTTTGCGCAAAACCATTTATGCAGTTTTCCAGTCCCGACTTTACTACGTGTTTTAATATAACCCTTTATTTGCAGTGTTCACAAATTCATCACGTGCGACAAACAGCGTAAGTCACATGTTATGTCACATCCTACGTTAATTAGGTGCAATTATACACCAGGTCTTTTCTGGTGTATAAAAAAAGGCTGTCCACAGCTACTTTCTAAATTTTCGGTATTTGATCTATTAACCTGTTGGTGCGGGGCGGGTCCAACAGCAGTGGCGGTGGTAGTGTGAGTCCTGTAGCGGCAGCGGTCATGTGAGTCCACATGTCGGTCAAGGTTTGGAGATCCCTGCACAGTGATCTCCCAACTGTGGCCCTCCAGATTTTGCAAAACAATAAATCCCAGCATGCCCAGGCAGCTGTTTGGTTTCTGAGCATGATGGGAGTTGTAGTTAATATAGACAAAACACCAGTTGAAGAAAAAGAAAAAAAAAACGAGAAAAGATATGGGTGATCGCATTATACCACATGATGCCAGATTCATCAGAGAGTGTACACCTTATGATGAATTTGAACCTGTACAACCAAAAATGAAGCCAAATAAAAGTGTAAAAACATACACAGGACACCATTATTGATGAAGTTCCCCCCCAGTATGTTCAAGGTCAAGGTATGAGACACAGGAGACAAGATGCCTGAAAGAGAAGGGGTTTCAATAGTTAATATTATGGCCTATTGTACATTTTTCTGTGTTCTGGAAAGGTTTAGATCTGTGTGCTTGTTATTGTTTGTCACTGAAAGGTTTTGGAGGAGGAATGGTCAGCGTAACCGGTCACTGGAGTGAAACATTCACAAGCCTCAAATTCTCATGTGTATTGTGAAAAAAACCAAAAACCTCCAGGCGTGTGACTGTAAGATCTTTTCCTCCTGCACAAGTTACGTGGATCAGTTAAGCAGCAGTGATAAACATCCTGGTCTGACTTGTACGCTCCTGTCTCAGCAGGATGAGTCTGGTGTTGTGCGCTGTAGCTAGTATCGGACAGAAATATTCTCTTTGAACTGAACAGTGGCTCCACTTGGTACACTGTATTGTGCCCCGGTTTACAGTGGAGGTCCCCAGTGATACTATGTTCATTTTTTGTTTAATTATGGCAGCAGCGGTTCAGATGATGAATAATAGATTGGCTTCATATGTTAATTCCTAGAGCTTGTCTGGGACATCGCCATCACTGTCTGGTTCAGCAATAGGCTTCGAAAATTGCACGTTGGCAGGAACATCTGTGAAACCGTGGCTTATTTTAGCTCTGTGACAATGACTCAGTAAAATAATATAATTAGAATATAATATACATTTTTATATATATATATATATATATATATATATATATATATATATATATATATATAATTTTGATTTTTTTAAATATTTTTTTTATATATAATATTAGATATGGGAAGAAGGGATAAGTATTCTCCTTAGGGAGGAGCACTGCTTCCAGTGTATGGGGATTTAAAAAAAAGGCCATTAGCACTTCACCAGAGAAGCCAGAACACCCTGCTCTGTACTGACCTGGGGCAATCACCCCGAAACAGCTGTCTGCAAAGGGGTCCTCTTACCTTCTGGGGAAAACTCTGGCTTGGCATAAAATCCCAATCCGTTTCTAAGACTCGGTAATTGGAGCTAAAGCTGATTTTAGGGAATGCTACCTGTGAAGGTGGTGTGAGATGAGCTGCTTTGCATATTCTATATCTATCTATCTAGGAATCCACAAAAAGCGGTCCAGCAGCACACCAATGAAATAATCAAGCTGTGTCTTTATTCAGCCCATGTGCAAAAAAAGAGGGCGACATTGCCATCTTTCTCAAATAAATATATATATATATATATATATATATATATATATATATATATATATATATATTTATGTGTGTGTGTGTGTGTATGTGTATATATATATATATATATCTCCAAAAAGAGAGGATGGCAGCGATCCAGTGAAAAAGGTATACTTTATTCACCCAAAGTGAAAAAGCGACATTTCAGCCTACTCGGAGGTCTTTTTTTTTTTTTTGAAGCATCTTGATACTGTATGGAAAACACTGATTTATTATAATGCATTAGTAAATAGCTATCTTTTGCCCAGTGTCCAGTTCAGTGTTTGCAATTTAGTGTTCCTCCAGCTGTTGCAAAACTCTGCTCTGTGCACGAGGACAGCCAGAATGCAGGGCAGGAGATTGCAGAGGGTCCCAGCATTTGAACCCCCCCCCATGATCTGGCACTTATACCCCATCCTTTGGATAGGGGATAGATTTTCCTAAACTTGATCACCCCTTTTTTTAATGATTCTATACAAAGATGAATATCCAGCGCACAGCATGCGATAAAACAGGATGCTTTATTGAAGAATCATGGAACAAGTACAGGACATAATGCCAACGCGTTTCAGATCACACAGGATCTTTAGCCATGACTAAGAATCCTGTGTGATCCGAAACTTGTTGGCATTATGTCCTGTACTTTTTCCATGATCCTTCAATAAAGCATCCTGTTTTATCGCATGCTGTGCGCTGGACATTCCTCTTTGTATAGCTCCATTTCGGTCCGGGGCCGCTGCTACAAGTGCAGGTGATTTGGAGTACAGAGGAGTGAGCTGTCTACAGTGCCTGACTTCCTTTTTAATAATGATTTAAAGTGGACTGAAAAAAAGATGGGTGTATTTTTTAAGTTTACAAGCTATTATGTCTTGTGTGTTAAAAAGCTTTGTATTTCTGGGTAAACTCGGTCACCTAGAAGAGTTTAGTGGGAATATTGTGAATGGAGTGTTTGTTTCACAATGAACCTAGAACAGTTGTTGCTCAAGGCACAGGAAGTGCTTGGCTCCAGGATTGCCTCGGATTCCTTTTGAAGATAGCATTCACCTGCTCCATGTGTCAGCAGCCGAACATTGCAGATATTTTATATGAGAGGCCACCGCCAGTGTGTGAGCAGAGAAATGTAAGGACACGTGTCTCTTCTGAAATTCTGTTGGATGTGGTTAGAATATTGAGCAGCTTATCAGCTAAGCAGTATCTGAAGTTCCTGTTTTCACAGGATTGGAAGTTTCAACATATAGTTGTTCCGCTTGCTTCTTGATAAAGTTACTGGCTGATCCATGCTTGTATTTGTGATTTAAATAAATAAATTACATATTCATTATTATTATTATTTGGGGGGGGGATGTGAATGCTGCAGAGCTATTTTGCCTGCCATTTGAACTTGAAATTGGAATTTTATGATTCATAAATTTCTTCCAGCATTTGACAAACAGATGCTCCAAACTAGCTTGTAAGGAATGCAGGCGGGTACTAACATGAAGACTATTTCAAAGGGAGGTGATATATAATAAAAAGGACTTCAAAGAGCAGTAAAAGGCAGCAATATAAGCCAGCAATACTACAGCCATTAGTCTGGTAGAGTAAACTGCTTGTCTTCAGCGATGAGAAGTCCATAGCTCTCGGTATAAGCGTCTTGATATTGGTAGCTTGTATATAGAGACCATGGTCTGTGCATCTACAGCAAACACAAGAAATATCCCCTGCTCATACACAAGCTGACTTCTCCTTGGTAGTAGCGGCTCACAGACGGGAGCTACAGCTTAGTATTTGCTTAGTGTAATTTCACACACAAGATTCCGTGGCGTAATCTATATACACAGTGCCATGCGTAACACACCAGCACTGACGCAGCATATGTTAAGGGGTCATCAGAGACTTGGTGCGTATGAGTTGGGCATGGAAACGCTATGAAAATGAGTTAAGAAAACATAATGACATTTGGAAGGTTATTGCTTAAAGCCTCATAAGCAAATAATTATAAAAAAACATATGGCAGGCTCTGTAACTTTTTGTATTTGCTGGGGTGTGTTTTTAAGTAGAATCTAACCCAGTGTCGTACCAAGATCCTTCGTATCAGTCTGAAGCCTCCCTTTTTTATTTATAAGGGGACGCTTGATGATTATAAATAGCTGTAATAAAGGCGACAAGGGATGTTGCCCTTAAAAGACCCCGGGCTTTGCCTGTGAGTTCAGGATTAGACTGTGCTGAAGCTCAGCATGTGCACCATGCCAAAATTGCATTCAAGGTCAGTGCCTGTCTGAATGAAGGAGCTAATCTGTGTTATCGGGAGGGCAGCGGTACTTGTTGTCCGTGCATGTGATTATGTATGAGCAGATGTGAACACTGCTGTTTGTGGCTCATTATTTTTGGCTCCATTAAGTAGAGAGAAAAGTGAATGAGCTTGATATAGCGCTACAATAGTATCACGCCCACACTGTTTCCTGTCTGTACACAATACTCAGTATATATATTATGTAAGAACCATATTATAGTTGTGCTATGATACATGCTTTATTCCCTAACACTTTTCTACTTGAGACAATAGGAAGCTATCTCATTACATGTTTACAGGATCAGTGATTATTAAGCTGCTACGTTGTGTTGGCATTAATGGAGCAAAGGCCAATGTATATATTGACGACAACAATGTTCACCTTTTGAATACAAAGCTACCTTAATCTGTTCAAAGCTTCCACCTTAAAGCGACTTTATCATGGTCATCAGGCCTGTATTGACATCCATTCATTGGCTTTCCTTTCTAGTCACTTAGTGAATTATAAATCACTTTATTTTCCTTCTCCCAAATTTCCAAGGGTTTATCCACACGTGCTTATTTCCTGTAGCTGATTTTTGTTACTTTTTTACTTCAATGGTAGTAAAACAGCAGCAGAAAACCTGCAACAAAATAAGCACCTGTGAACGTACCCTAAAGGAGACAACAAGTTAGGGCTGGGCGGTATGACCAAATGTGTGTATCACGGTAATTTTTTTAACTTTTGGCGGTTCCACGGTCTACAACGGTATTTCCTAGCCCCATATTAATTATCAGCCCACATCCCCATCAGGGTAAATACTCACATGTCACCCACAAGCGCTGCCCTCCTCATCCAGTCCGTTGCGGCCGCCGGCGCTGGCACTCTATACTGTGTGGTATCCCTATGCAAAAGGTAAACAAAATAAACTTTAACGCACCTACGTCGGCCTTACGCTGGGGACGGGAACGTCGGACAGTCATCAGCCTATCACAAGGCCACAGCGATGTTCCGCCTCGGCTGGTGATAGGCTGAGCGCACTGTCATGTAAGGAGCTCTGGACTGCTTCTTACACGACAGTGGGCTCAGCCTATCACCGGCCGAGGCGGAACATGGCTGCGGCCGGTGATAGACTGACGGCTGTCCAATGTTCCCATCCCCAGGAAACAAGTGAGGCCGGTACCGGACCAACGGGAGGTAAGTCAAAGTTTTTGTTTGTTTTTTGCAGCCCGGGCATAGGGATACCGCACAGTATAGACCAGTGGTCTCCAACCCGCGGAGCTCCAGATGTTGCAAAACTACAATTCCCAGCATGCCCGGACAGCCAACGGCTGTCTGGGCATGCTGGGAGTTGTAGTTTTGCAACAGCTGGAGGTCCGCAGGTTGGAGACCACTGGTATAGAGTGTCAGTGCCGGCGGCCGCAACAAACAGGACGAGGAGGGCAGTGCATGCGGGTGACATGTGAGTAGTACCCTGATGGGGACAGGGCTGGGCTGGGCTAATAATTAATTGGGGGGGGGGCAGAACAGCGCTGGCTGGTCCCATAGGATTAGTTCCCCGATAAAATTCATATCGTGCAGCCCAAACATTTTGGTATTCGGTATGAACCGGTATACCGCCCAGCCCTACTACAAGTAGACCTTAAATGGTTAAAGCCCCAGGTCGCCTCCAGTGATCTATGTTATTTATTGAGGTGTCTTGCAGAAATGAGGAGGATCGCCCATAATAGGATTTGCATATAGAGTTCCATTACTCTGTGTGAACAACCAATTTCTACCAATCAGCAGAGATTCGGTGTTGGTGTTTACATTTGTGTGTAAGCCCCAGCCTCATCTTGCAGGAGAACACTTCCTTCCTCAGCAGATGGCAGCCTCAGGGCCATGCACCTGCCATGACAAGCAAGACGTACTAGTAATCTACCCCAGCGCTGCTGTTGACAATAGGCTAATGATTGCATGCCATCTGCCTCCCAGGCCTACTACCAAATAGAGGAAGATATTTCTTCTTTCCAGAGACAATAATGGCAATGCAAGTGAGATTAGAGGACAGTGCGGGGCTTGGTTTGAAGGGGCTTTATCTGAGCTCAGAACGGAGTACTATCGCTTTCATTCAGCAGTGGTGGAGCCCTGGGACTTTTATATGACCATGTGAAACGTTGTTCACAGGTATGTTTGTTGTTCAGCCGCACATGTGACAGTATACGTGTGCTAGTGCTCGGCTTTGCCTGTACTACGATCCTTTCTGATCAACATTCGGACAGTTCAAAGGGACCTTTCCAAGCCCTCTCTCCTCCTGACTGTTGTGCACACTTTAAAGCTGGGCAAAGTCCACTTCTAGAATATCTGTAGTAAACTGCTTGCAGACTGGAATGTGTAATCTTGTGGAGCAGGTTCAAAGAGTTTAGAAAAACAAGTTGGAATTCATCATTTCATTAGGTCAGGTCTGCACGCACCCGGTGCAGTAAACACGTTTGGACTTTCTTTATATAATATGGAAGTGTTAACAAAACTTCTTCTTTAAAGTTTTAAAAGTGTGAAAAATAAATTGAGACTATAAATTCCTGTATAGTTTCTATGCTTACTTTTTATATACTAGTACTGTTACATGACGCACAGTAAAAATAACCTGAAGATTTGAGGTAAGCTCCCATGTCACAGCCGGTTTATGGTTCCAGTTTAGGCTTGGTAGCACTGTGGGTTCCTTGAAATAGGCCAAGAAAAAAAAAATGTCCAAACATCACCCAGAGTTTATACAGTATTAAGTCGGATTATATGACGCATGGATTAGGCATTGTTGAGCAGCTTGGTTTAATGGAAAGGGTCGGAGATGGTGGCATTAGTGTAATGCTGAACTGGCTGATACTAGTATCTACAGGGAAAGTTCACTAACTCACAAGACGCAGGTAAAAACAAATAAGATACATTATGACTTTCCAAAGTCATGGATTATTCTCAGAACACCTAATATGACTCTCCTGTTTAGTAAAGTCTGGCCACAAAGATTTACTGCTTCATATAGTTTATGGGCCCTAAATGCAGAACTTTATATTTTTTTCTTTATTGTGGGTTATCACAAATGGAATGAAGCATTTCTAGTCTGTAGACTAAGCAACACATAGAGGTTACTACAGGATAAGTTTCACATCCCATTCTGTACATATTTGCTGAGCAAACTCTAAGATGCCGTTTGAACTTCTCATGAGCCATGTTCTGTTTGTGCCAGAAGCTGACAGGGAGCACTGTACGATAATAGCACTTTCATTCATTCTTAGCTATTAGAGGTCATGCGTTTTCGTATTAATAGAACAATTGGCTAGTACTCTGGTGTCAGCTTTTATTCACTATAGGAGTATACCTTTTTAAGCTCTACAGAGTAACTTAAAAAGAATGGTGCAAAATGAACGTCTCAATATTCATAACGGAGAATATAACACAAGTTTATTCACGTGAAAAGACACACTACAGACCTTATCCATACACTACAGATATTGACAGTGATTAACATTAGTGTAACAGCAGATGTCTAAGCGATAGTCCAGTTATCTCCAGATGTGGCCCACATATCCTTTGACATGGACTCCACTTTTTCAGTAAGGCACTGTCTCAGGTTGTTCAGATCCTGTGGCTGTAGAGGCAGATACACTGGGGGAGATATATCAAAACCTGTGTAGCAACCAGATTGCTTCTATTATTGTTAAAGAGGCCTGTCAATAATGAAAGAAGCAATCTGATTGCTATGGGCATCTGCACCCCTCTTTACACTGCTTCTGATAAATCTCCTCCACTGTCCTTGATGTAGCCCCACAGAAAGAGGACCCAGGATCTGGCAATCGTAGAGACCTTTCATGTTTTGGTGAACATCCAAAAGAAACTGTGGAGGGGCACCATCCTTCTGATAGAGAAAGATCTGCCAAATGTCGTGTATCTGTGGTATAAGCCATTGCTTTAACGTGTCCAGGTAGGATTGGCCACTGACCGTATTCTTGGCTAAAAGAAAGGATTGTAGAAACTCTGGGGGAGAATAATCAAAACCTGTCCAGAGGAAAAGTTGCCCGTAGCAACCAATCAGATTGCTTCTTTCATTTTTAACAAGACCTCTGCATAATAAAAGAAGCAATCTGGTTGCTATGGGCAACTTTTTCTTTCCAAAGGTTTTGATAAATCTCCCCCTCTCTGCCTATTTATGGCACAGAACACATTTAGTTTGGGGAAATCCCTTGTTCTTGATAAGGGCACATGGTTTTTCTGAGCCATAAATGTTAATGTTATGGCAGTTGACCTTTCCTCTAAGGTGAAAGGTCGCCTCATCACTGAACACGAGCCTGTTAGTGAATTCATCCAGTCGACTCTGCAAGTCAATGCAAACAATGCAGATGTTGTTTTAAGATACATTTTACTTTGTCTGCTATGTATAACTAGTCCTTACCTTTTTGCACTACCCGTTTTTGAATTGTCCTATATATGGCTGAGAACATATGGATGACCTCAGGTCCCATTACTGCTGCATTGTATGAACCGAGCCTTAAAGGCAAGCTTTCATTACTTTCATGCTGCCTGTACCATGAGTCATCTGGGTGGTCCCTGGTGGCTTCTGCCTGCCCCTTTTTGGCCTTCATTGTTTAGGTATAGGAAGTGATCTATCTGTCGACTCTGGTGAAGCGCAGAGAGGACTGCCTGATACTTGTACTTCAGGCAGCATGAAAGTTATGACCGTTCTCTTTAAAGTTGCTGGAAATTGTGATTTGAGCATTGATGAAAAGATTGGACCAACCCTCTCCCAGGCTCCTCCACTAATATTTACATTGGTAAATCTCCGGCGGTTAACAAAATAGACGTGTATTTAGCTTCAGGTTGAAGTAAATTTGAGTAGCCGTATTAGTCCAGTGATGCAGATGCAAATCAAAAAATGTTGCAGTATCTTGTAATACCTTTTTTTATTGGACTAACAGCATTTTGTAGAGACAAGCTTTCGGGATTCCTCCCTTTATCAAAGGGAGGAATCCCAAAAGCTTGTCTCTACAAAATGCTGTTAGTCCAATAAAAAAGGTATTACAATATACTGCAACATTTTTTGATTTGCATCTGTTTCAGGATGACAAATACATAATCAATCCAAGAACCAAACAAGTTTAAGGGGCACTCCGGCCCTAATACATCTTATCTCCTGTCCAAAGGATAGGGGACAAGATGTATGATTGGGGGTTCCCGCCGCAATCTGTCATTCCGCACCCACCTTTGTGAGCTCTCCGCAGCCCTGGAGGCTCCGAATGTGAAGCGTGATGACCACAGAGCCGTATTGTGATGCTTCACACTCGGAGCCTCCACCCAAAGGTGGGTTCAGAATGACAGATTGTAGGGGTCCCCAGCGGCAGACCCCCTCGATCATGCATCTTATCCCCCATTCTTTGGATAGAGGATAAGATGTGTTAGGGCCGTATTACCCCTTTTTAAATGTTTTCATTTAAATGGAAAGAGATTAGCATTTTTTCCTTGCTCAGATGAAAAATAGATGTTTTGCTGGCTTCTGGTGATGTGTGTCTTCATTGAGAGCCCTGGGGCCGACATAAAGCTAGACTGTCAAACCGAGATTGTGTTTGCATAGTAAAATAACCAGAGGCTAATTGCTAAACCCTCAGTGATGGGCCGGCAGACTGCAGCAGCCAGGACAGCCTTCCTTTCATACTCTTCTGGAGTGATTTTTGTTTCTTTATTTTTTGAATCCAGAATATTTTAGTATTGACTTTTTAAGAATTGGCTTCATCCTGTGATTCAAAAAAGATACAAAAATATGAACAATCATCAGTCAAGGACAGTTTTCTTTTCATGTTGGTTAGATGCATATTATGCCTTCTCCTGCAAATTCAGCAATGCAGTGTGACTGTCGTAAATGAAATTAATGCCTGGGCTATGTGGAAAGTTCTCTTAAAATGTGCATCACTTGTCCGGCCATTAATACGATATGATCTATAAAGACGTATTAAAGCAGTGTTTGCCTGGTAGCCTTATTTTCCATGAGCATATGCAGTTAAACCTTAGCTGGCCTTTGTTTGAGGGAATCTCCTTATGTACACAAAGTGAAGGTGATAGCCATCAACTGTTCCAAGTCTTGAGCTGATGATGAGGTTCCAGAGTTTCCCACGTCATCTGGGATAGATGTGATGCAAATATTAATGTGCTATTGACCTAGGACATGATAAATCAACATCACATTCGTGGTAATACCAAGTGATTTATATCATCTAAGTCTTGTATATAGCTGAGCAAATAGACAAACATTGAGCAACTCCTTTTGTCAAACTTTATCTGTCAGTACATAATTTAGACAGGAAGAAGGAATTTCCCTTTTTTCCTTTATATGTGACAGATGCTAAGCAGTAAAAGCAATAGGCAGATGTTCAGACCTGTGGCAGATCACAGGAACTCTGGGAAATACCTTCTCTTTTAGCTTCTGGTGTTAAGTAGACAAGTTTTCTTGCCGTGCAGTTTTGCCTACAAACAGATATATACATGTATAGGTCCTGTGCTACATAGTTCTTTGTTTCCTACATGCTTCCATTATTGTTCCTTTGTCATAAACGGCCCAGTAGTGTGTTTTGTTTTTTCCTTTCCTTCAGTGGATTAGCAGTGAACAGAGAAGGTTCAGGTGAGGCATGCCACCAACTTGCGTGCCGTAACCTGATCACAGGTGAATAATTCAAAAACACTTCTGGAAAGCACTTTAGGGAAACAAATATTTTCAGCCGTTCTAGTTAAGTGTAATTTACATGCTTACTTGACATTAGAATAAACCAGTGTAACATGTTCCTATTGCAGTTTCACTAAAGTGGAGGTTTTAGAAGGGAAACTGTATTTCCCATGGATTATCTTCTGGAATACGAAGCTTACTGCTTCACTTTAGTTGTAGTTGATGAATTGTATTTCAGTGTAGTTCAAGAACATGTCTACCTGTTGTAGGTAACTTCACCATGTAGTCGGCGTGAACCATAGAGATTTGTAGTTTTTATGTTTTGCAGACATTTAGGCATCACACAAGGTGAAACTGGTTCAGAGAAATTGCGTTTCACCACAGAGCCTAAGAATAAAGAAGTCTGTCAAGGAAGATGTATACATTTGTTTTTGTCTTGTCTTATTCTGTCAGCCATAACTCTATTTTTGTGGTTGTATTTTTAGGACAAATAGCATATTATTTAGCTATAATTGTTGGGGATATATATGGTAGCTATTATGATTTTTTTTTCTTTGTTTTGTGATATGCATAAATAAGATATAGAACACATATGGTTTTGTGATTTTTGTGTCCATGCCGGTAAGATTCCTATGCATGTAAGATACACAGGGGCAGCTCTTGGGCCATTCATTATGCATGCCATAATAGACCCTCTTACTAGGCAGCAATGGGGATCTTTATTAGGCACACATCAGTCCTTATTACTTTGTCAGATCCAGTAATTGTGTTGAGAGGCTCAGGAAAGAACAAAGGGAGCCCCCACCCTTTGTTCCTACTGCGATTTGAAATTGTGGTGTTTAAGCGGTAGAACAGATGTAATTGGAGCATTCTCAGATCCCATCTATTAGTGCTGGATGGTGACCTTCCCAAAATGTACATGTATGTGAAAATGTCGTGGACTGTGGTAAAGTACGTACAATTTTTTTTAAAATGTACTTTTTATGAAAGTTTCTAACGGTTTCTTCTGGTTGTGTATTTCAGAGTGAAGGCACTGGATCATAACCTCACCACACCACAGAAGAAATCTGCGGGCCTACATTGTGACCAAATGCTGCTAAAGTCTCACTCCTTCCGCTCCTGCGGTATGAATCATTTCCGCTCAGGTACACAAGTGGTGGACATAAGTCCGAGAGCTACGTAACACAGACCTGCTTCAGTGTCATTGAATGGCGTTCTTATTCTGCTGTCCTTTTCACACGGACAACCCTGAAACCAACCATGTACTTTCAAGTTAACATTGAACGATGAGGCCTTCATCAAATTTCCTTATTTATTTTTCAGTAGACTGGGATATGGCAGTAACATCAGACTTACTCAAAATGAAGATAACCAGTTGGCCTACCTCAAAAAACAAATGAAAATAATAAATTATAAGGACTTCTCTTGTTGTGCTTTTTTTTTTCTTTGGTTGTGCAATGAAGAGTCTGAAGAAATTCTTCAGCATTATTTACATTATATTATTTTATGGATCAAAAATTATCTTCTGCACAGTTTACGTGGAAAATGGACACATCGTGGCAACAAGTGACTAGGGGACTTTCATAGAAATGCTTTGGTGCACAGAAGCTGTTTGTTTCCAAAAGTGGACCAAAAATGTTACTAATGGACATGTTTTCCTAAGTTACACTAACAGCTGCATGCACTACACGGTATCTTAGGAGTTCACTCCTTCTAGTCTGATTTAGCAGATTACTGTATGTACGATAATAGCAGCCAGTGGAAAATGGGGATTCCTATCGATGGCAATCATAAGGGCATGCTTTTTCACCAACCAGTAATTTTACGTGCTGCCACACCTACCATTGTCATGTCCTAATAGCTTCCTCACATTTAGGTACTTTTTAGGGTATGCTACATTGATTGTAATATTATTTATAAGAAAACACACACCTAGCTGCATTGCTCTTAACCAAAAACTTCCATATGTTTTACATTGTGGAGTATTTATCTGAAGTAATGCACTGTAATGACACTGAAATTATCGTCTTGGTCACTTGGCATAGTTCTTCCTTGTCGAAGAAAACACTGCAGTAATGTCTTGTAGATGCCACAGAGAGTCCCTGTTTGAGATATGACTGTGTGCATACTGAGAAAGTGGCACGTGCACTTTTTGTTGTTTTCAGTATACTGGAAAATGCAGTGTTTGCAACATTATCCATATAGCAAAGTGCTGCATTCTCAAATATCAATATTTTACAGCCTATTTTTAGATGGAAATTTTATGACAGATCTTTATTTAAAGGGGCCATAGCTTGTTTTTATCTGGTACAAAGAAAGACCATGGCCATTTCTATTGCTAGGTCTCTCCTCCACGTAGGTAAATCTAAATGTCGCTATATTGCTGAATGTCTGCGACTTTCCTTTCCGAGTGCAAACAATCTGTCATATCAAGGCTGATGGTGGTGGTCAGGAATTAAAGGACAAAATCTTCTTCTTTGCTTTGAACAATTTGATTTTTTTTTTTTTTTTTGTCTATGTATTGTATAAATTGAAAAATGCTTCATGTCTTCCTACTTGCTCAACAAAAGTCTTACTAACAAGGATTGTATTGCCAGACAAAAATGAATGTACATTCATATCTTTTTCTATTGCTCCTTTTTATAGTTTGATTCTTGTTGGAAGTGGAAGGTTATGCTTCATAAAACGATGTAAAAGTTATTGGCCTGTTTATGTATAGTGTAGTTTTCTATATAAATATAATGTAAAGATGTAAAATGTTCTAAACTATTTTGGCCTCCGGCTCCAAATAATATAGGATATTTGCTACGAGCGAACCATAAGAGCACTGATCGTTGTTACCTGCTGACGTCACTATTTGATTTATACTGAGAGTAAGTGTCCGTGTCTGTAGGATTGATTTACTAGCATAGTAGTTGGGCAAAATTGGCTTAACTTGGGCTCAACAAGTAAATTTCACATAAGGCATATGCAATATTTAAATCGGAAGTTTAGTTTACATAATGCAACCAAAATGTACAGGTTTTGAAGAAACACCATAATGTATATTGAAATCTTTGTACTATTTTGCCCAGTGCCCCTTTTAAATTTTTAAATATTTTGCTATCTTAAACTTAAAAAGTTATCAAACAGTATTTTATTCTTTCTCTACTGGGTACTTATTGTTTCTGAATATCAAGATGTTAAATATATTTCAATTGTGACAAGAGACTTAACTTATCTTGCAGTGTCTTCCGATGTACAGTGAAAATTATATATATATATATATATATATATATATATATATATATATATATATATATAATTTTCTTTCTTATAAATTAATGATAAATGATGTGATGCTGCTGGAGACAACAAACAAAACTAGGGTAGTGCATTGTATATAGTCTTCATTGATCTTGGATGCTGTCTTAATAGCCATATGCAATAAATACATTATTTATGATAGGATTTTGAGTGTGCTTTCTGTGCATTTGTAACTTTAAAAATATTATTATTACTATTCTAATTTATTCTTACATTTTTATTATTATGACATAATTGGGATTATGGTGTGCACCGCTACAATTAATGTTTGCTAATATTTATTATGCTCATTATTAGAAAAAAATGACAAATGGTACTATGTCAGTTCTCTCTAGTCCATATAACACTTTTATTTGGCCTTTGCCATTTGCTGTTCATGCTGAAAAACATTTTTCTTTGCCACCTTTTATAACAATAAAGATATGGGTGAATTTTATAAGTAAACAGTCCTCATCTGCTCTCAATTTTTAAATGTTTCCATAGGCATTAAGGTTCTAAACTGTACCTCTAATGGGGGTATTCTGGGTTAAAATGACTTAAATCCTATCCACAAGATAGGGGATCTGTCAGATTGAGGGATCTGACCACTAGAACAACTAGCGACTTGCTGCTGCTCTGTTTATAACAAAGACCCGTGGCCCCATTTTGAAGATCATGGTGGGATTAGACCACTCTCACTTAACCTCATTAATGCAAAGGTTTTCTAATTGGTTCATGTGGTACCCAAGAGTCTCATTATCAACCCCATCTTGCACTGGTGATTTCGACAAGTTTGCCTGTGAAGGAACATGTGTGCGTACATAAATTCAAACATACATACAATGCATTCTCCTGCTATAGGCCCACAAGTGCAAGCATCCTTTCCATTACATTGCTGGGATTAGTCCTCTCTATGCTTTATTACGCTCATTTTGTAGGCTTTCAGCAAGTAAATGCAAGTTTAGTAGAAAGAAAATTTAAAATACAGATTCGAAATCAGCATCTTTTGGACTATTGACTGATTTACTGTAGTTTTTTTTATTTATTTTATTTTTGTTTTTGAGGAGCAGTGTCCATTTTCTCTAGGGGCCCACTATTTACTTGAACCTCTTACTTAGTGCTGGTCAATCTGCAGCCCTTCACTCCATCACCTAGCATCCAGTGACCGCTTAAAACCAATAAATGTTGGGTATATCAGGATTTTTCTCCTATTTCAAATTATGTATCTTGTCATCAAAAATTCTGATTCCACTCCAGGGAATAGTTTTTAGCCTGCAATATGCTCAGATTGTTTATAACAATATGTACTCACCCACCCTGCTCTCCTACCACCACTTTTCCAACGCAACCTTATCCTGCAACGACACCTCTTGATCTTAGCTCAACGATGTTCCCTTCCAGCCAATAAGGGACCACTGTGGTCCAGTGATTATCCAGTCCTGATGTACTTTTGCTCCTCTGTCTTTTAGACTACTTTATGCAGCATTGGTTCAAATTAAAGGCCTGTTTCACCTACAGATAGTCACAAGCCCAACTTGCATATACCCATACCAGAATCACACTAGGTATAATATACCTGTCCATTATTGGTTCCTGCAACATCCAATAATAACAAATGCTACACTGGATCTTTAGCCAAAAGACAGAGAAGTAGATATATATAAAGCAGAAATTCTAAAGAAAAAAAATGCATTAAAACATATTTGCACATACAAGCAGAGATTAAGACAAACACAAACAATGTAAATATTCATGGTGTATGGCGAAGTTCATATATCCTGCAATAATCTACATCAACTAGAGTGCTCTCACAGAATGCTAAAGATTAAGCCATGCAAAATCTGTCCCCTTCCTTGACTTGACCTGCACAGCTCAATGCTTAAAGGGAGCCTCTCACCATATATATTACTGTATTTTTCGTCATATAAGACGCTCCGGCATAAAAGACACACCTAATTTTATAGGATAAAAATCTAGAAAATAAAGATTCTGAACCAAATACAATGTAAAGTATAGGACAGTGATCTTCAACCTGCAGACCTTCAGATGTTGCAAAACTACAACTCCCAGCATGCCCGGACAGCCGTTGGCTGTCCGGGCATGCTGGGAGTTGTAGTTTTGCAACAACTGGAGGTCCGCAGGTTAAAGACCACTGGTATAGGAGGTAGTACTCACGCGGACCCGTCAGCGCTGCCCTGGATGTCACCCTCCATCGCTGTGTCCCCCGTCGCTCCGAAACGTCTCTGCTGCCGGGTATCCTCGCTCGCCGTCGCCGCCATCACGTCGCTATGCACGCTGCTCTGATTGGATGACGGGACGGCGTGCGCAACGACGAAGGAGAGTGCCGGCCATGCAGGGGATCCCGGCACGGAGCAGACACCGAGGAGACAGGTAAGGTCCCTCCCAGTGTTCTGTAAGCTGTTCAGGACGCCGTGATTTCACCGCTGCGGTCCCGAACAGCCTGACTGAACAGCCGGGATAGTGTTATTTTTGCTTCAGACGCAGCGGTCAGCTTTGATCGCCGCGTCTGAAGGGTTAATACACACCATCACCGCGATCAGTGATGTCCTGTATTAGTCGTGGGTCCCAGCCATTGATGGCCGCAGGGACCGCCGCGATAGGACAGGTATTTGCCGTATAAGAGTCGCCAACTTTCCCCCCCAGTTTTGGGGAAGAAAAAGTGCATCTCATACGGCGAAAAATACGGCATGCATTCTATATGGTAAAATCTTCTTCCTCACCATCCTCGGGAAATGTTCCTGTCTTCAGGAATGGCAAGGATATAGGGGGAGATTTATCAAAACCTGTGCAAAGCAAAAGTTGCCCATAGCAACCAATCAGCTCACTTCTTTAATTTTTAACAAGGCCTCAGCAAAATGAAAGAAGCAATCTGGTTGCTATGGGCAACTGGGCAACATTTCCTCTGAACTAGTTTTGATAAATCTCCCCCATAGAGTTTAAAAGTGTACTCCCCCAGTCCCTTCTGCTGCACTGTAATCACTGTAATTGCTCTGCTTAGGGAGCAGAGTAGTGATAAGGGCTGCCAACCATGCAGAGGGGCTTGATTACAGTGCAGCAGACAGGACTCTTTCAAACTATAAAGCCTTACCATCCCTGCGGCAGGAATGTCTCCTGGGGATGTTGAGGAAGAAGAAGATTTTACCATCTAAAATGCGTTGCCATGCGTTTATACATGGAAAAATCTGACAAGAGGTTCCCTTGAAAGGGGAGCCTTGTAAATCAATCATGACAGGGAGGGAAGAGCCATGCATCCTGCAGCTCAGCGCAGCATTTTCCCTCTTTAGCCCTAAGCATGATTTAGGGTTGACAAATTCCCTAAAAAAAAAAAAAGAGCTGTAGTTGCAATCTAGCTGAAGTTAAAGCTGCGAGTATAACTACCTCCCACGCTGCTGTAGCTCAGGCTGGATTACAACTAGAGCTTTAAAACATTGGACTGGGTGAGAAGCCTTTGATTTAGCCCTAGGGGGTTATTCATTCTTCTTGAGGAGACTGTTATCTGAAGTAAGACAGCTAATGCTCCTGGTCTTTAGTCAGATTTTAAGGCTCTATAATGTGTTGTATATTGACTTGTAGGGTTTCTACTTGTTAAAGAACAAAAATTGCCTGTAAGATTCCCTACATCCACTAGTAGAGCGTTTCTCACCCATCTGACCGGTACCCTGCTCTGTACTGGATGGGGCAAGAACCTCAACACACTGGTCTACAGTGTCTTCTCTTTTGGAGGAGACTATTAAGTAGCTGAACTTCCTAGTTATGTTTCCAGGCTCTTTACAGAGAAGGGCCCCGACTTACAGGGAAGCTACCTATAGCTGGCACTAAAGATTCAGCTTTTTTTCTTCTAGAGGTGAGCTAATTTGCATGAATTATTTTAATTAAGACAGTTTTTCTATATCAAAGGAAAAAAATGTGGAATCAACACACTTCTCTTCTGGCTTTTTATGGCATCTAAACTCGTTGCAGTATTGAATTTATTACTGATAAATAATCTACTTTAGGCTGATTCCAACATTCATTGGGAGATCAACCTTGTGGGATGAATCCTTGTCATGAACTTTAAAGTCGAAAAGGCTGAGATTTGTTCCAGTAGTTGGGCAAGATGGTGACATTGAATGAAACTCCTAGAAATGTTTGTTCATAAGCCGTTTCTGGGGAAAAGCAGCCATAATATTTTAATCTAAAACAACCCTGTTAAAACTTATTGGCCTTGTTCAATTTCTAAAAATGGGACTAGAGATTCTAAGCAAACTAAGATAGGATTTAAAATATTTCTAAGGGCAGCCATACAACTGTAATAAACAACACCATAATAGTATTATTTTAAGAAAGGACAAAAACTAAGTGCTTGAACATTGCTGCAAGTACAAGAAAATGTCACGAGTACGCTCTGTATAGCAGTGACCTTGCCTATTGTAGCCGGTATCCTAGTAACTAGTGTATAACGGCATCCTGTTTGTTTGTTTTTGTTTTTATAAATATTTTTCCATATTCTGCTCTAGTTCAAATGGGTAATGCCGTTGTTCACTGCGAATGTGTAATTTTCTTTTTGTCCAGTCACTAAAGCAGCAATGCGCCATCATTTATCAGAAAGGCAACACCATTTTAGTCTCCTAAAGAGAGAAGCTATGTTTCTACCAAAGATTAAGTGTCGTGTTCATAATTAAAGATTATAGAAAGAAAGCAGAAATAAACTAAATGGTTGTTACAATTTACAGTAAGTTGCTATTTAAATCAATAAGTCTTTGTAAAAGCAATTTGAAATAGCTTGAAAATAATTGAATTTATACAGGCATCAATCATATAGACATTGCTCCATAAACACATCACAGTGATCTGCTGGACAATGCCTCATATGGCCCCATCCTGATTGTGATTTTTACAATAATACATTAGCCTCTGGCAATCCCTCTAACACCTTTAATAACATAAAACTAATAACTATTAGAACAAACATTGCAACAACTGAGAGCAGGAAAACCATGGACACATTAAGGTCTCACCATTTGTTATTTAAAGATGGTAAAAATAAAATTACAACAACCTGGAAAATCTGGGACTAGTACAGAGACAGAAGCGGACCCCTAGGCTATGTTCACACAGTGTATTTTAAGGCTTATTTTCCAAACAAAATTGGGGAGATTTATCAAAACCTGTGTAGATAACGAGTGGTGCATTTGCCTGTAGAACCAATCAGACTGCTTTCAGTTTTCATAGGCCCTTTTAAAAATGTAAGAAGCAATCTGATTGGTTGCTATAGTTAACTGCACCACTCTTCCTCTACACATGTTTTAATAAATCTCCCCTTAATGAGTCTTACATTTTCAGGCATTATTTTCCTATGTTTGGACAGGTTTTGTTTTTATTGCTATAAATTGTAGTTTCTTTAAAGTGTGTCAGATCCCACAAAAAAACAAAACTGTTATATGTTAGTTCTTCATCCTGATCATGTACATGTAATATTTGTTGTCTCTATCACCAATATTTCACTAAATAAATAGCATATTATAGCTGCTTTATGTCTTTTCCATCTTCCTAAAGGGAGGGGTGTGTTTCCTTCTCTTGCCTGCACTGTGATGACCCCCTCCCCCTCCCTCACTCTGCTGACTTGCTGCTCTCCTGAGTGAGCCTGGCAGCCCTGCTTTGTAACCCTTTCCTCTCTGATTTTATGCTGTACACACACACACACACACACACACACACATACACAATGATTGTTGGCGATTGCCTGAACTGTACCACCAAAGAGAATATGGTGAGTGAATAACTTACATCTTTCTAAATTACTGCAAAGGTTTAGTGCATTTTATATATGTTTCTATGTCATTAATGTGTATCCTCCTTTGCCATTCCTGTAATGTTGGGATTTGTAGTTTTAGGTAATAGTTGGAATAGTTTAAGGTAATGGGTTTTGAATAACTTTTTTTTTTTTTTTTGTAGCAGTGTTGCCTTTAGCTCTTTGACTGTCCAGGCATGCTTGGAGTTGTAGTTTTGCAACAGCTGGAGGCACATGTTTGATTAAATCTCTCTGTTACAGCAGTGTTGCTGCATGCTGTGTTCCTCCTGCAGCCTTGTCAATCAGCCATCTCCTGTCCATGACCCTTGAACACACTCATGCAGCTGTGGGACTCATCAGTATCCCAGGAGTGATGGGGGACCCCTAGTGGGGGGATTTTCAAAGGCAGTTTTCTTTAATAAAATGTGAATTGTTAAATTTTATAATCCTCGAAGTCCACTTCCCCCATCATGATAAATCTTTATGCCTTTATTTTTAATTATTTTTTAGATATTGCTCTGTATTTTCTGCTCAGTCTCAGTCAGATTCACAGACTGGGAAGGGCCGTTACCCAGCAGGCGTGACATAATCTGAAGCCATACAGGGGAGAACATCCTCCCTCACTCTGCTACACACATCCCAGAGCAGTTCAGTGTGTGAGAAGAGCTAGGATTGGCTAAGGCTGCACCCCCCCCCCCTGTGCAAAAGATGGGGGGAAATGTGCTCTGAACACAAAACATAGAAAACTAATTTTTTTAAACAAAGTACAAAAGAAAGATTATTATTATATTTGTTTTTTACCATAAGGATTGCAATAGCAAAATTTTTTTTAATGAGAGTGCCAATTTAACCCCTTCAGGACCCAGGACGTCCGGGGACGTCCTGGCACCCAGGGCTTTAAGGACCCTGGCGTTTTCCGGTCCCTGCTGCGCACCGGGCAGAGATCGGAAGCGGATACCTGCTTAAATGCTTCAGCAGGCATCCAGGGCAAACGCTGAGGCCATGTCGGCCCCCATGTCGGCGATCGTCGCAAATCGTGAGGGAAATCGCCCCTACGATCTGCGGCGTTACCAGGCTGATCGGGTCTCTGGGACCCGACCGCCTGGTAATTTTGCATGATCCCGGCTGTCACAGACAGCCAGGCCTATGCTGAAGTATAGGAGCAAGGTGGCAAGCCTGCCACCTCCTCCTATCCCCCTGCGATTCCTCGGTTAGAACTAACCGACCAATCGCAGGGGGTGGGGGACGGTTACTTCCTCCCGCCCTGCCCGGCCCCTGGAAGTCCAGAGAGGACGGGAGGAAGACCAGAGGACATGACGGGGGAGTGCTGGGGCCCGGCCCCGGAACTTACCTCGTCCCTGAAGACCCGGACCCCAGTGGCGGAGACGGCGGCGGTGGCGACAGGTGAGTGGATCTTCGGCGTTGTTGCGGGACCTTTGCAAGCAGTCCTGACCGCCCATCTTGTCCCCTTACACTACAACTCCCAGCATGCCCAGACAGCCCTTGGCGTCTGGGCACGCTGGGAGTTGCAGTTTTGCAACATCTGGAGGTCCACAGTTTGGAGACCACTGTGCCCTTCCAGATGTTGCAAAACTACACATCCTCAGCATGGCCTTACTGTCCAGGCATGCTGGGAGTTGTAGTTCTGTAACATCTGGCCCTTCAGTTGTTGCAGAACTACAACTCCCAGCATGCCTGGACAGTTTTGGCATACTGGGAGTTGTAGTTTTGGTCTGCAAACTGTAGTCCTCCAGATGTTGCAAAACTACAACTCCAAGTATGCTGGCTCTAAAGATGTTTCCGAACAACTACTTCCAGCATGCCTGAGAATGCTTGGAGTTGTAGTTTTACAACATCTGGAGGGCTACAGCTTGGACACCACTACACAGTGGTCCCCAAACTGTTCTCCTCCAGCTGTTGCATAAATACTACTCCCAATATGCCCTTATGCTGTCTGGACATGCTGGGAGTTGTGGTTTTGCAACAACTGGAGGCACACTGGTTGGGAAACATTGTCTGTTTCCTAACCCAGTGTTTCCCAACCCGCGTGCCTCCAGCTGTTGCAAAACAATAACTACCAGCATGCACTGATAGACCGTGCATGCTGGAAGTTGTAGTTTTGCAACAGCTGGAGGTTCCCCCCCCCCCCCCTGTGAATGTACAGGGTACATTCACAACATTCACATGGACAGGGGGCTTATAGTGAGTATCAGGCTGCAAATTTGCGATGCAGCAAATTCTGCGTGGCAGCTCAAACTCGCAGCGGGAAACTCGCTGTAATCCCCTGCCCATGTGACTACCCTAAAAACACTAAACTACACTAACACAAAATAAAAAGTAAAAAACATTACATATACACATACCCCTACACAGCCCCCCTCCCCAATAAAAATGAAAAACATCTGGTACGCCACTCTTTCCAAAATGGACCCCCCAGCTGTTGCAAAACAATAACCCCAGTATTGCCGGACAGCCGTTGACAGTCCAAGCATGCTGGGAGTTTTGCAACAGCTGGAGGCACCCTGTTTTGGAATCACTGGCGTAGAATACCCCTATGTCCACCCTTATGCAAATCCCTAATTCAGGCCTCAAATGCACATGGCGCTCTCTCACTTCGGAGCCCTGTCGTATTTCAAGGGAACAGTTTAGGGCCACATATGGGGTATCGCCGTACTCGGGAGAAATTGCCTAACAAATTTTGTGGGGCTTTTTCTCCTTTCACCCCTTATGAAAAGGTGAAATTGGGGTCTACACCAGCATGTTAGTGTAATAAAAATAATTTGTTTACACTAACATGCTGGTGTTGCCCCATACTTTTCATTTTGCCAAGAGGTAAAAGGGAAAAAAAGCCCCCCAAAATCTGTAATGCAATTTCTCCCTACTACGGAGATACCCCATATGTGGGCGCAAAGTGCTCTGGGGGCGCACAACAAGGCCCAGAAAGGAGAGTGCACCAAGGACATTTGAGGTGATTTGAACAGGGGTGGCTGATTGTTACAGCGGTTTTAACAAACGCAAAAAAAACAAAACCCCACATGTGACCCCATGTCGGAAACTACACCCCTCACGGAATGTAATGAGGGGTGCAGTGAGAATTTACACCCCACTGGTGTCTGACAGATCTTTGGAACAGTGGGCTGTGAAGATTAAAAATGTTGTACAGCCCACTGTTCCAAAGATCTACAGACACCAGTGGGGGGTAAATGCTCACTGTACCCCTTGTTACGTTCCTCAAGGGGTCTAGTTTCCAAAACTGTATGCCATGTGGGGGTTATTTTGGTGTCCTGGCACCATAGGGGCTTCCTAAATGCGACATGCCCCCCGAGCAAAATTTGCTCTCCAAAAGCCAAATGTGACTCCTTCTCTTCTGAGCATTGTAGTTCGCCCGTAGTGCACTACAGGTCAACTTATGGGATACCTCCATACTCAGAAGAGATGGGGTTACCAATTTTGTGGGGTATTTTCTGCTATTAACCCTTGCAAAAATTAGAAATTTGGGGGGAAACACATTTTAGTGAAATATATATATTTTTTTTACATATGCAAAAGTCGTGAAACCCCTGTGGGGTATTAAGGCTCACTTTATTCCTTGTTACGTTCCTCAAGGGGTCTAGTTTCCAAAACTGTATGCCATGTGGGGGTTATTTTGCTGTCCTGACACCATAGGGGCTTCCTAAATGCGACATGCCCCCAAGCAAAATTTGCTCTCAAAAAGCCAAATATGACTCCTTCTCTTCTGAACATTGTAGTTCGCCCGTAGTGCACTTCAGGTCAACTTATGGGATGCCTCCATACGCAGAAGAGATGGGGTTACACATTTTTTGGGGGTATTTTCTGCAATTAACCCTTGCAAAATGTGAAATTTAGGGGGAAACACACATTTTAGTGAATTTTTTTTTTTTTTTTTTACATATGCAAAAGTCATGAAACACCTGTGGGGTATTAAGGTTCACTTAATTCCTTGTTACGTTCCTCAAGGGGTCTAGTTTCCAAAATGGTATGGCATGTGTTTTTTTTTTGTTTGTTTTTTTTGTTTTGTTTTTTTGCTGTTCTGGCACCATAGGGGCTTCCTAAATGCAACATTCCCCCCAAAAACCATTTCAGAAAAATTTACTCTCCAAAATCCCCTTGTCGCTCCTTCGCTTCTGAGCCCTCTACTGCTCCCGCCGAACAATTTACATAGACATATGAGGTGTGTGCTTACTCAAGAGAAATTGGGCTACAAATATATGTATACATTTTCTCCTTTTACCCCTTGTAAAAATAAAAAAATTGGGTCTACAGGAACATGCGAGTGTAAAAAATTAAGATTGTGAATTCTCTCCTTCACTTTGCTGCTATTCCTGTGACACACCTAAAGGGTTAAAACGATGACTTAATGTCATTTTGAATACTTTGGGGGGTTCAGTTTTTATAATGGGGTCATTTGTGGGGTATTTCTAAGATGAAGACCCTTCAAATCCACTTCAGACCTGAACTGGTCCCTGAAAAATAATGTTTGAAAATTTTGTGAAAAATGTGAAAATTGCTGCTGAACTTTGAAGCCCTCTGGTGTCTTCCAAAAGTAAAAAACACGTCAATTTTATGATGCAAACATAAAGTAGACATATTGTATATGTGAATCAAAACATTTTTTATTTGGAATATCCATTTTCCTTACAAGCAGAGAGCTTCAAAGTTAGAAAAATGCTAAATTTTCAAATTTTTCATCAAATTTTGGGATTTTTCACCAAGAAAGGATGCAAGTTACCACAAAATTTTACCACTATGTTAAAGTAGAATATCATGAAAAAACAGTCTCGGAATCAGAATGATAACTAACTAAAAGCATTCCAGAGTTATTAATGTTTAAAGTGACAGTGGTCAGATGTGCAAAAAACGCTCTGGTCCTAAGGTGTAAAATGGCTGGGTTCTTAAGGGGTTAAAGAAGTATATTAGAAAGACTATTGTTTTGCCAAGATGTACAACATATAAATCTGACAGTGCCCATTTAAGATATGCGCCCAAACAAGTCTTTTGCACTTAGTTTTATGGCTTTTTATAAATACAGCCATAAATATTAACATCCATGTGAACCAATGTTTTTCCATTGAACTAAATTCAATTCAATCTGGAAAAATCAACCATTTTTGAGGCATAAAATGGACTTTTACAGCTCATAAACAGCATATATACTACATGTATTCTCTGACATTGCAGCTTATCACATTATTTAGCTTTACGAGGTAGAACTGTAGGTCACAGCTATCAGCATTACAAAGATACAGAAATAACTGCATTCAAAGGATTGTCTTATAGCAGATATTGGTATCACTAGGACATGCCATACGTCAGATCAATTGGGGTCTAACGAATGTGGCCTTCACCAATCTCTAGAACACAAGAGGTGACCATATGTGGCTGCCTGGAGTGGAGTTGATGGAGAAGATTGTAGTTACTGGCGGGGGTGATGGCAGTCCTGCCAATTAAACAATTGTGGTATATTCTAGTGACATGCCACCACAATGAGATGAAAAAACAACTTCAGACTGATGGGCTCAGGCACTTGGTTGGGTACTACAAAGCCTTCTTTCCTGTGATCAATGGGATCACCAGCATATAGACATTTATTGCTATCATCTGACCTAGGTCAATGACATGTCACAAGATTGTTAAAAGTGCTCATAACCTTCACTTATGAGCTATGATGTTCACTTTAATATTAGAAAACTAGTTGTATAGCGTCTTCCTACTAAACATGCATAGGCAGGAAGGCTTAGTAACAGAACTATATGTGCGGAATAGGCAGCTTCCGGAGTTTTAATTGAATGTGGCTGCACCTTTTCTGCCTGCTACAAACACTACAGTATTATGGTAATACTATATACAGTAGTTAAAAGCTTGTTAGCAGATACGTTGCGGTGGAAGAGGCAGCTGCATCTCTGAAACTGGGCATAGGCATCCAGGGGATCCTGAATTGTGCAGCTTTCCAGGCAATGAATGCAGAAGTTTCATTGCATATAGTAGACACATCTTATGCTTATGTATTAGGATGTTTTTTTGTTTTTTTTTATATGCTGACATATTTTGCAGCACTGTACAGAGATTGTCTTCTTCACTTGCTATTCTCTTTGGGACTCACAATCTACATTCCAGATTGAATGTTTTTTTTTTAATATACAACAAAGAGTGATGCTCATACTTAGGTCTACCACACATAAAAGGCAATGGAATGTTATTAGATTCATTGAAAAGTGAGTGACTCACGATTGTAACATGTTCAGCTCTGAAAACTATACAGAGGCATGTAACTTGTGAACTTGAAGTAATTCACTAATGCCATAAAACCTTAACTTGTATTTATTTATTTATTTATTTTTAACTGTTGGAGTCAGTTGGCATTAATTGGTTCCTATGGGTATCAGCATGCTTCCTGTGCACCACTTCATAAAAGTTTCTTTATATGCAGTTATAGTTAAAGGTTATTTCCAGATCACATTAACATTGTGAAATCCTTCAGTGTTGCAACATATGTATTTTATGGCAAGACGTTGTGTCTTTTGTGTATAACTAGACTTTTATTTCTGTTCTGTTTTCTATAAATAATGATAATGGTAGTTGCCTTGGCGATTGACTTGGCATGATAAAATGGATGCTACTGAGTGGAATTTCTGCCACTGTGTAATTACTTTTCATTGAATTATAGTAAAATATTCTCTAAATGGCACTGTCATTGTCACAGAGACCTATAATGGAACGAGAAAAAGATCCCCATGAGCTGGGAAGTGAACAGCAATTCTGCGCACTTCTTCAGGCTATTTCTAATGTTCGGTGGAGGTGTCATGTCCCTTTGGCATGTCAAAAGTTTTTCTTTAAAGGGAACCTGACATGAGATTTTATTATATATAATGCAGGGCAACGCATTATATATGATAAAATCGTCTTCCTTACCATTCACAGGAGACGTCCCTGCTGGCAGCCACTGTGAAAATATTAACTTTGAAAGGTGTCCTCACCTGGCCCATAGGTAGTCCCCTGAGTGGAGCCATCCTCATCTAGCCCCAATCGGCTTCGGCTGTAATCGCGCCCCCTCAGAACCGTCTTCCTTACCATGCACGGGAGACGTTCCTGCTGGCAGCCACTGTGGAAATATTAACTTTGAAAGGTGTCCTCACCTGGCCCATAAGTAGTCCCCTGAGTGGAGCCATCCTCATCTAGCCCCATTGGCTTCGGCTGTAATCACGCCCCTCAGAACCATCTTCCTTACCATGCACGGGAGACGTTCCTGCTGGCAGCCACTGTGAAAATATTAACTTTGAAAGGTGTCCTCAGCTGGCCCATAAGTAGTCTCCATTCTGAGGGGGCGTGATTATAGCCGAAGCCTATGGGGCTGGAAGAGGATGGCTCCACTCATGGGCCACTTATGGGCCAGCTGAGGACACCTTTCAAAGTTAATATTTTCACAGTGGCTGCCAGCAGGAATGTCTCCCGTACATGGTAGAGAAGACGATTATATCATATAAAACGCATTGTCCTGTGTTATATATAATAAAATCTGATGTCAGGTTCCCTTTAAAAGGTTACTGTCACTTAGAAAAACTTTTGACATGCCAGCCTGCATCACTTCTCTGTTCCCTAGGCAGACAAAGCAGAGCAATGACGCTGGCCGTGCCAGTGTGGGCATGATTACAGCCGGAACAGACGGTGGGCACTATTTATGGGCCTGCGGGGAACACCTTTCATAGTTAATATCTTCACTATCGTTGCTGGCAGGAATGTCTCCCAGGCATGGTAAGGAAGTAAATAACACGTTGCCAAGACATGGTAAAATCTGATGTCAGGTTCCATTTAATACCAACTCCAATAACAATACCAATGTTACAAAAAATGTCAGCAGACCAAACCATTTTTTTTTTTTGTGCTTTACACATTAAGGTGACTACTCACGGCTGCGGCGGTGACTAGTTTATAACTTCATATCTTCACCATCCCTGGTGGCAGGAGCGTCCCCCGGGAATTGTGAAAATAAAGATTTTACCCTATATAACGCTTTGCCAAGCGTTATATAGGGTAAAATCTGATGATTGGTTCCCTTTAACTGTTAGTCATATTTCTTAGGTTTCCCAGTATAAAAATATGTCAACATTTCTATTGTTCATCATAATCAAAAAATTTTTTGTAGGCAGAGCATTTGAAGGGCCTTACATTTTAGTAGTGCAAACATCTGATAAAGTAGCATCTATAAACACTCTAAAGATACAATGCTGACACAATGAAATATGTGACTCTAATAAGATAAGCAATTATTATAAGCCTATATATTACTTAGATCTTCAATGATGTTTTTACTTGAAGATGCAGTAATTCAGTTAAATGTGGCTTTGATTTAGTTCTCCTGCTCGACTGGGCTTGGGACTGTGTCAGTGTGTAACCCTATAGAATCAGTGGGGCCCTAGTGGTTAGAATCCCCCTTCCCCAACCGCTGACATTGATGGCATATGCTCTGTGATTGGCATTTATTGACACTGATGATTGAACCGCAGAGGCAGCTGCAGCTCATTTTATTAGTATAAATTGTTGTTAGCTCTGCTGCTTAGTGAAAGTACGCACTTGCACACATCCTTCCAGAAGGTCACCCATGGGATTGTTTCTGGGCAACAACTTTGGCTAAATATCCGAGCCTTTGACATAGTCCCTGAAAATGGCAATATAGTATTAATAAATGTAGCACCCTTTTAAGTGTGCATCTCTTTTCCAACATACTTTAAAGAGGCTTTGGCTAACCCTAATTCCACACATTTTTACAGTTTCTTGAAATTCCCTCCCATTCCCGAAATATGTGGGTTTGAGTGAAAATCAGGCGATGGCCGCGAGGCGTTCAATTTTTTTTCCCATCTCAATCCGGCCCACACTGTTATGGTTATTTATTCTAGCCGCGACTCAAAATCCAAAAGTATAATAGTTTACCCAATTTGCCCTCCCCCCCTGTGTCTAGTTTGTTCCTGACCTCCTGTATGTAGTCTGTAGGTAGGACCCCCCTGAAGGTAGTTAAAACATATCTTCTCTCGGCTCCTCTGTAGTTGCTGCCATCTTCTACTCTTGCTTCTAGGCTGTAAGCAGCTTTTTCCTGCAGCCACTAGAAAACATCTCTACATCTCTATCTTGCTCCTGGCCTCTTGCACAATGTCAATCATTGTGCACATCCCAGAGTAAGAGGCATACTTGGCTTCTTGTGACTGCAGATATCCTATAATATCTCAATGCCTAGGATGCCTGTGGTCATATGCACACAAGCACCCAATTCATAGGGCCTGAATGTGTGTCATAAATGTGCGACAAGGACTAAATTGAAATATACAAGCAGTTATTCTTGCAGTATTTTTAAATTAGTAGGATGCTGCAGTCATATAGACTGCTCAAAAAAATAAAGGAAACACTTAAACAACACAATGTAACTCCAAGTCAATCACACGTCTGTGAAATCACACTGTCCACTCAGGAAGCAAAACTGATTGACAATCAATTGCACATGCTGTTGTGCAAATGGAACAGACAACAGGTGGAACTTATAGGCAATTAGCAAGACACCCCTAATAAAGGAGTGGTTCAGCAGGTGGTTACCACAGACCACTTCTCCGTTCCTATGCTTCCTGGCTGATGTTTTGGTCACATTTGAATGCTGGTGGTGCTTTCACTCTGGTGGTAGCATGAGACAGAGTCTACAACCCACACAAGTGGTTCAGGTAGTGCAGCTCATCCAGGATGGCACATCAATGTGAGCTGAGGCAAGAAGGTTTGCTGTGTCTGTCAGCGTAGTGTCCAGAGCATAGAGGCTCTACCAGGACAGTACATCAGGAGAAGTGGAGGAGGCCAACAACCCAGCAGCAGGACTGCTACCTCCGCCTTTGTGCAAGGAGGAGCACTACCAGAGACCTGCAAAATGACCTCCAGCAGGCCACAAAAGTGCAAGTGTCCACTCAAACGGTCAGAAACAGACTCCATGAGGGTGGTATGAGGGCTCGACGTCCACAGGTGGGAAAGTTTTCTTACAGCCCAACAGGGCATTTGACAGAGAACACCAAAATTAGCAAATTCACCACCGGCACCCTGTGCTCTTCACAGATGAAAGCAGGTTTACACTGAGCACATGTGACAGACGTGACAGAGTCTGGAGACGTCATGGAGAACGTTCTGCTGCCAGCAACATCCTCCAGCATGACCGGTTTGACAGTGGGTCAGTAATGGTATGGGGTGGCATTTCTTTGGGCGGGGGGGCACACATGTGCTTGCCAGAGGTAGCCTGACTGCCATTAGGTACCCAGATGACACCCTCAGACCTCTTGTGAGACCATATGCTGGTGCGGTTGGCCCTGGGTTCCTCCTAAAATGAGACAATGCTAGACCTCATGTGGCTGGAGTGTGTCAGCAGTTCCTGCTAGAAGAAGGGATTGATGGCATGGACTGGCCCCCCAGTTCCCCAGACCTGAATCCGCTTGAGCACATCAGGGACATCATGTCTTGCTCCATCCACCAATGCCACGTTGCACCACAGACTGTTCGCCACCTCATCAGGAGCATGGAGCATGCCCAGGCGTTGTAGGGATGTGTTATCTTAGTGTTCCCTTTATTTTTTTTGGGCAGTGTAAAAGTTGACATGTCAGTGACATCTATGTTTTCTAAGCTGGCAAATAGAATCAGTCTGGAATTTAGAGCTTTGGGGCTTCCACTAATGACATCATCAGAGTTAGATATGTTAGAGAGCTGTGTTATGTCAATAATGTATAGAATATGGGTCGATGTGCAATGACAATAGCCAGTTAACGATGAGTGTTGTACTTAAATGGATGTATGGTTAAACCCCCATTGTAGAAAGGAAATGAATCAGGCCATCTGGTGATAACAGCATTCACAGCTTCCTCAGCTGATCAAGAACCCCCCATTGTATCAGTGATAAGATGCTCTGGTGTCACCAGCTGTGGTGGATTAGAGGAGATAAAGTAAAAATGTAAGGGATTCCTTATTTTACAAAACATGGCGGACAACAAGTAATTTTGAGTTTAATACCACTTATTCCGTTCTAAAGAGAAAAATAAATATTAGTATCATTTAAATAATTTGCTGTACTGATAAATTTATTTTGAAATATATTTTTTTCCACTTGATTTGTTAGAGGATAGAATTTAATAGAATTAAAGCTTTTCCTATAAAAGGAAAGGTGAGCAGGGCTTAGAGATCTTTTTGTCTCCAAACTGTTGCCATATGTTGGTGACATATCCAAAATACGCTATTAAAACATTTTTTTTTTTTTTGCTAAAAGTCACTGATCCTTGTACAGCACTGCCCTTGGCCACCTGGCTATATTGGGAACTACAGCCATTTATATAGAAACAATGGAGGGGATACAGAGCTAAATCAGCATGGCAGCCCTTTTATTCCTATGAGATTCCTAGAGATTATTTTTATAAGTCAAGTGGAAACCCAACATTTGCTGTACATTGTGCTGAGGCTATCTGGGCACAACAAAATTATATTTTGCATTAAAATAGAACACCCACTCCACCCTTTGACCCCTTCAGCTCCTGACAACAAGAAAAAAAATGTGGTCTCAAAAAGCAGGAGGTGCTCAACCCCAAATGCAGTTGTGCATTTATGCTAAGGAAGCAGGTCCTGCCCTTGTGGTCCGTTGCTAAATGTCTGCAGCAGACTACAAGTGTGGATGTGCAAAATATAGTATGATACATAAATTTAGGTGCACTACTGTGGTAGATGTAAAAAGTGACATATGGCTAACCCTCAAACTGATGTTAAAATTGAGACATTAGCCAGTATATCCTTATATGAAAAACATACTTGAGCCCGCACACCAACGCCAAGGTTTCTCAAATGGCACGGGACCTAACACTAACCTACCTGTGCTTGATAAGCAAAACCAGGGGCCAGTGGGCAATTACAGCCGCATTAGGTCCAACTCACAGCCTCCTCCCAGGTTACTTCCAGTGTGGCTGGGCACACATACAATGGGAGGAGGGAGGCATGCTTATAGCCCCACCCAAGTTGGCTAATGTGTTGCCAGCCTCACAGGTGGACCTTAATGCTGCCTAGAAAGTGTGGAGTGTGGAGTTTATACACCTCCAAATATAGGATTTAAACAACAAGAAGAAAAAATGTGGTCTCAAAAAGTAGGAGGTGCTCAACCCCAAATGCAGTTGTGCATTTATGCTGGGGGAGCTGATCCTGCACTTGTGGTCTGTTGCTAAGAGCTCCTCTATATGTTACACATCCACACCTTTCATCTGGTGTAGGATGCCATTGTGGTTCTCGTAGTCTGCTGGAGGCATCCACCATTGTATGCATTTTATGCTGTGGATTGCCTTTAGCAATGGACCACAAGCGCAGGATCTGTTCCCCCAGTATATATGCACATTAGCATTTGGGTTCAGCCCCTCCTGCTTTTTGAGACCACATTTTTTCTTCTTGTTGTTTAAACCCTATATTTGGAGGTGTATAAACTCCACATTTAATGCACCTTGATCACTTTTTAGGCAGCATTAGGGTTCACCTGGGAGGCCGGCAACACATTAGCCAACTTGGGTGGGGCTCATAGCCTTCCTCCCTGCTCCCACTGTATGTGTGCCCAGCCACATTGGAGGTAACTGGGAGCAGGCTGTGAGTCGGACCTAATGCGGCTGTAATTGCCCACTGGCCCTTGGTATTGCCCATATGGCACAGGTAGGTCAGTGTTAGGTCCCGTGCCACTTCAGAAACCTTGGCGTTGGTGTGTGGGCTCAGGTATGTCCTTTCTATAAGGATATACTGGCTAATGTCTCAATTTTAACATCAGTTTTAGGGTTAGCCATATGTCACTGTTTACATCTACCACAGTAGTGCCCCTAAATTTATGTATTACCCTTCAGCTCCTGCTACTCCCTACTTCTGAGACTGAGTGCTCGCAGAGTGATGTCCATCTCATCCAATCAGTAAGGTGGGATGCAGCTTCAGTTGAGTTTTTTTTTCTACCCCAAGAAAAATTAAATTTTTTTATTTATTACCCGGAAAACCCTTTTTAAATAATTATCAATAATCATTTAAATAATCATTATAATGGGCTTTCTTCTCCATCTCCACATCATCTGTCTCCATCGCACATTGGAGAAGGATGTGCTGAAGATGGAGCGAGAAGCGTAATATCCTATTGCACAGTTATAAACAGGGGGATCGGGGAGAACACTGCAATGTTCAGGTATTTAGATACTGAATTTAAAGTTAATTGTTTAAAAATTGTGTTACAGAGAAGTCAAAAGTTTTGATTGGTTGGGTTGTGTTCAGACCCCCACCTATCATTAGAATGACCATGAAGAAGCATACAGTTATGCGTGTTATATATACTCCTACAATGGATCTCAATTAATAAAAAAAAAACTCATACAAAATATTAAATTGACAAAATTGACAATCTTTATTAAACGACACGATTGATTTACAGTGTGACAAAAAAATTAAAACCCCAAATGAAACCCATAAAAACAAAAGACAGGGGGGGAGGAGCAGATGACCTGAGTTCAATTGATACAGACTCCCAGATTGGGTTGTCTATAAAGTGCACCAGTACATGTAGTAATTCATATATATTTACACCAAAATAATTTATATAACAATTCATAAATTAATATAATGGCTGGGCAAACCGATATAGAAAATCACATGTAAAAAATGAACATAAATGCCATAAGGGCAAAGAAATGACTGAAAATTCATAAATATGTAAACATAGATAAAGCTGTATGGTACTAGCAGCTATAAATCCCTGGAAAGTGCATGGTGCAATAATAAATGTTTAATTCATATTATATACACAGACCATGGGTAACTAGTATTGAGCTGAATAATTCTATGTAATATACAGATGAATGATTTCTAGAAGTGCCTCGTGCATACAGTGCATATACAGAGTAATCAGTAACTTACACATGCTGGTGTCACCAACTGGTCACCCGCACTCCCCCACCTCACCCTCCGACGCATTTTGCTGACCTGCTTTGTCCAGGAGCGGTGAGGTGGGAGTAACCTTATATAGCCCCATAAACAGAAACAATACTCACACGTGTGGCTGCATTGCTTGGCGCTCCGGCCGCACATACCGGAAGCGGCCGTGGCGCGGAAGTGCGTAATCGCCACATGACAGAGGCCGCAATGATGCAGCATCTTGCAATGAGGCGAGACCACATCCCCCCACGTGTCACTCCCGGACATGCGCACGGAGCGCACCACGACACGGCGCCATTATTATTCACCCCTACATAATGATACATCAATTTATTAAAAAAAATAAATTTTATACTTTTTTCATTTAACTTTTTTCTGTACACACACTCATATATTATATATTATATATATGAATATGAAAATTAATCAGAAAAATCATAACAAAGTGATTTAAATGCAATATAATTATGTGTAAAATAGTGCGTAAATACATAAATGTTAAAAAAATATGTGAATTAATTAATACATAAATATAAAAAAGATAAATAAATAATATATATCAAAATGTTTTGGTGATGTAAATAAATAAATTCCAGATAATATTAATGAAATTGTGTCTTGAAAAAAGTGCATAAGTGCAAAAAAGACAGATATTTAGGACAAAAGTCCCAAATATCTCAAAATCAAAACATGCGACACACAAGAAAAAAAATAAAAAATGTATAAATATCCCAAGTCATGCCATGAATAGATGTAATATGCATGTTACTTCACATCTTGAGGCAATCTGCCCAGTTTTACTACACAGTCGTGCGCTCCTCCATGCTCTTTCTAATGATTGGTGGGGTCTCTGTGACATGTCAGAAGCTTTGTTTTAAGTTACTGGAAAACTTTAAATCGTTATTGCTAACTTGTCCAATAACTCAAGTGAAGATCATTTGTTGGGATAATAAGGGTAATCAGCTGCCTTTGTTGTTTATTGATAAATAGCTTAAAGGAACTTACTGTTTTAACAAATGTCTTACAAGTTATGATGACCAGTTTAGGGGTGTGAGTGCAGAGACCAATCACTACACTTTTGAGGCAGAAGTGTCTGTAAGTTTCTGTTGGGCTCTCCTCAGAAAGAGAGGATGCGTTTTATGTAAAGTCTGATAGACTTTGTTTTAGCGATCAATCGGGGTCTCAGCACATAGTTCTAGTAGCATATCTTCAGTAGCAAGGCCACTTATGGGCAATACAAATCTAATTCCTGGACAACGTATGTTTTAAAAAAAAAAAATATGAAAATCATATACACAACTATTTGATATGGCTGACTATGAAGTGTCCTGTATTTTTATGAACTGTTTGTAAATTTACAGACTTTGGCAACCCAAGGGATGGCTTTGTATTATCTAGCCACATCCCATTCATTTAAATGAGCCGGCCAGATTCAGATTGTGACTCTGGTCGGCTCATTTATGCACCGTATCAGTTTTTCTGCTGGACTGAAAACTGCGACAGACCACGGTTTTCAGTCCGGCAACCAAACTGGATACAGTGCAAAAACGAGGCGACCGGAGGCACAATCTGATGGCGGCTCATTTAAATGAATGGGATTTGGCAACTGCTGGTTTTAAAATTTCCCCACCAGATCCGACAGCCGTATGCCCAAAAGGCAGTGTGAATACAACCATATCTCATTGTTCTCAAATGTGATTTTTTGATAATTATTGTTTTTTTTCTAGACTGGGTCATCAATGTCTCTAAAAATCTTCAAGCAATGCAAAATACATCTATTAGCCCTACATATTCTTTAGGTCTACATTATTTTATTATGTGGTGGTGGGGTGTGTGGTGCAGGGCAGATGTTGTTACCCTAGGGGCAGATGGCATTAACCTTTTGTATTCGTGACGCAATGGCGTGGTTTAGCCTATAGCCACTCGAAGGTATACCGCTGGATCCTGGGCTAGGCACGGGGAGAATAAAGACTCCAAAGCCAAGTTACGGACAACGGTAGCTTTACTAAGGGTAGGCAGTTGGTAAAGTCTATACAATTCAGCCAGGGCCCAAGGAGGGGACCAGTGATGCAGAGGCTTGCTGGGACTTGTAGTAGGACTGGACAATTGAATGCAGACCACGCTGACTTGACAGATGACAGGGACTTACTTGACTTGAATCATAAAGTTGTGACTTTAGAATACCTGACTTGATGGTGGCTGCAGGACTTGACTTTGAGGTCTCCACCACTTTGGACACACACACTAGGCACGACTGCACTGGACCTCAGCTTAGCAGAAGAGCAGAGCTCAAAGAGAGAGAAGCTAGATCCACCAAGGGTTTATATGGGGGAGACTAGCAGAGAGCCCATAGGTAAATCTTGGGATCACCTGGTCACTGGTACCTCCTGGGTAACAATCACATGACATATCACATGGCATAATTCTTAAAGCAACATTACATTTTATAACACTTTACATGGTAAAACATATTTAAAATGGGGAAACAAGTGCAGGGGGCCTTAGGGACACTGAAGGAGGATGCCTGACAGGACAGCAGGAGCTCGGGGCAACACCTCCCGTACTGGGACACCACAATTACAAAATGTACATTATTTTATCATACATAATATACATAATTAGTTTATTAAAGAGAATAAAAGACTAGAATTGTAATGGCATCATCATTCTGAGCACAACTAAGCTATCCCTGGGTGTAAGAAAACAGCAACAGCCCCTAGAAAACAACAAAGTGTTTTCAGCTAATTTATCCTCTGCCTTCTGTGTTGACATGGGGCGCAGTGGATTTCCTCCTTCAATTTTTGTAGCATAAAGCTCTTTGGTGTTTTTAATCCTTTCATTGTTTCAATTAGCACAGCATTCTCAGCTTTACAATGAAAGACGAGAGATAATAAAAGAACTTGCTGAAAAAAAATGTGTAAATTTAAAACAGCTTAAATTTAATCACTTGTACTGCATGCTGTGCGTACTACAAAAGGCAACAATTCATTATAAATGATGGGGAACTGGTCAAAAGTGAGAGTGTAAGAGAGTGTAAAAGCTCCATAGAATCAGCCACTGCCAAGGCTGCAAAATAAATAGAGTGAAGAAGATTCTTCATTATTTCTAGATATTAATGTGGACCTGTCATCTGAATAACAGGGCTGTAAATAATCAATGACTAGATATGGCTAGTCATCAGTATTCTGGACAAACCTTTTTATTTCAATAATGCTTTCTTTTGGCAAGATATAAGCCTTTTTATTAATAAATTAATAAATAAATAATAAATACATTTATGTATAAATGAGATTCAAGTGCCCAAGGGGCATTCCCCGCAAGACCAAAACCCCCGGCAAGTCCAGCCAATCTCCTATTTATTATTAGCCTTATATGCTTGCATCATCTACCCTGTTTGTCTGGCAGTCACTAGATAAAGAGATATCTCGCTGATGCAGTAGACTATTGAAATAAAAAGGTAATGCTTGGAATCATGATCATTGGCCCTATCTGATTCCCATCAGGTTTCAGTCTGGGGTGATGCCAATAAATGCAGTGTGCAGAGCATGTAGAGCATTTTAAGCTATTTTTTCACATCAAAACAGATTTAGATTTGTCTTTACTAACTGCATATAGTCACTTCTTTAAAATAATTTCTTCTGAAATTAAGATAGCACATTATCCTAATTCCCATTCATTTTTGGTATAATTCTATTGAGCAACTACAAAGGCCTGTTTTGCTGCCTAGCTCTGAGGAAATGTACAGCACTGGAGAGAAAGATTCCTACAGATCCCACAATTCCCTTAGATTATCAATATTCCCCAGATACTGTATAATGTTTTGGCCAGCTTTACAAGTAAATAGGAAATCATTATCTGCATATGCTACTCCACAAATAGCCTCTAAGTAAGATTCCAGCAAAAAGGAAGAATACACCAGACTGTAACTCCTAGAGGACACAGGATGTACCTGTATGCCCTGGCTGCCTGGTATTTGGCACAACAGGACCTACATGTACATCCTGAGTCTTACCTGGACTATGAATCAAGCACAAGATCTGCGTATCCCTTCATAGACCACAGGTGCTGCGGCCCACCATTAACCATTCAGATGCCGTTATCAATACTTATGGCATCTGAAGCATAAGAGAGACTTTGAGAGACTCATCAGACCACCCATGGCGAGATCACAGGGGTCCAATGAGTCAAGATGGTGGCCGTGAGCTCTACTCACCAGCTCCACAGCTGTTCCAGCGATCTTCTTCTATGGTCTGCCTTAGAAGTCACATATATGCAAAAACACTCACATTTCTGAAGACAGGAACTCTGGTGTATGTGGATCTGCTGAACCTGTGTGGCAGATGACTCGGACCATACCAGGGAGTGGAGTCTAAGGTGCCGCTGGTTTTCACCAGAGCCAACTGCAAAGCGGGATGAACTTGCAGCTGCAGGTGACACCCAGGTCGCTACCCCTGGCACGGCTCGACCACACAGGCGGCTGAGAAGATACGAGGCACAGGAGAGAGGAGGCAACTCGTAGTCCGGATAGCAGAAGGTCAGGGCAGGTGGCACAGTAGCGTAGTCAGGACGTAGCAGGAGTTTAGTAGGCAGGCGGCAGAGGAGCAAGGTCAAGTCACAAAAGCAGGAGATCTGGTACACGGCAAGGCAATACAATGGAACACTTTCTCTAGGGCACAAGGCAACAAAGATCTGGCAGAGAACTGAGGAGGGTGGAGGAATTTATAAACAAGCCACAGGTGGATTACACTAATGAGCATACTGGCCCTTTAAATTTTAAAGCTCCAGTGCACGCACGCCCTAAGGGACGGGGACGGAGCAGAGAGGCAGAGGCAGGAGAAACACTCGGAGAGTGACGGGCTGGGGTTCGCATGCAGGCGCGTCCCGCGATGCGAGTCCCAGCCCCGTCGGCAGCAGAAGGTAAGGGGACCATGCGCTCACAGCCAGCGTGTGTGGCCGGAGCGCATAGCGTAACAGATACTGATAAAAATATAGATCACTGAGCAAAAAATTAGCCTTCATACAGTTGTGCATATGTGAAAATTAGAAGGTTATAGGGGGTCAAAATAGGGCAATTTTAAACATACTTATTTTGTTAACAACATTTGACTGTTTAAAAGCAGTACAGTAATAGAAAACAATGGGTAACAATGGGTATCATTTTAAATGTATTGACCCAATAAAGAATAAAGAGTAGGTCTGCACCGAAATTTTGGCCTCCTAAAATTATCAGCTGAAAATGTCCCTTTCGGCATTTTTGACTAAGAGAATTTTCAGCCAATAATTTCAGGGGTGTGGTTTAACCCCTAGAGGATGCAGGGCATACAGGTACACTCTGGGCGCTTGGGACTTAGCGCGCCAGTATATACCTGTACGTCCTGAGTGCTGCCATGGCTATGACACAAGTGCAGGAGTTGCACTTGCATCATAGACTGCAGGTGCCGGCTGCTATCATTACCGGCTGGTAATGGCTAACATTAGCAATTGCGCTGATGTCCACCATTAACCACTCAGATGCTCTATTCAATATTGATCACGGAATCTGAAGCGGTTCCGGTGGCTGATCTGTTCGTCCGCGGCATGGTCGCGGGGATCAAATCAGCTAAGATGGCGGCCGGAGGTCTGCTTACCTGCCTCCTGCTGCCATCATAGGGTCTTTTTCCCTTGTCTGCCATCGAGCAGACCAGAAAAGTAGATCACAGATAACACTGATCAGTGCTATGCATATGCATAGCACTGGTCACTATATGCAATCTAAAGATTGCAGTATATAGTCCCCAATAAAAAAAATGTCCCCTCTTTTCCTATTTAAAAAGAAAAAAAGGAAAAAGTTTTTAATAAATCAACATTTTTGGTATCAACGGGTGCTAAAATGTCCAATCTATAAAAACATTCTGTTAATGATCCCGCATGGTGAACGGTGTAAACATAAAAAAAATCACCAAAGCCCATAATTATTAATCAGAAAACATTTTATTAAAAGTGATAAAAAAAAAAACACCAAAACAAAAATAGTATCGGTAAAAACTTCAGATTACAGCACAAAAAATTAGCCCTCATACATCCCTGTATATGGAAAAATAAAAAAAGCTATAGGGATCAGAAGAGGACAATTTAAATATACTAATATACTGTCTGGGCATGCAGGGATTTGCAACATCTGGAGGGCCACAGTTTGGAGATCACTGTGCGGTGGTTTCTAAACCGTGGCCTGTTGCACAACTACAACTCCCAGCATGTACTGATTGCCGAAGGGCATGCTGGGAGATGTAGTTATACAACAGCTGGAGGTACGCAACTACAACTCCCAGCATGCACGAACAGCAAACGGCTGGCTCACCATGCTGGGAGTTGTAGTTGCGTACCTCCAGCTGTTGCATAACTACATCTCCCAGCATGCCCTTCGGCAATCAGTACATGCTGGGAGTTGTAGTTGTGCAACAGCTGGAGGCACACTGGTTGGAAAATACTGAGTTAGGTAACAAAACCTAACTGAAGGTTTTTCAACCAGTGTGCCTCCAGCTGTTGCAAAAGTACAACTCCCAGCCTATCGTACGGTAGTGTTTTCAAAACGGAGCTTCCAGCTGTTGCAAAACAACAACTCCCAGCATTTCCGGAAAGCCACTGACTCTCCAGGCATGCTGGGAGTTTAGCAGCAGCTGAAGGCCCCCTGTTTGGGAATCACTGGCGTAGAATACCCCTATGTCCACCCCTATACAATCCCCAGTTTAGTACTCAAATGCGCATGGCGCTCTCTCACTTCAGAGCCCTGTCGTATTTTGGTGGTCTTTTTCTCCTTTTACCCCTTATGAAAAGGAAAGGTTGGGGGTGTAGAACAGCCTGTTAGTGTAAAAAAAAATAATAATAATTACACTAACATGCTGGTGTTGCTCCATACTTTTTATTAAAAGGTAAAAGGTAAAAAGGTAAAAGGTAAAAGGAAAAAAATAAAATACATTTGTAACACAATTTCTCCTGAGTACGGAAATACCCCATATGTGGTTGCATAATGCTCTGCGGACGCACTACAAGGCTCAGGAGTGAAAGCACACTATGTACATTTGAGGCATAAATTGGTGATTTGTACAGGGGTGGCTGATTTTACATTGATTCTGACATAAAAGCAAAAAAATAAATACCCACGTGTGACCCCAATTTGGAAACTACACCCCTCACGGAACGCAGCAAGGGGTACAGTGAGCCTTAACACCCCACTGGTGTTTGACGAATTTTCATTAAAGTTGGATGGGAAAATGAAAAAAAAACTAACTTAACTAAAATGCTGGTGTTACCCTAAATTTTTCATTACCACAAGGGAAAATAAAGGAAAGCCCCCCAAAATTTGTAACCCCATTTCTTCTGAGTAAGAACATACCTCACATGTGGATGTAAAGTGCTCTGCAGGCGAACTACAATGCTCAGATGAGAAGGAGCGCCATTGGGCTTTTGGAGAGAACATTTGTCCGGAATTAAAGGCCATGTGTGTTTACAAAGCCCCCATAGTGTCAGAACAATGGACCCCCCCACCCACATGTGACTCCATTCTGGAAACTACACCCCTAACAAAATGTAATAAGGGGTGCAGTGAGCATTTACTCCCACAGGCATCTGACAGATTTTTGGAACAGTGGTCAATGAAAATTAAAAATTTAATTTTTCATTTGTACAGCGCATTGTTCCAAAGATCTGTCAAATGCCAGTGGGGTGTAAATGCCCCATATTAAATTCTGTGAGGGGTGTAATTTCCAAAATGGGGGTCACATGTGGTGGGTCCATGGTTCTGGCACGACGGGGGGCTTTGTAAACGCACATGGCCCCCGACTTCCATTCCACACAAATTCTCTCTCCAAAAGCCCAATGGCGCTCCTTCTTTTAAAAAAAAAAAAAGAAACATGTCAACTTTATGATGCAAACATAAAGTAGACATATTGTATATGTGAATCAATATAAAATTTAAAGTTAGAAAAATGCTAAATTTTTCACCAAGAAAGGATGCAAGTGACGACGAAAATTTACCACTATGTTAAAGTAGAATATGTCACGAAAAAACAATCTCAGAATCAGAATAAACGTTAAAAGCATCCCAGAGTTATTAATGCATAAAGTGACAGTGGTCACAATTGCAAAAAATGGCTCAGTCCTTAAGGGGTTAAAAAAGTAGAGCAATATTGTTTTGCTTTACATTTTATGGTAAAATGAAAGGTGTCATTACAAAGTACGATTAGTATCGCAAAATACAAGCCCTCATATGGTAGAATGTTTTTTTTTTTATCGACTGGTGCCAGAAAGTTAAACAGATTTGTAAATTACTTCTATTTAAAAATCTAAATCCTCCCAGTACTTATCAGCTGCTGTATGCTCCACAGGAAGTTCTTTTGTTTTATAATTTATTTTCTGTCTGACCACATTGCTCTCTGCTGACACCTCTGTCCATGTCAGGAACTGTCCAGAGCAGGAGCGTTTTGCTATGGGGATTTTCTCCTGCTCTGGACAGTTCCTGAAATGGACAGAGGTGTCAGCAGAGAGCAGTATGGTCAGACAGAAAATAAATTCAAAAAGAAAAAAACTTCCTGTGGAGTTTACAGCAGTTGATATATACTGAAAGGATTAAGATTTTTAAATAGAAGTAATTTACTTTTGTTTAACTTTCTGGCACCAGTTGATTTACAAAAAAAAAAAAATTGTTTTCCACTGGAGAACCTTTTTAAGGGGTGTGGCTTGGAACTTACTTAGGCAAGTCCGGCATAAGAAGCGCAGTTGGTACCAAGTACCAACAAGATTATCACATCTCCCCCAGGATCGGCACATCTGAAGCAGGGCCAGTGCGTAATGCTTGCTGCATTTTTCCCACATTGGCCCATAGTTTATCAGGGGGCCGACACTGGTTTAGTGTACAGGGCACAATGTTTATTTGTTTATTTTATTATTATCAGTATAAAGTTTTAAATTACAGATCACTTAAATTCACAATTTTATTTAATGAAAACATTTTTATAATACAATTTTACATATATATTTTTTTTTAAAAGTGGGCGGGGCAGTGTATTTTTGGTTTCGGTTTTTGGCCAAGCACAGCCTAAATTAACAACCCAAATAATATTTTTTGGGTTGTGCCACACATTTTATGGTAAAATTTAAGGTGGTATTACAAAGTACAATTGGTCAAAAATAAGCCCTGATATGGGTCTGTGGATGGAAATATAAAAATGTTATGGCTCTTCACGTGTCTGTAGAAGATGAATATCAGAAATATTAAAAACTAGTTGTACAAATATTCATAGACAGGGGTTATTAGAAAAAATAGAAAACTAAATAGCTAAAGAATAGCGGGAAAAAGTAAGAAAAACTGTTAAAAAATAAATGAAATCCTACATTGAATTGCATAAAGTATACAGGGAAATATGACAGACATAATTTAATGCAACATATGAAAAAAAAATATTAGAAATGACTATAAATATTTAGTGATCTCCCTATGTTTGCATTTAAAAAAGGTAAAACGATTGGTGAGATACTGATCTAAAGTGACATTACGATAAAAAAGAAAAATAGACAACTGTCTCTGTAGCATACAGCAGCTGATAAGTACTGGAAGGATTTGGATTTTTAAATAGAAGTAATTTACAAATCTGTTTAACTTTCTGTCACCAGTTGATTTGAATTTTTTTTCTACCGGAGTACCCCTTTAATGCAGATTTAAATAAAGAGACACTTTATGCAATGGGAAATGTACTGGATAGCCGAGTTGGAAATGCTTGAACCAACAGGATTAAAGGAAAACTGACAAGAGGGTCTCCCACACTAAGCTGAAGATATAGGCTTATAGTGCGGGTGCTTTTCAAACGAGGTATCACTCAGTAGAATCTGTGGACCACAACAACATAGAAGTAAAGACAAGAGCTGCAACTCTCATGGGCACTGCACTCTACCCGACTTTATATTTCTTATGCATGGGTCTAAGGATATCTGGCAAAGAATGCACAGTTCAGATAACGGATGCTCAACTTTTTAGGCATAAATTGGTATCCAAAACTTACTGCCTATATATAGGAAAAGATAAGATGGAGCACTCACCATACTGTACAAATCTTCCTTATTCCATACAAACTTTAAAAGTTAGAGACATAGCGGAGAGACATCACAGTAGCACAGGGGAACATGGCAAGACAACAGAAAAGTCCAATAGAAAATACAGCAGAAACCAGTGTGGAATTTGAAAATGCAAAGAGTCGCGTTTATTGAGGTAAAAGTCGGCAGACACAAGTAGTGAACAAAGGATGACGCGTATTGGTCGTTGCTGCCCTTAGTCATACTGTTCAGTACTATGCCATAGCATAGTATTGATCAGTGTTATCGGTGCTTCATTGCTCCAGCCTGCCATGGCTGACTGGAGCATTGGAAAACCGATCGGATGGCGAGGAGGCAGGTAGTTTATTAACATTTTAGACACCATGATCAACTTTTTGAAAAAGTTTTTTAAAAAATGCAAAAAAAATTTCACTTGCAAAACTTGTTTACAATAACTTCACAGAAGCAAAAATCTAACACGTGCAGGTGCACCAACTTTATCACATTTTTCTATCTGTGGTATAAAATAATCCTGAAATCATGAAGTTTTGATTCCTGTTCTGTACAGATCACTTTATAGTAATCTCCTTCCTACCACCAATTTAGTACACTGAAAGGTGACACCAGAAGATAGATTACATTTATCTTCACAATAGATGATATTCACAGCTCAGCCTCCCCTCAATGAGAAATGACCAATTTTGATATATTATAATATATTAAATAATAATATTAATAAAAAAAATGCAAAAAAGGACATACAAAGTATATAAATATCAGACCTAGAATGCAGTTTAGTGTGTTAAACTTAGGCTATTTAAGGGATTGTCAGATGTCTGTAACAAGAGGTCAAAAGTTAAGACAAACAATGGATATTAATTGAAAAACTAGTACATTTTTCATCTGATATTGGCATAACTCACCAATCACTTTGTGTTTCGACGCATTTCAGGGTCCTTTGGCTCAAGAAAAAAAAAGGACTGAACAAACCCTGAGTGGAACAGAAGACAACATCACCATGACCCTAGTCTTAAAGGTAAATTACTGTGTTTCTGGAGTTATCATCTTTAGATATGCATGTATAATATTTTTTTTTGTCAGATTAAGCTGCATCTAAATGCTAACATACTTGACAGTAGCAATACATTTATGCAAAAATTGGGGGTCTATTTAGTATAAGATATAATTCTGTGGATGGTTGAGGCAGCTGCCAAGGGTCCAGCTCTGGTCTGGGATCATGGCTTCTGATATGTTTAATGCTTTAAGGTGGTCTCTACCATTTTAGCAGAAAATGATGAAGAATATGATGCCTTTTGCATGACTAATAATTCACTGGAATACTTCTGATTAAAAAAGAAAATGAAAGAAATAAGGATACTTTGAAGGTCAAAAAATGTGAGACAGCAGGCATCATGTCTTGAAAGTGACTTTTATTTGACATACATTTGGGAAGTATATGTTGGTATACCTTTTTTTCGGCTGTTTAGAGAAATGTTTATGAGAAATGTACTTGGTGTACTCAGTGTCTAAAGGGTGTATTGTTTTTGCATACAGAACAATAGGCTCCCTGTGCTGATGTACAAATTATATTTTGTGCCATAATTATGGAGGTATTCTCCCCTAAAACAAAGCTCCTAGTGAGATGTACCTCCAAATGTCATGCAGGCGGTTTGTCCCAGCTGTCGTGCTGTCACTCCTGGCATCTAATGCTGCCAAATCTCTGCCCATGCCCTGCTTTATCTCCACAGCCTCCACTTTACTGTCTCATCTGCTGTTGTTCCTGGGTTGGTTCATTGGGTGCATGATTTTGCTCTGTCAGCAGCTCAAAGGGCCACACTCTAAATCTGTCCTCCATCTATCCTGGTCCTGCACTACCTATGGGGAATGAATGTATTATCAGAAAATGCCCTATTGTTTAACCCTTTAGGGAACCAGTGTGTACTGGTACACCCTCGCCCCCTGGTACTTAAGGACGCAGGGCGTACCTGTACACCCCGATGCCTTAAGAGGCTTTGAAGCAAGTGCAGCTCAGAGCAGTGAGTGTCGGCTACCATCAGTAGCCTCACACTCACTGCTCATGCTGGGCAGCGGCGATCCCACCACTGTCTGGCATTTAGACGCTGTCATGAAAGTTTAACCTTAGACTTTCTGCTCTGTCTGTCTGTAATGATAAGGATGAGGCTGCTGAAAAGTGATCTATACAAAATTACAGTGAAAGAGGACAATAGTATATAGAAAAGACAATAGGAGCTCAGCCTTCTCTTCCCCTATAGATCTCTGCAGAGGTCAGAGCATGTTTACAATGCTTTCCCATACAACGAGTATGAAGATGTAAATACTATAAATTAAGTCAACTACCAAAACCACATTACTTTAAAAGTTATATATTTTATTATTGCTTTTCTTAAAATTCCATAGATTAAAAAGTTACAGAGAACTGAATGGGCAGGAGGTTATTCAGTAGTGAGTATACATAATATAAAACAGAAAATATTACAATGGTTTTATTTAAGGACAATCACTTTTAGGTTAAAATAATGTTTGTGCAAATCTCTGTGCAAAATGTCGCAAAGTTATAAGGTGCCCCGAACAGCCGTTTTCGCGCCTTTCTGACCCCCTGAGACATTTTGCACAGAGATTTGCGCAAACATTATTTTAACCTAAAAGTGATTGTCCTTAAATGAAACCATTGTTATATTTTCTGTCTTATATTATATATACTCCCTATTGAATAACCTCCTGCCCATTCAGTTCTCTGTAACTTTTTAATCTATGGAATTTTAATAAAAGCAATAATAAAATATATAACTTTTAAAGTAATGTGGTTTTGGTAGTTGACTTAATTTAGAGTATTTATGTATTACATAAGTCACCCAAGTGAGGAATTGGTCCAATGATAGAAGGGACATGGATAGATCAATGGCCTCAGGCATTTTGGAGTTTTTGTGTTCATTCTAACTTTTCTGTTCATGACCTGGATTACTGACCCTGAACCTGAGCCACCTGCCTTGAACATATTGCTTGTATCTAATTATGCCATCTTACGTCTTGCCCATGACCCATGTCTGGACCTTCACCTGTCTTGCCTGACCCTTTAGTGTTGTGCACAGGTTTATCCTGGTCTGCTGAGTCAGCCATTACCTACAGTGGGATTATTCTTGAGAAGTGACCTGGTACCCTCTAGCAGCTAAGTCGAGCTTCCACATCCTGGAGTGGAATGAAGGGTGAAAACCTGAAGGATACTTAGACAAGACTCTTAAGTGTGGCACAAAGCTTAACCAGTTGGACAGCACAGCAGGTCCACATCTGTTGCCTTGTTACACCAATTACACAGCACCCAATGGAGGACGCATCATTTATTTCTGTCTGATTCAGATAAAATTGAAGCTTTCAAGGATCTACAGTAAAGGCAGCCCTATTACAGGAATATATCTGGTTTTATATCAACATTACATAGTAAATCTGTTCAATATTTCCTTTATGTTAAAAAGCTCAATGGAAGATATATAGAACCTAAAATAAAGGCAGTAAATAATCAGCAGGAATAAGGAAATGCTCCAATTTGCAAGGTATTCTCTTAGTGCTATTAACTGGTTTTTTTTATATTGTACATCTGTAATGCAGGTATTGTGCTGGGTAAGTTATGTTTTCTAGTGAGGCACGTTCTGATCTAGCATTGAGCCAGCCATTCTGCCAACTGAGATAATTATTCCCAGCAGACGCTGGATGTATGCAACCTCAATTCACCTTCCTCTATCTATTTGTTTACTTGTTTCTCATTAATAGTAACATTGTTGTTGTACTTTTAATGCTTAGTGGAATTTGTGCAGTAAGGTCCTACAAATCGCCATACACTGCAAAACCCATTGCCCTCAGTCCAGATGACACAGCTTGTTTCTAGTGTTTTGCAAACAATGGCCCTGTCTGCCCGTCACAGCACATGTGTTTTTGAAAAAATAGCAATAAAAATAATTGATAGTAAAAATCACGTTGCACAGAAAGGCACATCTAGTATACTTTTATGGAATATCATCAATTTTACTTATGTTATAAAATATTTTATTGTACTGAAAATCCTATATCTTTCTCTCCATTATCTAATACGGTTTAGCGAGACAATAACATCTTATAAATGTTTGCCTATTGTATGTGAATATAAATCAATCTGTAAAAGAAATCATTAAAGTCAGGTGTTTCATTGTAGATTTCACTTTTATTACGGGAGCTTTCCAGACCCTATTAGCACAGAGAAAAATGTTCTTGTGAAAACATTTAAGTGCACGCGAAGCCATTAGAACCTTTCTTGTGAAGGAGCAGCTATCATGTGCCTTGTCAATGTCTCTCATTACCTGCCCAGTTTGGATTATTCCTGTTTGTAGAGGTTTCTCCTAGAATAGATTTAATAGATTTCTTAAGTAAAACACAAAATAAGAAAGACGAAGGCATGCTACATGTGACTACATCGTGTGTGCAAATTCACTTTATCCAAATAAGGGGAATTGAGTAATTCATTTTTTTTTATTTTTTTATTTACATCCTCATTTACAATGAGAAAAACGTAAAACAATCAATATGTTAATAAATTATGGGATTATGGATTTTTATAGATTTTTGTGATTTGTGTGATTTTTTTTTGTTTTGTTTATGTTTTATGTAGGAGCATGCCATAAAAAAAGGTGTATCAGCGGACATTCAGAGGTTAATTACAAATTTTCAAAACCGGTGATAAAATAAATGATGAAATACAGACGCATATTTTATTCCCTCTCCATAGACTTTAGTGGGTGTATTCCATCTGCAAAATGGTTGAAAGTCACATATTCTGTGTTGTTAAAATACGTGCAAATTTTATATTCCCAAGTGAATAGTCCTATAGATTAGCATTAGCTAGGTATTACAGACTGTAAAAAAAGGATGTAATAGCGACACAAAATACGCTTGTGTGAAAGAAGCCATGTGCTATAGTTTCTCAGTGTGGAAGTACCCCAGCAAACAGTATGTCAGGGCTGCATATATCTGCTCAACCATAATGCTATATCCAGGTTTATACAGGCTGCAGTTAGTAAATCTATGAATACCATGCTATAAAGCTTTATCCAAGAATGCTATTATTTGTGCATTTATTTGTGCAAATTATTTGAAAATAATTTATTTCCTGTTTCCAGTTTTGTGTTTATGCTTACCAGCATCTCCTAGTATAAATCTGGTCCTATATTACTTTCTCAAGGTGTTATGAAGGTAGTTTGACTTTTTCACACACTGCCTTTTGACGTATTTTTGGCTGCATGTTTTGTGCATTTTTTGTGTTTTCCAAAAAGGGCAGCTGTTACTTTAAACTCTATAGAATGTAAATTCTATATACATGGGAGGAATAACTGTTGGTTTTATGCCATTTTTAACATTAAAAAGTAAATGTGTTGGCATAAATGTTGTTTGAACAAAATTTTAGACTTTATGGCAGGGTTATGCTGCTCTTATTAATTTGGAAATAGCTCAGCTCAGCAGATTTACTGTATTTATGCAATACTTGTGGATTGAGAATGGGAAACCTCTGCCACAACTTTGATATCTAGATGTTCCAGAAGGAGTATGCTAGAGACAACTGCTTGGGGACAGAAAGCTGAGGAGGCATTATGTATTACTTCAAAGGAACTTTACAAGAGAGCCTGCGGCGATGGTGGGAGAAAGGTAGACACTTTTGTGGCGCTTGCTGGATGTAGAGCCGTAATGAAGAATTCAGACTTCAGAGTGGTGCAAATAAAATCCCATTTTATTTGGAACGATTAGAGTGACAACGCGTTTCGAGGGGATGGCTCTCCTCTGAAGAGGAGAGCCATCCCCTCGAAACGCGTTGTCACTCTAATTGTTCCAAATAAAATGGGATTTTATTTACCCCGCTCTGAAGTCTGAATTCTTCATTACAGCTCTACATTCAGCAAGCACCACAAAAGTGTCTACCTTTCTCCCATCTTGCTGCAGGTTGTGGAATACTCTCTTGTACTACAACCGTCCCAGGGATCCAGGACACGGACGGGCACACCCTTCAGGCGATTCACGGTGTTGTGCCCAGAGCACAACACAGCAAGGTGAGCAGATTTATTTTGCACAATTACTTCTGTACAACATCAGTAAAAGGCACAGGGTGCGCCAGTTCCTGTCCCCTTTTTTGTTTCATATAAAGTTTCAAAGGAACTTTACTATTCTTTCAACCACCCTCTCACAAGATACCTAGCATCAGAACTTTCTCCTCTGGCTCAGCTTGTTGGCACCACAAGGTCCTCTGTTGCTTCCTATGTCTTGCGTCTTCTCGCCTAAGGGAAGTTTTTTTTCCAATTTTGTTGTAGAGGTCCTCCATAAAATAATCCAGTTATGTTCTAAACAAATAGCTAGGCTTGAATTCTTTAACACACAGATAATTTTTGGACATAGTGTTGACCAACCAAGGTTTCACCCAAATAACTCTTCTACCAGCTGTGGGTGTGGCATGCATTTAGATGCCAGCATGGTTTGTGACATTCAAGCATCCAACAGGAAATCAACAGCCATGTCCTTGTACCTCAGAGATGATAAAATCTGGATAGCCCTATTCAGGTGTGTCATACACTCTTAAAGCCTTGCTCCCCCATCCTTGAGGTAGGGACATGTTGATTTCCTTGGGCATGTTTCTTGCCTTCATTCTTGTAGTGCTAGAAAGTTGAACATTCAGATTTGAACACCAAACTCCAGCATCTTAAACATCATTGTCATTCAGCTATTGTCTCAGCAATGGAAGAGCATCACTGCAAGCCCAAAGAGAGAAACAGTGGGTTAAGGGAAAAACCACAAACATGGCAGCTATGAGACAAGTGCAGAAGCTTGCAAGGAGCACAATGTGCTGAAACTGGTAGTGAACACCAAGTTGGGCATAGCATATCAAGGACAGGAGGTAGAAAACGCTCTGACAGGACAGAGACAATAAGAAGCAGTAATACAAAGGCTTGCTGCGGAAAAGTATACAATATATATCACATCAATATAGTCTCAAAGAAACAAACAACATTATGCTAACAGAGGGAATTCCCCTCTAAACTTATGCATACAGATACCACAAAAATGTCACAACCTTTGCTAAAAGTGGCACAAACATTTCTCTGTTCTGCAAGCCTGCAATAGAAATGAATAGAGGTTAGATAATAAAGAAAACCACTTCTTCTACCACTAGAGATGAGCGAACTTTTGAAAAATTTGATTCAGCCGATTCGCCAAATTAAAATTTTTGTTTTGTTTCGAACTGAATTTATTTGCGGCAAATTATTTTTAAAAACGGCTATTTCTGGCCTACAGAGAGCCTCAATTGGGGTGTAGAGCACTATGCCTTGTCCTAACACGCGTAGAGAGTGTGCTGGGGGTAGGGAAATAATACTGTTATTTAGTATGACATGCAGATTACAGGCATTGCTATTAGAAGCACTGCTGCAGAGCATTGATGTGGCAGCAGGGAGACCATATGGTATAAAAATTGAAGACAATAAAGAGATTTGTTATTGTAATTTTGATTTAATTTAATTTGAATTTATTAAAATTTTTTGAGTACCTATTCTGGTGAGCATCCAGCTGGCCATCCTCTGCCAGGCAATATACCACCTGTTCCAGCCCCTGCCTCTCAGTGCCCCCTGACAAAAGTGCAAATGATTTATTTAATCAGTTATGGTTCATTGTTTTCGCTCTAAGCTGTTTCATTGGATCCTTGTGATAATTCCACAGGTAATATGACGTAGACGGCCAAAGGGCCTCAGTCTTGAAAAGATTACATAGATTTTTTTAAATTTAAGATTTATATTAGATTCCCAAGATGTCCGGGTGTTTACTAATACTGTATGACCACAAAACCCAATCTAACAAGGAGTCACATGGCGGCACAATGACAGAGCCTAGAGGTGGCAGCAGCATGAGGAGACCATAGTCTGTCAGAATGACACAGCCTGGAATTGGCGGCAGCACAAGGAGACCATATAGTGGCAGAACGACCCAGTCTAAAGGTGGCAACAGCCTGACAAGACCATAGGGCCTCACAATAGAGAACATTAAAGATATTTTTGAAATTTTAAATTGAAGATTTTAGATATATTACATTTTTAAAAGTTTAATTTAAGGTGCCAACAGCATAATCGGACAGTATAGTGGCACAATGACACAGCCTGGAGCTGGCGGCAGCATGAGTAGACAATAGGGCTTCACAAACCCTAAGATGAAAAGATAATATTTAAATTGAAATTGAAGGAGTAGGCCATATAGTGGCTGAAATACCGCCTGGATTTTGTGGCAGCATGAGGAGACCATATAGTGTCTGAATGGAACAGCTTGGAGTTGGCTGAAGCATGAGGAGACCATATAGTGGCTGAATGGCACAGCCTGGATTTGACTGAAGCATGAGGAGACCATATAGTGGCTGAATGACACAGCCTGGAGTTGGCAGCAGCATGAGCAGAACATATAGTGGCTGAATGGCACGGCCTCGAGTTTGTGGCAGAATGAGGAGACCATATAGTGTCTGAATGGCACAGTCTGGAGTTGGCTGAAGCATGAGGAGACCATATAGTGTCTGAATTGCACAGCCTGGAGTTGGCTGAAGCAGGAGGAGACCATATAGTGGCTGAATGGCACAGCCTGGAGTTGGCTGAAGCATGAGGAGACCATAGAGTGGCCGAATGGCACAGCCTGGAGGTGGTCACGCATGAGGAGACCATATAGTGTCTGAATGGCACAGCCTGGAGGTGGCTGAAGCATGAGGAGACCAGATAGTGACTGAATTGCACAGCCTGGAGTTGGCTGAAGCATGAGGAGACCATATAGTGTTCCAATATAGACAAAATAAGTACAGGCAACTCACCGCATAAATGTCTTAAACTTTGTGCTTTATTTCTGGGACATGCAGGCAAAGCGGCTTCCACGCCGCACCGGGATGCCGAGCACTAGTGCGTAATACGATGACAGCTGTTTCCTTCCATTTCAGGAACTTCAACAGCCATATAGTGGCTGAATGGAACAACCTGGAGGTGGTGAAGCATGAGGAGACCATATAGTGGCCGAATGGCACAGCCTGGAGTTGGCTGAAGCATGAGGAGATTAAATAGTGGCTGAATGAGACAGCCTGGAGGTGGCAGCAGCAGCATCAGGAGTCTTTAGATGTGACTGAAGGTGACAGAGTGGTGAGGTTGGTGACAATACCAGTACCTGTAGACGAAGGTGGGTGAAAAAAGGTCTTATGTGGAGGAATGTTTGTAATTGGGGAGCAGTGCCTTAAATCTGTTTAGCACTATCCATATTTGTGAAGTGTTGGTGTAGCAGCATGGTCAATCTACTCTGATGCATCAGGCATTGGTGGAGTGGAAATCATGGCTGATCCATGCCTGATTCATCTTTCCAAAGGTCAGTCTCTCCACATTTTTCGTGGACAGATGAGTTCTCCTTGGGGTAACTATGACCCCCGCCGCACGAAACACCCACTCTTATGGCACACTACTGGCCGGGCAGGACAGCTTTTCCAGGGCAAACTCTGCTAGTTTCAGCCACAAATCAAGTTTGGCTGCCCAGAAGTCCAGCGGATCTTTAAGGTGTGTTGGCATGGTCATGTCGAGGTATGCCACCACTTGCTGGTTCAGGTCCTGCTCCAGGTCTACCTGCTGCTGATGAATTGCTTAACTATGTGGGTGAAGAAAGTTACTCATCAGCGACTGTAGACTCAGGCTGCTGCTGAGGGAGCTGGTTCTGCTCCCGCCACCCCACCACTCCCCAGCAGCCATGGCAGTGGAAGGTGAGCACAGAGGACTCCCCGAGTTAGACCTGTGAGAGGATGGACGATGGCACCGATAGGCATCGGCCAACTGACTACATAGGATGTCTCGGTAGTAAGTCAGTCTGTCCTCCCTCTCAGTGGGTGTGAAAAGGCCCCCATTATCTGCCGGTAGCGAGGGTCCTATAAGGTGGAGAGCCAGAAGTAATTCCGCTGCTGAATGGTGCTGTCACTAGGTAAGCAAGTGAGCATGCATCGTGCCATTTGTGCAAGTGACTCGGAGGAACTCCCTGCCTCCATCTCCACTGCATACTGCCACGGTGTGTCTGGGTCCTCTGTCTCGCCTTTCTCATAACCCTCTAGCTCCTCTGGCTGCTCCTGCACCTCCTCTTCTGTCAGATTACTAGACAAACTGCCCATTTGGCAAAACCTAAACTGTGCTCCACTGTGCCCCTCCTCCTCTAGTTCAGCCCCCACAGGGCTCATGTAGCCCTGAGATGTAGGCGCCATGTCTCCATTGCCCTGACCAGTCATCAGTTCCAAAACGTGTTGTAAGAAATGAAGCAGTGGAATGACGTCGTTCATCCCGTAATCCTGGCGACTTATTAATAATGTGGCTTCCTCAAAAGACCTAAGCAAATGGCAGGTGTCACGTATGAGCTGCCACTGGTTGACATTGAAGTTACACAGGGGAGTACCACTATCCTCTTGGATTAACAAGAAATCAGTGATAGCTTTTCTCTGTTCATACAGTCGGTCCCACATATGGAGGGTGGCATTCCAATGTGTGGCAATGTCACAAATCAGACTATGTTGGGGGATACCGTTCTGATGCTGCAGCTCAAGGAGGGTGTGCTTTGTGGTGTACGATTGGCTGAAGTGCATGCAAAGTTTTCTTCCCATTGTTAGGATGTCTTGCAAATGGGGGGAACACTTCAGGAACCGCTTGACAACCGGATTGAAGATGTGTGCCATGCAGGGTGCATGGCTCATCCTTCCCAGTCACTGCGCAGACAAGATGTTTTTCCCGTTGTCAGTCACCATGGTTCCCAATTCCAGTTTACGTGGAGTAATTCATGCTCCGATTTCTTTATGAATGACTTTTAGCAGTTCCTCCCATGTGTGACTATGTTCGCCAAGGCAAACCATGTGAAGAACAGCGTCACACCATTGTGCCCTGCACACATGGTATGTTGAAGGGGCACTGAGACTTGTCTGGGCAGTGGAGGCTAAGGACACGGTGGAGGATGAGGAGGCGGATTCACACACTGTCACAGGACCAACGGCCTGAGAGCGCAGAGGAGGAAGCAGCATGACCTGTGCAAGTTGGTGTTGTGGCTGTGCAGGAGCCACATTCCCCCAGTGAGCCGTAAGGACATGTATTGTCCCTGACCCTCCAGACCCTCCAGACCCTCCAGACGTCGGTGCTGCCGTGCACTTTGGTACACACCGACAGGCTCAAGGACTGGCCCACCTTCTCTTCCACAAAATTGGTACTGCCTTCTTCGCAAAGAAATGACGGCTTTGCACTCTCTACCACGGCTTTGCACAAGCCATCAGTTCTCTGAAAGATGCGGAGTCCACCACTTGAAAAGGGAGGGACTGCAGCACCAGCAACTTGGACAGGATACATTCAGCTTCTGCGCCATTGCATGAGTGGGCGCATACTGTTGTCTCTTGGACATGGCTTCGCCGATGGATTGTTGGCAGAATCACTGACTGAAAGCAGGAGGAGCAGGAGCATCTGGAGCGACAAAAGGACGGTATGACACACAGCTCCCTTCAGCTGAGGTGGTGGAGCCTTGGCTGGCTGAAAGAGGGAGCAGCGTTCCACTGAGTGATGCAGCAGGCTGGACCACTACATCGGAACCACGGTTCTCCCTGGCCGCTTTATCATGGTGCAGCATATGTTGAAGCAGGGCCATAGTGCCAACATTGGGACCCTGGCCACGCTTCACCTTGTATGTGGCTATGTTAACCTCCTCCAAATGCTTGATGAAAAACTGCCACACCGTCAAGTAGCTGATTTTCCCACCAACAGTCCGCACTGATTGACTGTTACTGCCACCATCTCCAGGAACTCTGTTCCACTTCCTCCGGGGAAAGTAGGCTGCCGTGAAGCAGGTGGTCTCCCCGGGCACGTTTGGCTACAAAATTTCCACTTCTGCTACCATGCTGACTGCCAACCATACTGCCACCTTGCTGGCTCAGCTGCTGCTTCATGGCAACCTGCAAACATCTTCTCCTGATGATGATAAAGCCCCTTCTGCATCCGACTCCCAATTGCGATCGGTTTCATCATCATCAACAGGTGTCTGCACATCACTGATGTCCTCCTCAGGTTCCTCAACAATGTCTGCTTCAGGACCCTGAGCACTGGCAACACCACCTCATATGTCACTCTCCTCATCACTACTTGCCCGCCTAGCGGAGGAAGCGGCAGATGTCTCCTCCACTTCTTGGCTGGGCAGTAGCTGCTGACTGTCCTCTATTAGATCATCCTCAGTGAATAGTGGAGCTGAACCTACAGCATAATATACTTCTGTAGGAGAGGGAACTGCATAGGACAGAGGAAATGGGAGGACAGGGACTGCTCCTGGGCCATGCCAACTGAGGGTTGTGTCTGAGGAACCCACCGACTGTTGACTGGGGGTGTCAGATGTCACTTGTGATGAAGTGGATGACCGTGTTAACCAATTAATGATGGCAGATCGAGACACGACCGCTAGCTGAAAATGGGAGCTCAGGCATCTCACTCACTCACTCACTCCTGTTACCACTCACCCTTAGTCTGCTGCAACCTCTGCCTGTGCCTTATGAATTTAAGCCTCTGCCACTCCTCTGTGCACATCCTGGCATTTCTATGCCTGATATATTTAGTGCGTATATGAGGGGAGTACAATATGCTTCACTATGCTTAAAACAGTATTTGTCTAGAACAGCAGCAGGTGTGTACTTTTGGCTGTCCTTTCACAGTATCTAGGCCCTTGACAGATTAACAGGTACAAGATAGTACACTACTTAGATGTAGGTATGTGGTATGCACTTATGAGGGCAGAAAAATGCACTACAGTATGCTTAAAAAAACGTATTACAGTAAAACACCAGCCGGCGAGAACTTTTGGATGGACTTTCACAGTATCTAGGCACTTGACAGATTGACTGGTACAAAATAGTACATTACTTAGATTTACGTATGTGGTATGCACATATGAGGGCAGAAAAATGCGCTACAGTATGCTTAAAAAAATGTATTGGAGTACAACACCAGCCGGTGATTACTTTTGGCAGTCCTTTGACAGTATCTAGGCCATTGACAGATTAACAGGTACAGAATAGTACACTACTTAGATGTAGGTATGTGGTATGCACTTATGAGGGCAGAAAAATGCGCTACAGTACGCTTAAAAAAACGCATTGGAGTACAACACCAGCCGGTGATTACTTTTGCCTGGACTTTCACAGTAACTAGGCCTTGACAGATTAACAGGTAGAAAATTGTACACTACTTAGATGTATGTATGTGGTATGCACTTATGAGGGCAGAAAAATGCACTACAGTACGCTTAAAAAAACGTATAGCAGTAAAACACCAGCCGGTGTTTACTTTTGGCTGTCGTTTCACAGTATCTACTGTAGGCCCTTGACAGATTAACAGGTACAAAATAGTACACTACTTAGATGTAGGTATGAGGTATGCACCTATGAGGGCAGAAAAAATGCACTACACTATGCTTAAAAATACGTATTTTTGCACAACACCAGCAGTACACAACAGTGCTGCAGCACACAGTCACTGTATACTAAACCCAAAATTGCACTCTCTCACAGACTATTAGCAATGGACTGCTGGGTATGTATTATACAGTCTACAGACTAGTATAACCAGCAGACCATTTGTTGTGGAACAAAGAGGGCAGAAAAATGTGCTACAGTACACTTAAAAAAAAGTATTGGAGTAAAACACCAGCCGATGATTACTTTTGGCTGTCCTTTCACAGTATCTTGGCCCTTGACAGATTAATGGGTACAAAATAGTACACTACTTAGATGTAGATATGTGGTATGCACTTATGAGGGCAGAAAAATGCTCTACAGTAATGAGCTTAAAAAAACTTATTTTTGCACAACACCAGCAGTACACAACAGTGCGGGAGCACACGATAGCTGTGTACTATACCCAAAATTGCACTCTGTTGAAGACTATTAGGAATGGACTGCTGGGTATTATACTGTCTACAGACTAGTATAACCAGCAGATGATTTGTTGTGGAACAAAGACACAGAAATGTGGTGAAAAATTATTCCTGCCTCCTCTCCTAATTTTTAATACTTTGAGGGGTTTATGAAGTTGAGGCAGCTTGTTGAAATGTATGAGGCAACAGACAGCTCTCTGCCCCCCTCTGTAATACAATACTGTAGAAAGTGACTGGGAGGTTACTGGCTGCAGTAAAAATCCTTTTCAGTGGAAAAAAGCACTGCTCTCTGTCCACCAGAACGCTAATGTGACTAGGAGGTGAAACACTGCTAGAAAAAGCTTTTCTGTGTAAGACACACACAGGTTTTCCGTCCTATCTGTATGCAGTATAATGAATGAAGTGACTGGCCGCAATATGGCTGCCAATTATATAGAGCTGTGATATCACAGGAGTGACTGGTTGCTGATAGGCTGCATGCTGCATGTGATTCAGGGTCATCCCGCCTACCATTGTTCCCGCCTTCCCAGAATTCCTTGCCCCATGTCCTGACATGTGGATCCACCATTTTAGATGCCCTGGAGCCTGGACCGCACTAAATGGAGTTTAATTAAGTGATTTGCGCAATAGAGTTGCGGCGAAATCGTTGCAAAGCAAATTTTTCATGAAATTCGTAACAAATTCGGATTCGGCAGCTTCCATTTGCTCATCTCTACCTAACACTATAAGGACAGAAAATACATGATAGAGTGGAGCCTGAGGCTCTTTATATAGGATCATGCTTAATCCCTTAAAATTCTATGTATCCTATAAGCTTGCAGGGTGGGGATTTTTCTCACATGTTGTGCGGAAAAATTTGCCCCTAAAGGACCAAGCCCGTTTAAGGACCAGGTCAATTTTTGTTTTTGCACTTTTGTTTTTTCCTCCTCTCATACCACTTTCAATTTAGAACCTAAAGACCCCTATAATGGCTTGTTTTTTGGGCCACCAATTGTACTTTGTAATGACATCAATCATTTCATAACAAAATCTTCTGCAAAACCAAAAAATATACATTCGTGGGGTGAAATTGAAAAAAACTAAAAATCCTTTTGTAAATTTTGGGGGCTTCCGTTTCTACACAGTGCAATTTTCGGTAACAATGACATCTTATCTTTATTCTGTAGGTCCATACGGTTACAGGGATACCCAATTTATGTTGGTTTTATTTTATTTTACTACTTTAAAAAAATCCTAATTACATGCACCAAAATTAGTAGGCTTAAAATTGTGACCTTCTGACCCCTATAACTTTTTTTTTTCCGCATACAGGGCTATATGGGGCTAATTTTTTTCACTGTGGTCTGTAGTTTTTATCGGTATAATTTTTGTTTTGATGGGGCTTTTTGATTGCTTTTTATTAATATTTTTATGGTCTATGAAGTGACCAAAAATGCACAATTTATGTGTACGCCATTGACCGTGTGGTTTAGCTAACCTTATATTTTAATAGTTTGGAGATTTACGCACGTGGCAGGGTCTACAAGAACATGCGCGTGTAAAAAATGAAGATTTTGAATTTTCTCTTTGCTGCTATTCCTGTGAAACACCTAAAGGGTTAGCCCACTTACTGAATGTCATTTTGAAGATTTTGAGGGGTGCAGTTTTTATAATGGGGTAATTTATGGGGTATTTCTAATATGAAGGCCCTTCAAATCCACTTCAATACTGAACTGGTCCCTGAAAAATTCAGATTGTGAAAAATTGGAAAATTGCTGCTGAACTTTGAAGCCCTCTGATGTCTTCCAAAAGTAAAAACACGTCAACTTTATGATGCAAACATAAAGTAGACATATTGGGGGAGATTTATCAAAGGATTTAGACTGGTTTTTCCTGTCTAAATTTGTCGCACAGAAAGTCGCAGTCTAAATATGTGCGACTTTTCTGCGACTTTTGCTGTAGAGGATTTTTAGAACATGATGCATGCAAGTCTATTTTAGACGGAAATGCATTGGAAAATGCATTGGTGCTGAATTTATCAAGTACGACTTTTGTGCGACAAGTCGCATCTGCCCAAAATACGCTGAAATGTCAGACCATGTTGGAGCAGGTCTAAATGCAATTTACGCTGTAGACCCTGAAGTCTGAGCACAGAATTTATCAAGGGCTGTGAGACCTTTGATAAATTAGGAGCACAATAGACAGGAGACTACCACATACGCTGGTCTATAAGCATACCCAGAATAGACTAGATTAGTAAATGTCCCCCATTGTATATGTGAATCAATATTTAATTTATTTGGTATGTCCATTTTCCTTATAAGCAGAGAGTTTTAAATGAATAAAAAAAAATGCAACATTTGTAAAATTTTTCATCAAATTTTTGGAATTTTTCACCAAGAAATAATGTAAGTATCAACGAAAATTTACCACTAACATAAAGTAGAATATGTCACGAAAAAACATTCTCAAAATTAGAATGAAAAGTAAAAGCTTCCCAGAGTTATTAATGCTTAAAGTGACAATGGTCAGATAGGCAAAAAATGCCCGGATCCTTAATCCCTTAACGACCATGGACGAAAATGTACATCCAGGTGAGGCGGTACTTAGTGCACCAGGACTGTCAGGATCCGGACTGGTATGCAGCGAGGACACTGGTGGTGGATCCTCTGTGTCAGTGGGGTGATGGCGTGGGCGTACCAGGGGAACGGAGTCTAAGGGGTTACTGTTTTTCACCAGAGCCCGCCGCAAAGCGGGATGGACTTGCAGCGGCAGGTAACCCCCAGGTCATTCCACCCGATAGCGACTCAACCCCAGCTGACAGCTGTGACAGGCGCGGTACACAGAGACAAGGCAAGAGCAAAGTCGGACGTAGCAGAAGGTCAGGGCAGGCAGCAAGAGTCGTAGTCAGGGGCAACAGCAGAAGGTCTGGGTACACAGGCTTGGGAACACACTAAACGCTTTCACAGGGCACAAGGCAACAAGATCCGGCAAGGACAGGAAGGGGAAGTGGGTTTTTATACGAATGGCGCAGGTGCAGGTACTGATTGGGCCAGGCACCAATTAATGGTGCACTGGCCCTTTAAATTTCAGAGAGCCGGCGCGCGCCCTAGAGAGCGGGGCCGCGTGCGTCGGGACTGAACAGCCAGAGGACAGGGCAGGTGAGGAGATTGGGATGCGACCCGCGGGCGAGCGCGTCCCTCTACGCGGATCGCATCCCCGCCGGTGACACCAGTGCAGCGCTCCCAGTCAGCGGGTCTGACCGGGGAGCTGCACAATGATGAACGCCGCTAGCGCTCTGGGGAGGAGCAGGGACCCGGAGCGCTCGGCGTAATAGTACCCTCCCCCTTTGGTCTCCCCCTCTTTTTGGAGCCCAGGAACCTATGGATGAGTTCCTTGTCGAGGATATTGTCCTTGGGCTCCCAAGACCTCTCTTTGGGGCCACAATTCTCCCAGTCAATGAGAATTTTTTTTTTTACCTCTGACTACCTTGGAGGCGAGGATTTCCTTTACCGTGAAGACATCAGAGGAGCCAGAGACAGGAGCAGGAGCGGTGACCTTGGGGGAAAAGCGCTTAAGAACGAGAGGATTGAGAAGGGAAACATGAAAGGAGTTAGGAATACGAAGAGAAGGAGGAAGATGAAGCTTGTAGGAGACAGAAATGATTTGACTCTTGACTTTAAATGGTCCAAGGTAACGTGGACCCAGCTTGTAGCTAGGAACACGAAATCGGATATATTTGGCAGAGAGCCACACTTTGTCCCCAGGAGCGAAGACAGGAGGAGTTCTTCTCTTCTTATCTGCATGTCTCTTCATACGAGACGAGGCCAGTAGGAGCGACTTTTGAGTCTCCTTCCAGATAACAGAGAAATCCCGGGTTACTTCATCTACAGCAGGAAGTCCAGAAGAAGTGGGAATGGGGAGGGAGGGGGGGCAGAGGGTGACGGCCGTACACCACAAAGAATGGGGATTTGGCAGAGGATTCCGAATTTTTGAAATTGTACAAGAATTCAGCCCAGGGCAGAAGGTCGACCCAATCGTCTTGGTGGGAGGAGACAAAATGTTGCAGGTAGTCACCAAGAATCTGGTTTACTCTCTCTACTTGTCCATTGGATTGGGGGTGATAGGAGGACGAGAAATTTTATTTGATTTTTAATTGGTTACAGAGAGCTCTCCAAAATTTCGACACAAATTGAACGCCTCTATCCGAGACGATATGCGTGGGAAGCCCGTGAAGGCGAAAAATATGCAGAAAAAATTGTTTCGCCAACTGTGGCGCAGAAGGAAGACCTGGAAGCGGAATGAAGTGTGCCATTTTGGAAAAACGATCAACGACCACCCAGATGGCGGTGTTGCCGTGGGATACGGGCAGATCAGTAATGAAATCCATGGCAATTTGGGACCATGGTTGCTCAGGGACGGGCAAAGGAAGGAGGAGTCCAGCAGGCTTCTGGCGAGGGGTTTTATCCCGTGCACAAATAGTCCAGGCCCGAACTAAAATCAGTAACGTCAACCTCTAGTGTAGGCCACCAATACAAACGGGAAATGAGCTGGATGGACTTTTTAATGCCAGCATGGCCAGCTAGGTGAGAGGAATGCCCCCATTTGAGGATCTTGAGGCGAAGGTGTGGAGGAGCAAAAGTCTTTCCAGGGGGGGTTTGACCCAGTGAGGCTGGAGCAGAGGAGACCAGGCACTCAGGCGGTACGATATGCTGCATAGGGGCTTCAGATTCGGTGGCATCAGAGGAACGAGAAAGGGCGTCAGCTCTGAAATTTTTGTCTGGGGGACGGAAGTGTATCTTGAAGTTAAAGCGGGCAAAAAACAAAGACCATCTAGCCTGGCGAGGATTCAGACGCTGAGCAGACTGGAGGTACGAGAGATTCTTGTGGTCAGTGTAAATGACAATGGGGTGTTTGGAACCCTCCAATAGATGCCTCCACTCCTCGAGTGCTAACTTGATGGCCAGAAGTTCACGATCTCCAATGGAGTAATTCTTTTCTGCCGGAGAGAAAGTTTTAGAGAAAAAATCACAAGTAATGTTACGTCCAGTAGAGTTTTTTTGAACAAGTATGGCTCGGGCTCTGACTGAGGAAGCGTCAACTTCCAGGAAGAAAGGTTTCAATGGATCAGGTCTGGACAGCACTGGTGCAGAAGCGAAGGCAGTTTTGAGACGATTGAAGGCCTCATCAGCTTGAGGAGGCCATGACTTAGGATTAGCGTTCTTCCTGGTCAGGGCCACAATAGGGGCCACAATGGTGGAGAAGTGGGGAATAAACTGTCGGTAATAGTTGGCAAATCCCAGGAAGCGTTGGATAGCGCGGAGTCCAGAAGGGCGTGGCCAATCCAAAACCAATGACAGTTTATCTGGATCCATTTGAAGCCCTTGGCCAGAGACTAGGTAACCTAGGAAAAGAAGACTGTTGCATTCAAAGAGACATTTTTTTTTTCGTATTAAAGATTTTATTGAAGTTTACAAGATAAACAAGACAAGATAAGATAAAGATAAACAAGTCATCCAGGGTTGTGAGCCAATACAGGTTAGGCAAAAAAATGCAAATATAATAGGACTTGCAAGGTAGATAGGTAAGTTCCTCATAACGTATTACGAATGGAGTATGCCTACAGAGGTCCCCGACAAGCAGGAACGGCAATCAGAGCAGTATACCATATCATGACTCTTGCTAACGTTCGGAAGGATGGCAGGTAGTAACGTCTGTGGTTCAGAAACTAGATAAGGCACTAGTATAACCAATATCTAACTTCTGCAGATCCCGTTTTCGGGACCTGCAGCGAACATAGGCATATAAAGAATAAAAAACTGCAGGAACAATAACCCATAAATTTGGGGGGTGGGGAAGGAAGAGGGGGGGGGAGTGAAGAAGTGTAGAAGAGGGAAAGAAAGTGTGAGAGGGAGAGAGGAGGAAGAGGAGAGGAGAAGGAGATCAAGAGAAAAAGAGGGAAACAAGAGAAAAGAAGGAGAATTACCAGACAAGAGGGCTAGTGCATAGAGCTATGTCTACAGGTAATATGCTGCAATCACAGTACTAGTGGGCGAACTGACCTTCAGGAGAGACAAGCGGACTGGGTCCCCAGGCACCGCCGAAAAGAGTGGCGGCAGTATCAAATCCTCCGAGAGTCAGGAACTAGGATTACCATTCTGTTCTGGGTGTATGTACCTAAATTCAGCAGTGTCAGTGAAGGTAAGCCAGGGGCCCCAAATAAGGTGGTGTTTTCCTACCTGGTGTCTGGAGTCAGCAATTAATTCCTCCATTTTATGTAGGTGGGATATCTCCTGGAACCAAGACGCAACTGAGGGAGGGGAAGATGATTTCCAAAGCTTTGGTATCACCGCTTGGATCATAAATCTCGCCAATCTTACAGACCACTTAGGAAGGCCAGGGGGGAATAACGTCAATAGCAATGGGGCAGGAGCTTTGGGGAGTCGAATGTTCGTGAGCTTGTGCACCGTGTCCAGAACCTGGGACCAAAAGAGGTCTTATCTGGGGCATATCACCCATATATTTGAGAGCGTACCACCCGGCTCGCCGCACCTCCAGCAAGTGTCGGGGGTTCTCGGGTAAAATTTAGCCAACAGGATAGGGACACGGTACCATCTGGACAGCAATTTGCAGTTGGTTTCCTGGGCTCTAGTTGAAATCGAGAGTTTATGGCACCAGCGCACCGCCATCGCCCAATCTCTGTCATCCAGCTCCATCCCCAGTTCTCTCTCCCATCCATCCTTAAAGGGGAGGGGTTCAGATCGTAGGGTATCCAACAATAAGCTATACACCGAGCTAACCGGTCTGAACGAGGCCGAGTCAGAGGTACACAGCTTTTCAAAGGGGGAGAGTGGGCGGTGCAGCCGCAAGGCGCCTTTGTTAGTTGCATAGAAGTGTCGTAATTGGTTGTAGTGGAATGAGTGTGTGAAGGTTGGTGTAAGCCCCTCCATTATATCTGATAGAGGCTTCAGGGAGGAGGCGGTCAAGAGGCTTTGAAATGCGGGACCAGTATGTTTTTGAAGTCCCAGAAAGGAGGAACCAGCAAAAGCAGGTGCAAATAAAGAGTTGTGGAATATGGGGGTCAATGGACCGTCGGGTTTGAATAGATGCAAGCCGGGTAGATATGTACATTTGACATGAAGCAAGGAGGCAGTCACAGGGCGGTATGCACCAAGATTTCTCATTGGGGGGGGGGGGGGAGGATTTGGACTCCACAGTATTGTTTTGGGGTCATGTGAGGTAATGTCATTTTCCAACTGAATCCATAATTTTAAGGACTGAAAGGAATGGCAATCCAGCACTCTGGCCAGGACCGAGGCCAAGTGGTAGAAAAGGCAATCAGGTAAGCCCAGACCACCATCCAATTTCCTCCTGACCAAAATCCTACGAGCCACTCTAGGGTGTCCGTGGGCCCAGACAAAACCAGACAGGAGCGCAGAGAGTCCCCGGAAGAATGGTCTAGGGAGCAAAGCCGGGACAGTAGAGAACAAGTACAACAGTCGAGGGAGGACGTTCATCTTAATTACATTGATTCTCCCTATCCATGAGAAATCCCTACGCTCCCACCTGGCCAAGTCCGAACGCAGCACACTGAGCAGAGGGGGAAAGTTCAACGGGAAGATATCAGATAGATTTGCAGGGACTTGAATCCCCAAATATTTAAGTGATCTGTCATACCATTTGAAAGGGTAAGTCGTTTTAAGCTGATGAACTATGTGTCCCGGAATGGTAATGTTTAGTGCCTCACTCTTTGTCGGGTTCAATTTGTAATTACTGTATTGGGAAAACGGCCGTATCGTCGATAGAAGAGAGGGAAGAGTCGTCAGGGGGGCAGAAAGGAAGCGTAAGAGGTCGTCAGCAAAGGCCGAACATTTGCAATGGCACGAGGGTGTAGTCCCCCAATATCCTGATTCAGTCGTATCGCATTGAGCAGGTGCTCCATGCATAGGACATATAGGAGGGGTGATAAGGGGCAGCCTTGCCTCGTGCCAATAGAAATGTGAAAAGGGCTAGACAACTGTCCGTTCACACGAATTTGGACTTGCGGATTAGAGCAAAGTGACATAATCCGGCCCCTCATCCTGTCACCAAGTCCTATGTGGGATAATGTTTCCGCTAGGAAGCTCCAGTCTACTCGGTCAAAGGCCTTCTCAGCATCCAGGGATAAAAGAAAGAGAGGAAGGTCATTCTTACGAGCATAGTATATTGCTGAGAAGGCACACAAAGTATTATCTCTAGCCTCCCTGCCACGTATGAAGCCCACTTGGTCTGGGTATATCAGGGTATTCATGTGAACCGCCAGTCGGTTTGCCAACAGTTTAGCAAAGATTTTGGTGTCGACATTCAGGAGGGAAATGGGTCTGTAATTTTGGCATAGGGACACGTCTTTACCGTCTTTGGGGATAACTGTTATGTAGGCTCTGAGGAAGGATTCAGGTATTGCAGCGGAGTCTGATATGAAGTTAAAGGTCGTCAGAAGTGTGGGGGATAGCTCTGTCCGGAGAGTCCTGTAAAACTTTGCTGTGTAACCATCCGGGCCCAGAGATTTCCCAGCTGGAAGACCTGAGACAACAATGTCAAGCTCCTCTGGAGAGAACGGCTCCTCCAGGGCGGTCACCGCATCCGCAGAAAGAGCAGGGAGCGCCGTGGAGGCAAGGTATTGTGTCAGGTAGGGCCTATTTGCAGAGGATGAAGAGGAAAGAGGGGTAAGGTTATAGAGGGCCGAGTAATATTGTCGAAATGCCGAGAGAATGTCTGGGGTGAGATGAACATGTCTATTAGAAGAGGGGGTGACAATGGAGGGAACAAAGAGCGAGGATTTTTTCTCCCTCAACGCTCTGGCCAACATCCGTCCCGCTTTGTTCCCCCATTCGTAATAGTTTCTGCCAGTCAGCTGTTTATAGTACCTATGTTTGCTGTTTAGTTGCGACAGCAGGTCCTGTCGTACCTTTATGAGGTCTCTAAGGGTCCGTTCATGTAATGTCCTTTTGTGTAGGGATTCTAATGAGTGAAGCTGTGAGTAGAGGGAGGAAAGTTTGGCTGCGTTTTCCCTCTTCAGTCGGGCCCCATGCGAGACCAGGACACCACGCAGGACACATTTCATGGCTTCCCACTTGATAAGCGGGGAGGAATCGTCATGAGCATGGTCCGTTTGGAAGTTATCTATTGCCAACTTAATGTCCCGGGAGCACAATGGGTCCAACAGAAGAGAGTCATTCAACCTCCACGTTGCTTGCGGTTTAGAAAACGGAGGAAGCCGGAAAGAAAAGTGTACCAGAGCATGGTCTGAGAATGTTAAATTGCCAATTGTGGCAGAGACCACCGATGGGAGCAAGTGGTGTGCACAGTAAATGTAGTCGATGCGGCTATACATCTGTCTGGGATGGGAGTAGAAGGTGAAGTCACGGCCCTGAGGGTGCAAGGTGCGCCAGACATCAGCTAGCTGGAGTGAGTGCAATTTTTGTTTGATCAGTCTAAGTTGTCTATATGATAGATGTGAATGACCCGAGGTAGAGTCCACTAGAGGGGAAATGGGGGTATTAAAATCACCACATAGTATTATCTGGCCCGTAGCAAAGGAGGTCAGAGCCTCCAGTGCGGAGCATATTAATGAGGTTTGTCCCTGATTTGGGGCATAGATGGAGGCAATAGTAAGGCTGTGTCCCAGTAGGTCACAGTTAGCAAACAAATATCTAGCGTTCGGGTCAATTTCAGAATCGACTATTTTTAGTGGCAGAGATTTGTGGAATCCCAGTGATACCCCCTTGGTTTTCGCTCCTGGGTTGGTACTGTGAATCCAGTTGTGATAGTAACGGTTTTGAAACTTAGGAATCTGACCTTCTCTGAAATGTGTTTCCTGTAAAGCTATGATGTGTGATCTCTGTTTGTGTAGTGAGTAGAGGATTTGATTACGTCTCTCAGGGATGTTGAAGCCCTTCACGTTAAGTGAAGTTTCTTAATATCCGCCATCATTCGGGTAGGAGCCTGGGACAATCACTGCACCGCCTGAGGACCGCAACATCCGCACTGCCCCTCTCCAGAATGCAGCAATGTTGTGAAGCACTAGTCTGCAAATAGATAGTAAAAGAGCAGTGAGTGAAAAAGAGGGAAGTCAGAGAGGGAAAGACACAAAGGGGAAAAGGACAGACAACCAGCAGCGAGCACCGAGTGACCGCTACGGGGAGACTATCAAATAAGTTCATAAGGACCAGAAGACTGATCAGAGCCAGTCCGATCAGCACCCTAATTGGGGTAGAGTAGTTAGGGCACCCGAAGGGCATCCCGTTAAGTAACAAAACAAGTAGTATTCAAAGTGGACCTACTGGGAACTATGGGAAGCCAAAGGTCAGTATAATGACCAATGTCTTGCAGTGAATAGGGCTTAAAGATAGCAAAAGGAGGGGCCATAAAATAGCCCATAACACGGAATGTAGGGCATACAAAGGCAAAGTAACACTGAGTGGCAGGTGGAGTAATCCTATACAGAGAGTAACAAATTTATACAACAGTAATATAGAACACATTAGTGGTAGTGTTGACTAACTTTAAGAGGCTGGGCATAGGGACCCAGAGCCGCATTAGCTGTTAGAGTCCATGGCGACCCACACCATGGAGGGATCAAGGAGCAATACTAAACATTATACTGTAGTTCTGTCAAGTCTTACGCTTCTGCCTCTGGGGCAGCGGCGCAGCAGGTGTGGTGTCCATGTCACTCGGCGATGTCAGTTCAGGTAGAGCGGTAAGATGTGACGGCTGAAGAGGTTGTAGAAAGAACGCATCCCAGTCAGGAAGATTGACCCTTGGCAGCTTGAAGGTCGCTAAGAAGGATGGGAGATCTCTTGGGTGACGAAGTGTTGCTGTGGTGTTGCCATGTCTAGCTGTAAGCGAAAAGGGGAACCCCCATCTATAGACAATACGGGCATTCTGCAGGACCTGTAGGAGTGGTTTCAATGTTGCTCTCAGGCAAAGAGTGCGTAGGGAGAGGTCAGGGAAAAGATGAACACGTATTCCATTGCAAGTGAGGTGTTTGAGGTCCCGAGCCTTATGCATCACCCGCTCTTTTACATTGTAGTGGTGGACTCTGCAAATCACATCGCAGGGTTTCTTTGGGTCTGGGTCCTTTGCTTTAATGGCTCTATGAACCCTGTCTAGTTCAATGGGAGTATCTAGCGGTTGTTTTAGGATTTCATTGAAAATCTTTTGGACAACTCCAGAGAGATCTTGAGGGCTAACCGACTCAGGAAGTCCCTTGATGCGGATGTTATTTCTACGGTTACGATTGTCTATGTCATCCAAGTGGTCTATAGTAGTCACCTGTGATATTTGGAGCTCTTTAGTCGCTGACCGCAATTCCGCTATCTCAGATGTCACAGTTGTGCGAAAAAGTTCAAGGTCAGTAACTTTATGAGATAGTTGTGAAACTTCCTTTTTAACAGGTTCTAAGTCTTTCCGCCAAGCGGTTTTCAGGCTGTCAGCTAGTGAGAGCATATCATCCTTAGTAGGTAAGAGTGCCAGCAATGCCTGGAGCTCAGGGTGACTCTTTAAAGTGCGCACGGCCGCCTCAGGGGATGGCAAGGAGGGGCAAGAGGCACCAGACATATGTAGGTGAGACATGGATGATTTGGAGGTCGGGGTACTCATGCGGGAACGGCGACCACCCTGGGCACCTCTCTTGTGAGAATCCTCTGATGAGGAGTAGTCTATAGGGGATCTACTCCTGGAAGAGCGCCTCTGAGGGGTTCTGAACAATTTCTTTTTAGCCGGGGGGCTATCCCCCCAATAGTCCGGTGGACTCTCACACTCTGTGGACCCCCCACTGGAGGCCGATGGGTCTGAGGTCTCCTGAACCCTGGGGATCCTCAGTATCTGCACATCGTAGCTGCTGTGAGGATTCAGACTTTTCCATCTCCCCCCTCAGAATGGCAGCAGCAGCAGCAGTGGCGGGAAGTTGGTGCACAGTGTCTGGGGCCTGCGCACCCCTCAGTTCAGGTACAGTGTCAGTTATTTTGGGTGGTGGAGGCTCTCTGCCTTGTACAGTATCATGCCTGTCTCCGTTACTGTCACTGTCAGGGGCACCCGTTAGGATCTCCGGTTGCGAGGGAGAAGGGACCGGTACATTGGTCATGTGGTGCGGGCCTGTTATTGGCGCCGCGCACTTAGATTCCTGCGCGCGATGCGCCATTTTGCTGGGAGCTGGACGCAGTGCCGGGGAAGGTAAGACCGAGCTGTGCTCGTTTGTAGGGGACGGGTTACTTGCCACGTTACAGCTGGGAATCAGCGGTGGGTCCCGGGTCTCCTCTGACTCCAGTGTAGCATTCCGCCAATGCGCGTGGTCCCGAGCTCCAGGGCGCTGAGATGCAGGGGGGGCCGCACCGCCTCTGACGGAGCCTCGGATCGGGGGCACTGTCTCCAGGCCGCGGTCAGATATCTGAGGGACCGCCGGACAGAAGTAGGTTGCGATGTCTCTGGAAGTGTTAAGGGGGTCTTTAGGTGCCCCTTTCTTCTTTCTATGCCTCTGTCTATCGCCCATAACACGGATATTCAGCCCTCTAAAGCTCCGGTCCTCAGGGAGCACTAACAAGATGCGGCCATCCTCAAGCGTGCCCAGCCACGCCCCTCAAAGAGACATTTTTCTATTTTAGCATACAGGTGGTTTTCACGAAGTCTTTGGAGCACCAGATGGACATGACGACGGTGTTCCTCCAAGTTAGAGGAAAAAATCAAGATGTCGTCCAGGTAAACCACAACACAGGTATATAATAAGTCCCGAAATATCTCATTAACTAAGTCCTGGAAGACTGCAGGGGCGTTGCAGAGCCCAAAGGGCATAACTAGATATTCGAAATGTCCATCTCTAGTATTGAACGCGGTCTTCCACTCATCACCTTTCCTGATGCGAATAAGATTATATGCGCCCCTTAAGTCCAATTTTGTGAAAATATTAGCTCCACGAAGACGGTCAAAGAGTTCAGAGATCAAAGGCAGGGGGTAGCGGTTTTTGATGGTAATTTTATTTAAACCGCGGTAGTCAATGCATGGTCGTAAGGATCCATCCTTTTTAGAGACAAAGAAGAACCCCACTCCAGCAGGGGATGAGGACTTCCAAATAAAACCTCTCTTTAGGTTCTCCTGGATATACTTGGACATGGCTTGAGTCTCTGGAGCAGACAGAGGGTAGATCCTGCCCCGGGGCAGAGTGATACCAGGAAGGAGGTCAATGGGACAATCATAAGGCCTATGAGGAGGTAAGATCTCTGCTTGCTTTTTGCAGAAAACATCAGAAAAGTCCTGGTAGACCTTGGGAAGGCCCGGTATAGGTGGAGCCACAGGGGTTAGACCAGTGGAAGCAGATGTGAGGCATCGTTTGAGACAAGAAGGACCCCAACTTTTGATCTCCCCGGTGGTCCAATCAAGGGTAGGAGCATGACGTTGGAGCCACGGCAGGCCGAGAAGAACTTCAGAGGTGCAGTTGGGCAGAACAAAAAATTCAATTTTTTCATGATGCAGTCCAATGCTCATAGGCAGGGGTTCTGTGCAGTAGCGCACAGTGCAGTCCAACTTTTCTCCGTTGACAGAAGAAATATAGAGCGGTTTGATGAGACTGGTCACTGGGATGCTGAAGCTATTAACAAAAGAGGCCAAAATAAAATTTCCTGCAGAACCAGAGTCCAAGAAGGCCACAGCTGAGAAGGAGGAATTGGCGGAAGGAGAAATCCGCACAGGCACAGTCAGACGTGGAGAAGCAGAAATCACACCAAGAGTCGTCTCACCTTTGTGAGGTAATGGAGTGCGTTTCTCCTGACGCGGAGGGCGGATAGGACAGTCTTTTAGGAAGTGTTCGGTACTAGCACAGTACAGGCACATATTCTCGTTACGGCGGCGAGTCCTCTCTTGTAAGGTCAGGCGGGACCAATCCACTTGCATAGCCTCCTTGGCGGAAGTCACAGGAACAGATTGCAAAGGACTTTGGAAGAGAGGAGCCGGGGAGAGAAATCGCCTGGAGCGAACAAGATCCTTTTCCTGTCGAAGTTCCTGGCATCTTTCAGAGAAACGCATGTCGATGCGGGTGGCCAAATGGATAAGTTCAGAAAAATTTGCAGGAATTTCTCGTGCGGCCAGGACATCTTTCATGTTACTGGATAAGCCTTTCTTGAAGGTCGCGCAGAGGGCCTCATTGTTCCAGGATAGCTCTGAGGCGAGGGTACGAAACTGGATGGCATATTCGCCTACAGAAGAACTCCCTTGGATGAGGTTCAGCAAAGCAGTCTCGGCTGAGGAGGCCCCGGCTGGCTCCTCAAAGACACTACGTACTTCAGAGAAGAAGGACTGGACTGTAGCAGTGGCAGGATCGTTGAGGTCCCAGAGCGGTGTGGCCCATGACAAGGCCTTTCCAGACAGGAGACTGACCATGAAAGCCACCTTAGACCGTTCAGTAGGGAATTGGTCCAACATCATCTCCAAGTGCAAGGAACACTGGGACAGGAATCCACGGCACTGTTTAGAGTCCCCATCAAACTTGTAAGGTATAGACAGGCGGAAGCTGGGAGCAGCCACTCGCTGCGGAGGAGATGCAGGAGCTGGCGGAAGAGATGATTGCTGAAGTTGCGGCAGAAGCTGTTGCAGCATGACGGTCAGTTGAGTCAGCTGCTGTCCTTGTTGCGCGATCTGTTGGGATTGCTGGGCGACCGCCGTGGTTAGGTCAGCGACACTAGGCAGCGGGACCTCAGCGGGATCCATGGCCGGATCTACTGTCAGGATCCGGACTGGTATGCAGCGAGGACACTGGTGGTGGCTCCTCTGTGTCAGTGGGGTGATCGCGTGGGCCGTACCAGGGGAACGGAGTCTAAGGGGTTACTGATTTTCACGAGAGCCCGCCGCAAAGCGAGATGGACTTGCAGTGGCAGGTAACCCCCAGGTCGTTCCACCCGATAGCGACTCAACCCCAGCTGACAGCTGAGACAAGCGTGGTACACAGGGACAAGGCAAGAGCAAAGTCGGACGTAGCAGAAGGTCAGGGCAGGCAGTAAGAGTCGTAGTCAGGGGCAACAGCAGAAGGTCTGGGTACACAGGCTTGGGAACACACTAAACGCTTTCACAGGGCACAAGGCAACAAGATCCGGCAAGGACAGGAAGGGGAAGTGGGTTTTTATACAAATGGCCCAGGTGCAGGTACTGATTGGGCCAGGCACCAATTAATGGTGCACTGGCCCTTTAAATTTCAGAGAGCCGGCGCACGCGCCCTAGAGAGCGGGGCCGTGCGCATCAGGACCAAACAGCCAGAGGACGGGGCAGGTGAGGAGATTAGGATGCGACCCGCGGGTCTGACCGGGGCGCTGCACAGCGACGAACGGCGCGAGCGCTCCTGGGAGGAGCAGGGACCCGGAGCGCTCGGTGTAACAAGGACGTACATTTACGTCCTGTGTATGACAGCGAGCATCGGATCGGTGTTCGCGTCATACACGGCAGGTTGGGGACCCGTCAGTAATGGCTGACATCCGCGATCACGCAGATGTCCAGATGTCCGCCATTAACCCCTCAGATGCCATGATTAGTACAGATCACAGCATCTGCGGCAGTGTGCATGTTAAAATAGATGATTGGATCGCCCGCAGCGCTGCCGCAGTGATCCGATCATCTGTAATGGCGAATGGAGGGGACATAAAAAGTGTAAAAAATAAAGTAGAAAAATTTTAAAATAAAAATTAAAAAAGTGAAAAATCCCCTCCCCACAATAAAAATGAAAATTGTCAGTTTTTCTAATTTTACCCCCAAAAAGCGTAAATTTTATTTTTTATAAACATATTTGGTATCACTGCGTGCATAAGTGTCCCATCTATCAAAATATAATATTAATTATCCCGTACTTGAACGGTGTAAACATAAAAAAAAAGTCCAAAAATGCTGCTTTTTAGTCACATTTTATTCCCCAAAAAATTTATAAAAAATTATCTAAAAGTTTTATATAAGCAAATGTGGTATAAATAAAAAACACAGATGACGGAGCAAAAAATGAGACCTCATATAGCCCTATATACGGAAAAATGAAAAAGTTATAGGTGGTCAAAATAGGGCAATTGTAGATTTTGTACAAAAAGTTTTTTTTAAGCGGTACAAAAATATAAAGGTATCTAGCCATAGGTATCATTTTAATAGTTTTGACCCACAGAATAAAGAACACATGTTATTTTTACCGTAAAGTGTACAGTGTGAAATCGAAACCCTCCAAAATGTGCAAAATTGTGGTTTTCATTTAAATTTTCTCCCTAAAAATTTTTTTTGGGGGGTTTCGCCGTACATTTTATGGTAAAATGAATTATTTAATTACAAAGTACAATTAAATTGGCCTGGTCCTTAAGGTTAAAATGGGCTTGGTCGTTAAGGGGTTAAGGTGAAAGTGGGCTGGGTCCTTAAGGGGTTGAGGACTCAGGGTGTAAAGGTACGCACTGAGGTTTTCCGGTCCCCACCACTTGCCAGGCAGGGACCAGAAATCATTCAGCAGACATCCCGTGACATCACCGTGACCCCTTGTCGGCAATCGCGGCAAATTGATGGTCAATTCAGACCGGTGATTTGTGGCGATTCCAGGTCATACGGAAAATAAGAGTGATCGGGGTTGTCTGAGACAGGGATAGGAGAGAGATGGCAGGGGTGGGAAGGGGTGGTTAAAGTTCAATTCCCCCACTCTGCCCACCCATGGGTGTCCGGGCAGAGTGTGGGAATGGTAGGAAGAGCGGCTTACCTGATCCTGGCGGTGGTGGCGATGACTTCATCCTGCGGTGGTGGCAATCCTGACGTCATGGTGATGGCGGTGCAGAAATTCAGCGGCGGCGATCTGGGTAAGTGGCCTGGAGATCTGGCGGACCACAGTTTAGAATCTGTGAACTTTGGCCATCCAGATCATGGAAAACTACAATTCCCAGCATGCCCAGACAGCTGTTTGCAATCTGGACATGCTGGTATTTGTTGTTTTGCAAAATCTGGAGGGCCACAGTTTGGATATCACTGTGCAAAGGTATCTAAACTGTGGCCCTTCAGATTTTGCAAAACTACCACTCCCAGCATACCCAGACAGACATTTGCTGTCTGGAAATGCTGGGTTTTGTAGTTTTGCACCATTTGGAGGGCCACAGTGTGGAGATCACTGTGCAGTGGTCTCTAAACTGTGGCCCTCCAGATGTTGCATTACTATAACTCCCAACATGCACGAACAGCAAACTGCTGTCTCGACATGCTGGGAGTTGTAGTTGCGTACCTCCAGCTGTTGCATAACTACAACTCCCAGCATGCCCTTCGGATATCAGTGCATGCTGGGAGTTGTAGTTTTGCCACAGCTGGAGGCACACTGGAGAGGAAACACAAAATTAGGTAACAGAGCCTAACTCAGTGTTTCCCCACCAGTGTGCCTCCAGCTGTTACAAACCTACAACTTCCAGCATGCACTGACAGACCATGCATGCTGGGAGTTGTAGTTTTGCAACAGCTGGAGGCACACTGGTGAGGAAGCACTGAGTTTATCTGTTACCTAACTCGGTTTTTCCTCACCAGTGTGCCACCAACTGTGGCAAAACTACAACTCCCAGCATGCACGGTCTGTCATTCCATGCTGAGAGTAGCAGATTTGCAACAGCTGCAGAGGCTCAGGAGTGAGAGCGCACCATGTACATTTGAGGCCAAAATTGGTGATTTGCAATGGGGTGGCTAATAGTTGCAGCGGTTCTGACATAAACGATAAAAAAAATAAAATAAATAAACACCCACATGTGACCCCATTTTGGAAACTACACCCCTTGAGGAAGGTAACAAGTGGTATAGTGAGCATTTACACCCCACAGGTGTTTGACAAACTTTCGTTAACGTTGGACGTGAAAATTTAAAATAAAATATGGGTGTTACCCCAAATTTTTCATTTTCACAAGCGGTAATTGGAAAAAATCCCCCAAAATTTGTCACCCCATTTCTTCTGAGTAAGGAAATACCCCATATGTGGATGTAAAGTGCTCTGCGGGCGCACTACAGGGCTCAGAAGAGAATGAGCGTCATTGGGCTTTTTGAGAGAGAATTTGGCTTGGATTGAAGGCCATATGCATTTAAAAAGCCACCATTCTGCTAGAACAGTGGACCCTCCCCACATGTGTCCCCATTTTGGAAACTACACACCTCATGGAATGTAACAAGGGGTGCAGTGAGCATTTACACCCCACAGGTGTCTGACAGATTTTTTTGAACAGTAGACTGTAAAAATTTGCACAGACCACTGTTTTAAAGATCTGTCAAACACCAGTGGGGTGTAAATGCTCACTGCACCCCTTATTATATTCCGTGAGGGGGGTCGTTTTTTGAAATGGGTTGACATGTGGGGGGGTCCAGTGTTCTGGTAACTCGAGGGCTTTGTAAATGCACATGGCCCCCAACTTCCATTCCAACCAAATTCTCTCTCCAAAAGCCCAATGGCGCTCCTTCTCTTCTGAGCCCTGTGGTGCACCCTCAGAGCACTTTACATCCACATATTGTCAGAACCTATAGGGTTAAAAGGTTCTGACAGGTTCTTTGTTGTTTTTTTGTTGCTGGGTTATGCTCGGCTGTCTGGACTGGTCAGCTGACTATGATTAGAGCACATGTTATGGCTCCATATAAGCTGGCAGTCTACTCCCAGTCAATGCTTGCTATAGAGCTCAGTTTGTACTCTAGCTAGCTGTATTTGTTATATCTGGCTTTTTGAGCCTTTGGCTCCTCTCTCTGACTATTCTCTCTGGTATTATTGATTTTGTACTGTGACATCTCCTGGCTTCAGATGCGGATAGCTGACATTGGAATTATTGTGTGAGTGTTTAGTCTTTCTTTGTTGGTCTGTCTGTTATCCTACTGTCCCCAGACCTAGTCAGTGTCATTGTAGTTTATTATTTTGACAATTACGCCCCTCACATATATAGGAAGGGACTGTCTTCGTGGTTATGGACCCGTCGTTTAGGGCAGTCAGGACGCCCCCAGGGGTTTGCATGGGGTGCCTGCTGAATGATTTCAGCAGGCATCCCTAGTCTGGTCCCCGCCCGGTGAGCGGCGTGGATCAGAATTCCCACGGGCTTACAGGTACACTTGTGGTCCTTAAGTATCAGGGAGCCAGGGCATACCTGTACGCTCTTGGTCCCTAAGAGGTTAAGCAGGGAGACACGTCTGGCACTGCATGATTTGAGTCCCTGGCGGCATAGTGTTTTCCTGATGGTAGCTTTTGTTACTTTGGTCATAGCTCTCTGCAGGTCATTCACTAGGTCCCCCCCCCCCCCCCCCGTGTGGTTCTGGAATTCTTGTTCACCACGGGATGAGATCTTGCATGGAGCCTCAGATCGAGGGAGATTATCAGTGGTCTTATATGTCTTCCATTTTCTAATAATTGCTCCTACAGTTGATTTCTTCACACCAACCTGCTTGCCTATTGCAGACTCCCAGCCTGATGCAGGTCTACAATTTTGTTTCTGGTGTCCTTCGACAGCTCTTGGGTCTTGGCCATAGTGGAGTTTGGAGTGTGACTGTTTGAGATTGGGGACAGGTGTCTTTTATACTGATAAGTTCAAACAGGTGCCATTAATACAGGTAATGAGTGGAGGACAGAGGAGACTCTTAACGAAGAAGTTACAGGTCTGTGAGAGCCAGAAATCTTGCTTGTTTGTAGGTGACGAAATACTTATTTTCCACCATAATTTGCAAATAAATATATGATTATATTGATTTTTTTCTCATTATGTCTCTCATAGTTGAGGTATACCCAGGGGTCAAGTCCTGGGGAAAAAAGTATGGGAACTCACCCATGATTTCCACTCAAGGGAGTATAGCCCTGGCTATACCTATGTTGAAAATTACAGGCCTCTCTTATCTTTTTAAGTGGGAGAATCTGTATAATTGGTGGCTGACTGAATACTTTTTTACCCCACAGTAGGCCTAAACTGATGCAACGTACAAGCATTTCTGAAAATATACTGTTTGAGAGTTGTATATATTTACTAACTTCCCATGTGCCTTCTGTTTTTTCCCCTATTGCCCTAGGTAACAACCATCTTAGGGCATCCACTGAGACCATCAGACATACTCAGTTCTACTGTACTGTATCCAAGCAAAGGGGATTGTGGGGAAAGTGTGTGCTCTGTTGCAGGGTCTCAGTTTAAAGAGGAAACCAGGAAGTGGTACACATTTAATTTGAGCAATTTAGCTACAAACCCATTTAAAGGGGTACTCTGCCTCTAGACATAGAGGATAAGATGTCTGATTGCGGGGGTTCCGCCGACATCTCCCTGCTGCACCCGGCATTCGTTTAGGGCGTCTGGTGCAGTGCCGGATCCTCGTGACGTCACAGTCACGCCCCCTCCCATAGACCTACATTGAGGGGGCCTGGCCGTGACATCATGAGCAAGGCATGACCGTGACATCACGAGCCTCCGCCCCACATCGCCATTCATCCAGCGGTGGGACCCCCGCGATCAGATATCTTATCCCCTATCCTTTGGATAGGGGATAAGATGTCTAGGGGTGGAGTACCCCTTTAAGTCATCTAAGAATTGGTGACTTTTATGTGCTATGCACCTTAGCACTTGCCAACCCCACCCTACCACTTCACGTGGTTTCCACTTTATTGCTGTGGTTCATTCATCTTACGGTTGTCTGGGAAGAAATTTCACTAAATGACCTATTTTAGTGGTGGCACCATGTTGCAGTATCACACTGAATTTAGGAGAGCTGTTTAGAATGTCTCTTTTACTCGTAAATGCTTGTAAAGGCAGACAACAATAGTATGTGCAGGATTTTATACATGTGTAGAAGTGGCACTGAATGTTTAGCAATTACATTTCTTCTTATGTTATCAATACTATAGTGTAATGACATACAATACAGTGTGTGTACTTATATACACAGCTGCTATTTACATAGGAGTGTTCAGGAAATGTGTGAATATTTATTTTTGTATGTTATTAGTATTTTCTATTCTAGGTTAATATATTTCTACTCTCTCTGTTTAATCAATTTACATAGGAACTATTTAGGATAAGGAGTCGAATGAGACAGAAGACACACACACTTACAGAGCAGGTGGCAGAGCGGAAACCTAGTATTATGAGACATGGCTATTGTTACAACACAAACCTGAACTGCTTGAGGCCAAAAAAATCAATAGCAATTTCTAAAAGAAAATCAGAAAACACAGTGTGGTGTGCACTTAATTAAAGGTCACAAATATATATATTTTTTTATTTTATTAGACATTGGAACAGGCAAAACATGTCTCTATAGTTCACACACAGCAGAAATGAACAATTAAACACAAACACTCTTTAGATGCCAGGTCATAAATTACAAGTGAAGATCTCTGAAACATCACGATGCAGAATGTCAGTATAAACAAATGTCTACTTTATTATTAGGGAACAGTCCATTCTGTAATTTATTCTCACTTACTGATATTAAAATGGTTTGTGGTATATAAAATGTACCTAAATCCCTCCGCAAGGCGACAACTGCTCATTACAGCGACATTGAAGGCATCAACTTCTTACAATGACAATTAGCAATTAGTAGGAGGTTTATGTAACATGATAGAAGAGATTGCGCAGGCAATTTTCCTGACCCTCCAGGGAACAATAAGCATTTCCTATTCACCAATGAATGGTTGAAAATGGGAGACAACTTCTAAATGAGCTGCATGGGGATGTTCTGCGCATATTCTTAGCGGTAGCCTACTCAAGCCAAGTACATTCAGATACATCCATATTTCAGCATGTTTCATCATTTGTTGCAGGATGCAGTCTCCTGTTCACAAACAGAGCAGCTATTTGTCTCCCACCTGGTTTTGTGTGTATGTATCATCACAACAAAGTAGTAAGATCTGGGAAACAGATCCCCGGAGTATTGCAGAAGAACAGTCACTGTACAGTAAGTTACATAACTCAACTCACCAGAGGCAACTGGATCAACACACAAACCTGAGTTTATTTATTTTTTATCACCGTGGTTAAATCTAAACTTCTATTGACGTTTCAGCATTAAAATTGGATGAATGTTGTAATAATATTCAAGTCTAGAACAGTATATAAGAAAATAGATGGGGAGCTGTACACTATAAGTGTATATTTGTATAATTAACTGGGCCGAGGTACTGAGATGCACTTTACCCATAGTGCCAAAAGCTAATAGTGAAAAATTGGAAAATTCAGACCTCTAGGTGCAGTTATAGTATTTTGTGCGCATATCATGGGGAATAATACGATTAGAGATGTGGCTGGTATCAAAATATATTATACTTTATTAAGTAGTTTAAAATAGGATCAAGTCTCTGACTAGGGCCCTTATACAGAGACAGTGGTTGGTATATGTTGTATGGTTATGTTAAAAGCAGTGTCACGATTCGGCTGGCTGGAGGTGGATCCTCTGTGCCAGAGAGGGATTGGTGTGGACCGTGTTGGTGGACCGGTTCTAAGTTGCTACTGGTATTCACCAGAGCCCGCCGCAAAGCGGGATGGACTTGCAGCGGCGGTAGCAACCAGGTCGTATCCACCAGCAACGGCTCAACCTCTCTGACTGCTGAGATAGGCGCGGTACAAGGGAGTAGACAAGAGCAAGGTCGGACGTAGCAGAAGGTCAGGGCAGGCAGCAAGGATCGTAGTCAGGGTCAACGGCATGAGGTCTGGAACACAGGCTAGGAACACACAAGGAAACGCTTTCACTGGCACAATGGCAACAAGATCCGGCGAGGGAGTGCAGGGGAAGTGAGGTATAAGTAGGGAGTGCACAGGTGAACACACAGATTAAGCCTGCTGCGCCAATCAGTGGCGCAGTGGCCCTTTAAATTGCAGAGACCCGGTGCGCGCGCGCCCTAAGGAGCGGGGCCGCGCGCGCCGGGACAAGACAGACGGGGAACGAGTCAGGTACGGGAGCCGGGATGCGAATCGCGAGCGGGCGCCTCCCGCATGGCGAATCGCATCCCGGCTGAGAGGGATATTGCAGCGCACCCGGTCAGCAGGTCTGACCGGGGCGCTGCAAATGCGAGGATGCTGCGAGCGCTCCGGGGAGGAGCGGGGACCCGGAGCGCTCGGCGTAACAGTACCCCTCCCCCCTTGGGTCTCCCCCTCTTCTTGGAGCCTGAGAACCTGAGGATAAGACTTTTGTCTAGAATGTTGTCCTCAGGTTCCCAGGATCTCTCTTCTGGGCCACAGCCTTCCCAATCCACCCAAAACATTTTTTTCTTTCTGACAGTCTTGGAGGCCAGAATCTCCTTCACGGAGAAGACGTCAGAAGAACCGGAAACAGGAGTGGGGGAAACAAGTTTGGGAGAGAAGCGGTTAATGACGAGTGGTTTAAGGAGAGAGACATGGAAGGCATTGGGAATACGAAGAGAAGGAGGAAGAAGGAGTTTGTAAGAGACAGGGTTAATCTGGCACAAGACTTTGAAAGGACCTAGATAGCGTGGTCCCAGTTTGTAACTGGGGACACGAAAACTGACATATTTAGCGGAGAGCCATACCTTGTCTCCGGGAGCAAAAATGGGGGGAGTTCTTCTTTTCTTATCGGCAAATCTTTTCATCCGGGATGAAGCCTGTAAAAGAGAATTTTGGGTCTCTTTCCATATGGTGGAAAGATCACGAGTCACTTCATCCACAGCGGGCAAACCAGAGGGCAAGGGAGTAGGGAGGGGGGGAAGAGGGTGACGGCCGTACACCACGAAAAATGGGGATTTAGCAGAAGATTCATAGACTCTGAAGTTGTATGAGAATTCGGCCCATGGTAGAAGTTCTGCCCAGTCATCCTGGCGGGAGGAAACAAAATGCCGTAAATAGTCACCCAGGACCTGATTAATTCTTTCTACTTGCCCATTGGATTGGGGATGATAAGAAGAAGAGAAGTTTAATTTGATCTTGAGCTGTTTACAGAGGGCCCTCCAGAATTTAGACACGAATTGGACGCCTCTATCCGAGACGATATGCGTGGGCAAACCGTGAAGGCGAAAAATGTGTACAAAAAATAGCTTTGCCAACTGAGGCGCTGAAGGAAGACCAGGAAGAGGAATAAAATGTGCCATCTTGGAAAATCGATCAACGACCACCCAAACAACTGTGTTGCCACGGGATGAGGGTAAGTCCGTAATAAAGTCCATACCAATCTGTGACCAAGGCTGTTCGGGGACAGGCAGAGGATGAAGGAGGCCAGCAGGCTTCTGGCGAGGAGTCTTATCCCGGGCACAGACAGTACAGGCCCGCACAAAATCAACAACATCAGTCTCCAGAGTCGGCCACCAATAAAAACGAGAGATGAGTTGCAAGGATTTTTTGATGCCCGCATGGCCTGCGAGGTGGGAGGAGTGTCCCCATTTGAGAATCCCGAGACGCTGGCGTGGAGAAACGAAGGTCTTCCCTGGAGGAGTTTGCCTGATGGAGGCTGGAGAAGTGGAGATCAGACAGTCAGGAGGAATGATGTGTTGCGGAGAGACCTCTACTTCAGAGGCATCAGAAGAACGAGAGAGGGCATCGGCCCTAATGTTCTTGTCATCAGGGCGAAAATTAATTTCAAAGTCAAAACGGGCAAAGAATAACGACCACCTGGCCTGGCGAGGGTTCAGTCGTTGGGCAGACTGGAGATAGGAGAGATTCTTGTGATCAGTGTATATGATAACTGGAAATTTTGATCCCTCCAGCAGGTGCCTCCATTCCTCAAGCGCCAATTTAATGGCCAGTAGTTCTCGATCCCCGATGGAGTAATTTCTCTCCGCCGGGGAGAAGGACCTAGAAAAAAACCCACAAGTCACAGCATGCCCGAAGAATTTTTTTGTAGAAGGACAGCTCCAGCTCCCACTGAGGAGGCATCTACCTCCAATAGGAAGGGTTTAGCTGGGTCAGGTCTGGAGAGCACGGGAGCAGAAGAAAAGGCAGACTTGAGATGTTTAAATGCGTCTTCCGCTTGGGGAGACCAGGACTTAGGATTGGCATTTTTCTTGGTTAAAGCCACGATAGGAGCCACAATAGTGGAAAAGTGTGGAATAAACTGTCTGTAACAATTGGCGAACCCCAAAAAACGTTGGATAGCACGGCGTCCGGAGGGGCGTGGCCAATCTAAGATGGCAGAGAGTTTATCTGGGTCCATTTGTAGTCCCTGGCCAGAGACCAAGTATCCTAGGAAAGGAAGAGATTGACATTCAAAGAGACATTTCTCCATTTTGGCATAAAGTTGATTGTCCCGAAGTCTCTGAAGAACCATGCGGACATGCTGGCGGTGTTCTTCTAAGTTGGCAGAAAAAATCAGAATATCGTCCAGATAAACCACAACACAGGAATATAGGAGATCACGAAAAATTTCATTAACAAAGTCTTGAAAGACGGCAGGGGCGTTGCAAAGGCCAAAGGGCATGACCAGATACTCAAAGTCTCCATCTCTGGTGTTAAATGCAGTCTTCCATTCGTCCCCCTCCCTGATGCGGATGAGATTATAAGCACCTCTTAAGTCCAGTTTGGTAAAGATGTGGGCACCTTGTAAGCGATCAAAGAGTTCCGAGATAAGAGGTAAGGGGTAGCGTTTTTTTACCGTGATTTTATTAAGTCCGCGGTAATCAATGCAAGGACGTAGGGAGCCATCTTTTTTGGACACAAAAAAAAATCCAGCTCCGGCAGGGGAGGAGGACTTGCGGATAAACCCCTTTTTTAAATTCTCCTGGATGTACTCCGACATGGCAAGAGTCTCTGGAGCAGACAGAGGATAGATTCTGCCCCGGGGTGGAGTAGTACCCGGGAGGAGGTCAATAGGACAGTCATAAGGCCTGTGAGGAGGTAAAGTCTCAGCTTGCTTTTTGCAAAAAACGTCAGCATAGTCCATATAAGCCTTAGGAAGACCGGATACAGGGGGAACCACAGGGTCACGGCAAGGAGTACTGGGAACCGGTTTAAGACAGTCCTTGTGACAAGAAGTACCCCAGTTCTTGATTTCTCCTGTGGACCAATCAAGGGTTGGGGAATGGCGTTGAAGCCACGGTAATCCAAGAAGAATTTCAGAAGTACAGTTGGAGAGGACCAAAAATTTAATTTTTTCGTGATGAGGTCCGATGCACATTAGGAGAGGTTCCGTGCGGTAACGCACGGTACAGTCCAATCTTTCGTTGTTAACAGAATTGATGTAGAGGGGTCTGGCGAGACTGGTCACCGGAATGTTGAACCTGTTGATGAGAGAGGCCAAAATAAAATTTCCTGCAGATCCAGAATCCAAGAAGGCCATAGCAGAGAAGGAGAAGGTAGAGGAAGATATCCGCACAGGCACAGTAAGGCGTGGAGAAGCAAAGTTGACATCAAGAACTGTCTCACCTTTGTGCGGAGTCAGCATACGTCTTTCCAGGCGGGGAGGACGGATAGGACAATCTTTCAAGAAGTGTTCGGTACCGGCACAGTACAGGCATAGATTCTCCATGCGGCGTCGTGTCCTCTCTTGAGGTGTCAAGCGAGACCAGTCAACTTGCATAGCCTCCACGGCGGGAGGCACAGGAACGGATTGCAGAGGACCAGAGGAGAGAGGAGCCGAGGAGAGAAACCGCCTCGTGCGAACAAAGTCCATATCCTGGCGGAGCTCCTGACGCCTTTCGGAAAAACGCATGTCAATGCGAGTGGCAAGATGAATAAGTTCATGCAGGTTAGCAGGAATTTCTCGTGCGGCCAGCACATCTTTAATGTTGCTGGATAGGCCTTTTTTAAAGGTCGCGCAGAGGGCCTCATTATTCCAGGATAATTCGGAGGCAAGAGTACGGAATTGGATGGCGTACTCGCCAACAGAAGAATTACCCTGGACCAGGTTCAGCAGGGCAGTCTCAGCAGAAGAGGCTCGGGCAGGTTCCTCAAAGACACTTCGGATCTCCGTGAAGAAGGAGTGTACAGAGGCAGTGACAAGGTCATTGCGGTCCCAGAGCGGTGTGGCCCATGACAGAGCTTTTCCAGACAGAAGGCTGACTACGAAAGCCACCTTATACCTTTCAGTAGGAAACTGGACCGACATCATCTCCTCAAGTGCAGGGAACATTGCGAAAGAAAACCACGGCAAAACTTAGAGTCCCCATCAAATTTATCCGGCAAGGATAATCGTAGGCCGGAAGCGGCCACTCGCTGCGGAGGAGGTGCAGGAGCTGGCGGAGGAGATGGTTGCTGGAGCTGAGGTAATAGCTGCTGTAGCATCACGGTCAGTTGAGACAGCTGGTGGCCTTGTTGCGCTATCTGTTGCGACTGCTGGGCGACCACCGTGGTGAGGTCGGCGACAACTGGCAGTGGGACTTCAGCGGGATCCATGGCCGGATCTACTGTCACGATTCGGCTGGCTGGAGGTGGATCCTCTGTGCCAGAGAGGGATTGGCGTGGACCGTGTTGGTGGACCGGTTCTAAGTTGCTACTGGTATTCACCAGAGCCCGCCGCAAAGCGGGATGGACTTGCAGCGGCGGTAGCAACCTGGTCGTATCCACCAGCAACGGCTCAACCTCTCTGACTGCTGAGATAGGCGCGGTACAAGGGAGTAGACAAGAGCAAGGTCGGACGTAGCAGAAGGTCAGGGCAGGCAGCAAGGATCGTAGTCAGGGGCAACGGCAGGAGGTCTGGAACACAGGCTAGGAACACACAAGGAAACGCTTTCACTGGCACAATGGCAACAAGATCCGGCGAGGGAGTGCAGGGGAAGTGAGGTATAAGTAGGGAATGCACAGGTGAACACACAGATTAAGCCTGCTGCGCCAATCAGTGGCGCAGTGGCCCTTTAAATTGCAGAGACCCGGTGCGCGCGTGCCCTAAGGAGCGGGGCCGCGCGCGCCGGGACAAGACAGACGGGGAACGAGTCAGGTACGGGAGCCGGGATGCGCATTGCGAGCGGGCGCCTCCCGCATCGCGAATCGCATCCCGGCTGAGAGGGATATTGCAGCGCACCCGGTCAGCAGGTCTGACCGGGGCGCTGCAAATGCGAGGATGCTGCGAGCGCTCCGGGGAGGAGCGGGGACCCGGAGCGCTCGGCGTAACAAGCAGTTTATCATAATATGGTATAAATGATAGTTTTAAAATAGTGGTTACCAGTCTTGACAATGATTTTATATGTGTTCCAGCAGTCTTGGAGGGATCTATCTAATGTGGGTTAGTGTCAGACCAATAGCGGTGGTTTTGTTTGTTAACTTCACCATTCACATAAAAGTTTGCCTCATCACTGAACAAAATCTTCTGCGTAAACTGAGGGTCCTGTTCCAATTTTTGTTTTGCCCATTCTGCAGCACCTGAAACTACGGATACTGGAAGCCTGTGCTAGCATTTCTCCTGCGGTGTTGCTATCAGTGTGTGAAGAGTGGGAGAAGAGGGTTGCATTGACAATCCAACACAATGGGCAGCACATTGAACACATTTTATAAGTGGTCAGAAACTTGTAAATAACTCATGAAAGAATAAAGTTACATTAAAACCAAGCAAATCATTGTTTGTCTTGCGAAATTCAATAAGTTTGATGTGTCACATGACCCTCTTTCTATTGAAAAAACAAAAGTTGGATTCAAAATGTCCGACTTCAAAATGGCCACCATGGTCACCACCCCTCTTGAAAAGTATCCCCCCTCACATATACTAATGTGCCACAAACAGGAAGTTAATATCACCAACCTTTCCCATTTTATTAAGGTGTATCCATATAAATGGCCCACCCTGTATTTTGATACCAGCCACATCTCTAATCGTATTATTCCCCATTATACATGCACAAAATACTAACTCATCCTAGAGGTCTGAATCTTCCAATTTTTCATTAGAACAGTATATATTTAATGGTATATTTTTAATTCTAATATTTACAACTGTATTGTAGAAAGATATGAAAGCTGTTTGTTTTCTTGCTGTCCTACTTTGCAAAATAATGACTTAGTGGAACTATATTTAAAGGGGTATTCTGCCCCTAGACATCTTATCCTCTATCCAAAGGATAGTGGATAAGATGTCTGATTATGGGGGTCCCACAGCAGGAATCCCTGTGCCGGGGCCGCGATCTCTGTGCAGCACCCGATGTTCATTTAGAAAGCTGGGTGCGGGCGGTGGGGGTCGTGACGTCATGGCCATGCAACTTGTGACATCACGCCACACCCCCTTAGTGCAAGTCTATGGGACGGGGCGTGGTGTCCACCACACCCCCTCCCATAGACTTGCATTGAGGGGGGGGGGTGGCATGACATCACGACCCCCGCTGGGGCAGTGTAGTACCCCTTTAACTCTTTAGCGCTGCATGCTTTGTGAATTGTTGTAACCCTTTGAATTAAATGTTTTGTGCCATAGTGAAAACTAGAGTTTGTACCATGTCGCTTGTATCCTGTTGATCCTAAATAAAGAGCCAAAGAAATTCATCTGAACACACAGTGCTGGACATTCGTTTCTCTGTGTTCGAATTGCAAATCTGCAGCAGAACCTACCCTTAAAGTGTATATAACATTTTTTTTAAGTATCCCAGAAGAAGAAATTGAAAAAGTCAGGTTATATGAGCAAGGAGAGGGTACAGCTGTTTTACAGCACACACACTGCAGCATGTGTGCTGTGAAACAGCTGTCCCCTCTCTCTGCTTATGTAACCCAGCTTTTGCAATAAACTACACTTGATCAGAGGTAAGTGCTCCAGACCATTTTCTCTTTCTTCTTCTGAGAACATTTTTTGTATACACTTTTTAAAGGGAATGTGACAGCAGAGTCATCCGCAGTGACATCGTCTGGAGCAGGCAGGAGAAATTGTTGCTTATACTGTAGCAGCATGAGCAGCCTAAAGAAACCCCTGTCCACCCTTATAGGACATATAGACATAGGATATGTTGTCCTTCATTTGAGACCTCCATGTATGAGCAAGAACAGATAGCTGCTCTATACAATCCTATACAAACCAATTCATTTTTATGACAGCCATATGACCCTATATTTCCCTTATAAAATATAGGGGAAATGCCTGGCTGTTGATACCAGCTAATCATCCTGGCACAAGCATTTTAAAGGGGGTTATCACCGATTTGACACCCCCTCTTATCTCGGATGTGATAAGTGCTAGAGTTTCAAACATTCTGAATAATTTCACAGTAAGAGAAAAGTTTAGAAAAGTGGGCATAAAACCTCCAGAAAGTTTTGCCTGAATAATTATTTGAGTGGTGGATCAATAGTCATTTGTGACATGACTCCCCAGAGGTACAAACATCTTCCAGTATTGGCAATGATGCAGAAGCTTCATGTGTGGTATTTATGCAGAGATAACTGTCCTGAAGAGCAGTTTGCACCAAGATTTTCAAGGCAAACAGAGTTACAAACTCTATCACTAGATCCTGCATATTATATTTTATACATTATTTACAGTATTTTTTTTTATCTTAAAAGTTATTACGATGAACATTTCTTACAACCTACTTGGATATCCAGTAACATGGAACCAAACCTCAGCTTTCATATAGCTTGGTCAAACAATTAGTCGTGGTTTATTTTCTGAACTTTGAGGGATCGGGATAAACTCTGGTGCCAGAAAATTAAACAGATTTGTAAATGACTTCTATTTAAAAGTCTTAACCCTTCCAGTACTTATTAGCTGCTGTATGCTCCAGAGGAAGTTCTTTTTTTATTGTATTTATTTATTTTCTGTTTGACCACAGTGCTCTCTGCTGACACCTCTGTCTGTGTCAGGAACTGTCCAGAGCAGGAGAGGTTTGCTATTGGGATTTGCTCCTCCTCTGGGCAGTTCCTGACATGGACAGTGGTGTAAGCAGAGAGCTCTGTGGTCAGACAGAAAAGAAATTAAAAAAGAAAATAACTTTCTCTGTAGTATACAGCAGCTGATAAATACTGAAAGGATTAATATTTTTTAATTAAAGTAATTCGCAAACCTGTTTAACTTTCTGGCACCCGCTGATTAAAAATGTTTTTTCCACTGGAGTACCCCTTTAATAACAATTTGATAATGACAGGTTCCCTTTAAATATGCAAACCACACTTTAAACAGAAGAAACTAAATAAAAGTTACACCACTGGAGAAGGAGTCCAGCCATGTTAATTTGGCCCAGGCATTTTTTATCAGCAGGAGACTTCATAAGGGTTTGCTCCTAGCATTCTCCCAGCCCTCTGGCAGGGAGCACATGGTAGGTGTTCACACTGGTGTGGTGATCTGCGGCGGCCATTGTTACTGTGATGTTTTGTCTGTGTGGTGGGACGGCCCGGACACAGGGGCTTGATTGGGCAGCAGTGGGGCTGTCTGGCAACTGGGTCATTCCCCCTGTGGGCTTGGTGCCACGGAGACAGTGGTCACTGCCCGGCGCTATGCCAGTGCTAGGTTAGGGACTCACTCTGACTAGGTGGTCTTGATGTGACGAGTGGGCTTGTACTTTCTGATCAAAATGTATACTAACAACCTGTTTTTGAAATTAGGCTGAGAAGCAAGTAGATCAAAATACAAATGGTGGATGTGCGGCTATGTTTGTTTTAGGCCATGTTAATACCTCACTCTCCTCTGAAAATACAGTCCCATGTAAAAAACAGCACTCTGTCCCTTCAGCCGTCACCAACATACAGTCCCATGTAAATAACATCACTCCCTCCCTTTATCCTCCTCCAACATACAGTCCCATGTAAATAACATCACTCCCTCCCTTTAGCCTCCTCCAACATACAGTCCCATGTAAATAACATCACTCCCTCCCTTTAGCCTCCTCCAACATACAGTCTAGCACTGTCCTCCGCCTCTCCTAGCCAGCACACACACAAGTAGAAATGGACACTACTTCACCAGTCAGCACCTCCTTATGATTTTTATAGCCCCCCACAAGTGTGAGCTCAAAGTTACATGCAGCTCTTGTGACAAGGCACATCCAAATGGAGTCAGGAGAAAAAGACAGAAAAGCATAGAGAGTAGAAGAAGAAGCTCAGCTCAGGCAACAAATGAGTGGTACAAATGCACACACCACACAGAAACAACACTACAGCAGCCACACAGTGTAACTGACAAATAGGACTTGTTGTACAACAATGCGACTACCTTCTGCACACATAGGGGAGATTCATCAAGACGTTTACCAATTGCCCATATCAACCATGGCATCTGAGTGGCCTACCAGGAATCTGTCCAACCCAGAAGATTATCAGTCAGGGCCTGCCATAGAGGCAGACCATACAGCTGCTATAGAGGCTCTTGGAGAGGTGAAATTAAGATCCAGTTATCCCACTTCTTGTTTTATTGATAAAAACTGTGCATGACACTTATCTGTACTGTCAACAAAAACAGATTTTTTTGTCATGGGGCAAAATCAGATGCCATAATAAGGGCCCTCTCTCCTACGCATACTACTGATAACAAGAAGGTTGTATACAATAGTATTCCTAGTCTACTGTAAGTACTTATTCATTTGTGTAATAAATAATTCAGCATCCATAGAACAGAGTGGGAGATTTCTGAAATCTGTGTAGAGGAAGAGAGGTGCCGTTGCCCATAGCAACCAATCAGATTGCTTCTTTCATTTTCAAAAAGACCTCTTAAAAATAAAAGAAACAATCTTATTGGTTACTATGGGCAACTGCACCTCTCTTCCTCTACACAGGTCTTGATAAATCTCTTCCAGACAGTATACAGTGGTCCCTCAACATACGATGGTAATTCGTTCCAAACGACCCATCGTTTGTCGAATCCATCGTATGTTGAGGGATCGGTTCAATGTAAAGTATAGGAAGCTGTACTCACCTGTCCCCGCCGCTCCCGATGCTGTCCTGCTGCTCCGCTGTCTTCTTCACGATCCTCCGTCTTCTTCCGCATCTTCTGCAGGGTCCGGGCCTCGATTTCCGGTGACGTTATTACGCTGCTTTGCCAGTGCGGCGTGCGTAGTGACGTAATAACGACACCGGAAAGCGAGGCCCGGACCCCGGAGAAGATACAGAAGACGCCGGAGGATCGCAAAGTGGACCCAGAGCAGCGGGAATAGGTAAGCGAACCTGCCCGGGATGCTTAAACTGCTATCCGACAGCAGCTTAAGTTTTTTGCGCTGTCGGATAGCAGTTAATGCGATGGCCCCGACATATAAAAGCATTGAGAGGCCATCGTATGTCGATTTTATCATATGTCGGGGCCATCGCATGTCGGGGGGTTACTGTATACTTTTTTTGTAAAAAAAATTAGCCAACACACATTCTGAGCCTAACACTCATAACACTCACCTCTTGCTGGGCATAAAGCCTCTGACTGGGTGACATGCTGGATCCATTATCAATTTAAATTAAAATACCTCCAGTGAAAAAGTGGAGGAGTGCACGGCTACAGAGGGTGCCATTCCCCCTGAGTTGCAAAAAAACAAAAAGAAAAATTGCCAGCACAACTACCTAAAACACGGGTGCACGCTGCTGTGGAAAATACAGAGTATACAAAAAAAGAAGATTGCAGCAGCACACTTGGTCAAAAAATGTAGGCTCTTAGTGCACTTTTTGATCAAAACGCTTTTTTGCAACTTAGGGGGAATGGCACCCTCTGTAGCCGTGCACCCCTCCCCTTTTTCACAGGAGGTATTTTCATTTAAATTGATAATGGATCCAGCATGTCACCCAGTCAGAGGCTATATGCCCAGCGGTTGAGTGTTATGAGTGTTAGGCTCAGAATGTGTGTTAGGGTCTCATCCGAAATGAGGCCACCTCCGTGTGGTGGATGGGGGGGGGACACGTTTAGCTCAAAAAGTGTGCTAAGAGCCTCCATTTTTTCACCAAGTGTGCTGCTGCAATCTTCTTTTTTTGTATACTTTTTCATGTAACATTTCTGTAATTACACATATATTCTTATTTTACTGCTGAATAATATCTTATTTAATGCTGCTACAATATGGGCTTAGAGGCTTCCTAGACTTTCTCTAGCTTCCATAAGTAAGCTCGTAGCTATTATTTATCCCCGTGAAGCGTTGCTACAGATTGTGTCGCACTTATAAGAGTCAGATAAAATAAAGCATGAAGCGGCGTTCCTGTTTTATTGCTCTCAATTCCAGAAACAAAATAGCAGTCTTTCAGATATGATACCTTATAATGGCTGATGAAAACATAAGCAATGCTATTATCGTGTCTGATGGAGAATCCTCATTTGTCTCGAAAACTTACTATTTAACATCATTTAGATTTCGCACACAGGCTTTACCCTGTTAGGTAACATAGAATATATTGTTATGAATAAATAGTAACATCAAGATGGCCCTCCTGAAATGACTATTACTGCTGAAGCTTTACTCAAACCTTTGAGGGGCATTTTAGAGGGATTATGCTTGACTCTTTGCCTTCTGGTTGAAGGATACCTTTCAATGTAGTATGAGAGGTACAAAGTTGGACTGGAGCTGTCTATTATTGTTCTTGCTCTTATCTGTTATTTTCTACATGGCTGACCTTTTATCTATTTCATAGGTCTCTGTGTGTCTATTCCACATCTTCTTGACAGCTACTTTTGTGTTTTACCTTACACCCGCATCCCCAAGTCTCTCATGTTTTTCATCTCCCATTACTTATTCATTTCACCTTTGTGGAATGATTCAGGACTAATTTCTTTCCTGCAACATGATGTATTTCCACAAACATTTCCCAGAGGCTTTCAGTGTTATCAGTCAATAGCTTTACTCTCGTTTCCAGATCCCTGCCCAGAGTATCAATTACTTTATCATGAGGAACTACATCTGCATCGGTGACTGTATCAGTGGAACATTATCTTTTATGAATTGGTTACATTATGTTTCATCAGATAATTTAAAGTATTGGTTGCTTTTTATGTGTATGGTTAACTCAATTGTACTGTTTCAACTAACAGAACTACTGGATATTTGACCTTTGACATTTCAAATGTCAATGTCAATGACAGTACTACATCCAACTAAAAAACAAGTAACTAAGCCTGCACAAATGTAGTTGTAGATGATGCTTAAAGCATGCCTTTACTATTAAATATATATATTTTTTTAACTGCATGGTTTTGCTAGATTAACCCTTCAGAGTGGTGACAAGCAAGGAAGGGTTTACACAAAGCACTGAACTGCTGCTGATGGTGAAGGGGGCATAGCATTCAGAAGTCAGAACCGTGATCATACAGTAGTACAAACAGCTGCCCAGAACTGGGTGGTCAATCATGAGAAGAAAGTCTCAATTTACCTTTCAAGCACAATGTGGACCCTCTGGAGAAGGCAGACAGGCTCTGAGATGCAGGTTTACAGCCCAGACTCACTCGATAAACCCCACCCCCACTGTGTTCTGTCTTTGGCACTGTGTCTCTTTGCTACTAGTGAAGGAATTCACCTAACAGCAGGCAGTGCACAGCAATTTTCTGAGTAAAATTTTCTGAAATTTTTGATACATTAAGTAATATATAAATGTGTTAAAAATTACATAGGCTGTCAAAAGAAATGAAGATGTTTCAAATGACGGTGACCATTTAAAGGTAGACACACACCACAAATAGCTATGTCTTCCTTACACATGCATGCTTGGTTTGGCCAAATATGCAAATGTTCTCAATGTGGAAAGGGAATTTCCTCCTGTGAGAACAAAGCACCTGGCAAAGTAAAATTCAACATAGCCAATCATTTTTTCCTTTGACATCATCTGTTAAGGTAGAGTTAGTCCCATTACAGTCTGTGAACTCTTATGTGCACCACTAGCTTACAGTACCTTGCACATGTGTTGCTTGCACTGTGCAGATCTACATAACGAATCATGTGGATCTCTAGCAATACTCTGTTAATAGCTGTTAGCTTATCATCTCCCTGTTCCCTTATAAAGGAATGAACATCTTTCAAGCACCTATTTCTATTACACCAGATTTTGATGACAATTGGATTACAGCCTACGTATGTTTCAGAACACTGTAATCTGTTGACAATTATCTAATGTGTAGGTCTAACTTTATATAGATTTAGAGGCACTCTATGTAGATTTAAAATATTGGCAATCATTTTGTGAATGCTATCTGTCCTCCGACCCAGTCAAAGGGTGATCAACCTTAAAGGAAAACTGTCAGCTTGCTCCCCCCGCACTTACCAGTGGTACTTGCTGGTAGTGCAGGGGACACTGATCAGATTGATAATACCATGCCCGGATCCGCCGCGCCGTTCGCCCGTTATCTTCTTTCTTCTTGATATGCAAATTTGCAGCTAACTTGCACGGGCGGGGTTACTGCCTTCATCTGGCACTGTGACGTAACCCCCGGCCGGCCCGCAGCACCGCCAGGATTATGAATATTCATGTTCTCCCTCATCATCTCCCTCTCCTCCCCACTGATTTCAGGACTCCACTGCACTGAAGTGGCTTCCGGGTGTAGACCGGAAGCCAACACATACGCAGTGGAGTCCTGAAATCAGCGGGGAGGAGAGGAAGATGATGAGGGAGAACATGAATATTCATAAGCTGAGCGGTGCTCTGGTCGGCGGTTACGTCACAGTGCCAGATGAAGGCAATAACCCTGCCCATACCAGTTAGCAGCTAATTTGCATATCAAGTAGAAAGAAGATAACGGGCGAACGGTGCGGCGGATCCGGGAACGGTATTATCAATCTGATCAGCATCCCCCGCACTACCAGCAAGTACTGCTGCTTAGTGCGGAAGGGAGCAAGCTGACAGTTTTCCTTTAAGAATTGCTATTCCTCTATAACTTGAATTAGCTTAACCTGTCAATCTTGGGTTCCCGTGTGTATTTTGGTCAGTATTTTAGCCAAATCCAGGAGAGAGTCGAGTACACATTAAAAGGTGTAAATCTTTCTGATATTGTTTTTTCCTGGGTCAGTTCCACTGGCGATTTTGGATAAAAATACTGATCAAGATACTATAAGTGAACAGCTGTATGGTAGAATCAAATATGGCAGATTTAGGTGCATTCATTTCGGTGACTGAAAATCAGTTTACTTTATCTGAGTAAGGTTTTTTCAGTGACAATTATATTCAGTGACAATTATTCAGCTCAAAAATGTACTGTATGTGAATCTACTCTAAGCTTTCCGAAATTCATTACATACGAATCTGTCTGAATTATAGAAGACAATCCCTTTAAGAAAAGTATATTGGGGTGTACACTGAATTTATTACTTATAGAGATTGCTAAAACTAATCCTCATTCACATTGAAGATGACTGTATTTATAGCTGGGGTTTCTGGTTATATTTACAGCTGGTCTTTTCTGGCTTTAGTTGATAGATGTACTGCTCAAGAAAACTCAGAATGGGTGCTAAAGGATCAATGTAAATCAAACAACAAGTAAAGCACAACCGTTCCTCATGGCAAGTCTAAGTGCTTCGCAACCTTTTAAAAATCTGCACGGCTGAGATCTAACATGGCAATTGCTGAAAGCATTGATTTACATTATTGACTGATCTGTTTTTGGGTTAAAAAAAATGTACAATTGTGACATAAATATGCATCCCTCTTCCTCAGCAGGTCAGTGAATGGGGCAGAGTTATCAACAGAAGGGGTTGGGGCTATTGCCAGATTAGACTGGACACTGTATTGCACATCACCTGAATGGCTGCACCAATTTTCACCTGGTAAGAAGTGTTACAAACCTGTATATTCACGTTAGTGCGGGTGACCTTGCTGTCAGTTTACCATTAACTTTTACAAATTTTACTGTGATCATAACCTTAGGACTTCTGAACATGGCAGAGCCAGTATAGCGGTGTGGAAAACACCCATGGTTTGGCACTGCACTATGTACTATTTTCATTCTCAGCCAGATACTAACCAGACAGCAACAGCCTGATGTTACCAGGGTGGGTGAGAACCATTGTTACTGGCCCTCTTAAAGCTAAATAACGCCAGCCTGTTACCATCTAGGCCCAGGAGCGCCATTTTTGATGCTCCAGGCCTTTTAGTTCCGGCTCCTCCAGGCACCCCTGTGGCGGTGGGTACCGGGGTAATAATTGGGGGTTAGCGCTAGTTGTTGTTTGGGCTAATGCTAAGCCCTGGCTGGGTAATGGACTCTGTCTATAGAGTAAAAGTAAAGTAAATAAAAAAAAAAAATAAAAAAAACAACACGTTTAAAAAAACTTTTATTCCAAAAAGCACCCCCCCTCCCCCAAGCCCTCCTTAACCATTTATTATTATTATTAAACTAAAAAAATGCTGGTCATCTAAGTCCACTGAATCAGAAGTAGTCCTATGTAAACACAGATTTGAAATTAGAAGAAAAAAATACAAAAAAATTGATTAGCACCTTTAGGGGGAAAAAGTAGTAAAAAAATTTAATAAACACATATACATTTTTTTTTGCTTTTCTAAAATGATTTTTTGTCAACTTTATCAACAACCCCCTGTGATAGTATGATAAATGTGTCACACATAAGCAAAACCAAAGCAAAAAAAAATAATAACTACAGAACTTTCTTACCAAAGCAACAATGATAAATGTCCACCATAGTAACCCTGTACCCATTGCATTACCTGCTTCCCTTCCTCTTTGTCCTCTTCATGGTTTTTAATGATCATTTTTATTGTTGAATTGTTCTGTTTTTATGCAATAACATTTACACAATTATTAAAAATCATAATATGCACTTTATTTCTTTGTTTTGGGAGTTATACCATTTCTGTAGGCGTTATTATAGAACTATATTTAGACCCTTTATTTTGTGCTCAGTTGACGCACCTTTGAAAGTGTTTACAGCCTCCAGTCTTCTTGGGTAGGATGTAACAAGGTTTGCACACCGGGATTTGGGGATTTTCTACCATTCTTCTCTGTAGATAATCGCAAGCTATGTGAGGTTGGATGGGGACTATCGAAGGAAGCCATTTTCAGGGCTCTGGCTGGGCCACTCAAGGACGTTCACAGAGTTGCCCATAAGCCACTTGTGTGTTATCTCGACTGTGTGCTAGGGTCACTGTCTTGTTGTCTCAGGTCGAGAAAACTCAGGATCAGATTTTCATTAAGAATATCTCTGTACTTTACTCCATCCAGCTATCCCTTAACCCTAACCAGTCTCCCTGTCCCAGGTGTTAAAAAACACCCCTATAACAGGATTGTTAGGAACCACAAAACCAGATGGAGACAATAGTGCATTACAAATCACACTTTTATTTAAATAACAAAAAACAAACAATAGCAGAATCCAGGGACCTGGTCAAGCACACAGTCAAGGGGACCAGAAAGCAACATAGTCAGAAGTCAGAACCAGGATCAGGAACCAAAATGGATATAAGTTAGAAACAGGACCCCAATTGAAGATCAGAGATCATTTAAAGGCAGAGACAGACTGAACTCAGGGGCGGACAGACTGGCTGATCCATTTGGACGTGGTTCGAGAGCCCAGCCGTACACTTTTCCCAGATCCCCAGACAAACAAGCGCTGCTTTCAGCAGTATGTGCATACATATACCTGAACTGTGGAGGAAGAAGGACGCGGCTTGGTGGTTGTGCGGAGGAGATCGCTGCATGGGACAGGTGAGTATCTGGTTTTCTTTTCTATTTTTTTTTCAGCTTGTCACAAAGGGGACGTAGGGGGGAAGGGGGTCTCCCTTCCTACATACCTGGGACCTAACTATATACCTGGCTCACAAATTACCTACCTACATACTTGGCTACCTAACTACTTACATACCTGACCTACATACCTAGCTGCCTAACTACCTACCTACCTACATACCTAGCTACCTAACTACTTATATAACTGGCTTATATACCTGGCTGCCTAACTACCTACCTGCTTATCTTGCTACCTAACTACCTACATGGCTGTCTAAGTACCTAACTACCTACCTACATATCTGGCTACCTAGCTACCTACATGCCTTCCTACCTACCTGGCTAGTTATCTACCTACATACCTGGCTACCTAAATACCTAGTTAGCTACCTACCTGACTACCTACTTACCGGTCCTTTTACTGTGCAGGACACCAGGGGGGGGGGGGCTTTACAATACAGTGGGGATCAAAAGTTTGGGCACCCCAGGTAAAAATTTGTATTAATGTGCATAAATAAGCCAAGGAAAGATGGAAAAATCTCCAAAAGGCATCAAATTACAGATTAGACATTCTTATAATGTGTCAACAAAAGTTAGATTTTATTTCCATCATTTACACTTTCAAAATAACAGAAAACAAATAAATGGCGTCTGCAAAAGTTTGGGCACCCTGCAGAATTCATAGCATGCACTGCCCCCTTTGCAAAGCTGAGACCTGCCAGTGTCATGAATTGTTCTCAATCATCATCTGGGAAGACCAGGTGATGTCAATCTCAAAGGTTTTAAAAGCCTAGACTCATCTGACCTCGCCCCAACAATCATCACCATGGGTTCTTCTAAGCAGTTGTCTAGAAATCTAAAACTGAAAATTGTTGACACTCACAAAGCTGGAGAAGGCTATAAGAAGATAGCAAAACGTTTTGAGATGTCAATATCCCCTGTTCGGAATGTAATTAAGAAATGTCAGTCATCAGGAACAGTGGAAGTTAAAGCAAGATCTGGAAGACCAAGAAAAATATCAGAAAGAACAGCTTGCAGGATTGTGAGAAAAACAATTCAAACCCCACATTTGACTGCACAATCCCTCCAGAAAGATCTGTCAGACACTGGAGTTGTGGTACACTATTCCACTATAAAGAGATACGTGTACAAATATGGTCTTCATGGAAGAGTCATCAGAAGAAAACCTCTTCTACGTTCTCACCACAAAAATCAGTGTTTGAACTTTGCAAATGAACATATAGACAAGCCTGATGCATTTTGGAAACAAGTTCTGTGGACCGATGAGGTTAAAATTGAACTTTTTGGCCGGAATGAGCAAAGGTTTGGAGAAGAAGGGGAACAGAATTTAATGAAAAGAACCTCTGTCCAACTGTTAAGCATGGTGGTGGATCAATCATGCTTTGGGGTTGTATTGCAGCCAGTGGCACAGGGAACATCTCATGAGTAGAAGGAAAAATTGATTCAATAAAATTTCAGCAAATTTTGGATGCTAACTTGATGCCATCTGTGAAAAAGCTGAAGCTAAAGAGAGGATGGCTTCTACAAATGGATAATGATTCTAAACACACCTCGAAATCCACGGTGGATTACATCATGAGGATTACATTGCAATCTCCTGACCTCAACATAATTGAAAATCTATGGATAGACCTTAAAAGAGCTGTGCGTGACAGACAGCCCAGAAATCTCAAAGAACTGGAAGACTTTTGTAAGGAAGAATGGGCAAAGATACCTCAAACAAGAATTGAAATACTCTTGGCTGGCTACAAAAAGCATTTACAAGCTGTGATACTTGCCTAAGGGGGCAGTACAAAATATTAACTCTGCAGGGTGCCCAAACTTTTGCAGACACCATTTTTTTATTTTCTGTTATTTTGAAAGTGTAAATGATGGAAATAAAATCTAACTTTTGTTGACATATTATAAGAATGTCTAATCTGTAATTTGATGCCTTTTGGAGATTTTTCCATCTTTCCTTGGCTTCTTTATGCACATTAATACAAATTTTTACTTGGGGTGCCCAAACTTTTGATCCCCACTGTAGTTCAGGGCCAAGAGATGGGGAGACTGTGTAGAGGAGCGGAGGGCACTGTAAAAATGTGGAGTCTTTGTCCTGCAGATGTTGAGAGATGAGTTTTGTCTGGAAGAAGTCGGCATAGTGGTCTGATCCAGATAGAGAAAAAAAGGAAAGCGAAAGCTGCTGTTCAGAAAAAAACTTTATTGTGAGTCCCTGGATGTAGTTATGATCACTTGTGTACAGATCCTGTGTACAGCTGATATAAACAGTGGGGCAAAAAAGTATTTAGTCAGTCACCAATTGTTCAGGTTCTCCCACTTAAAAAGATGAGAGAGGCCTGCAATTTTTATCATAGGTATACTAATAACAAGTTCAAACTGGTGCCATTAAAGGAGTAGTCCAGTGGTGAGCAACTTATCCCCTATCGTAAGGACAGGGGATAAGTTTGAGATCGGGGGGGGTTCCGACCGCTGGGGCCCCCTGCGATCTCCTGTACGGAGCCCCGACAGCCCGCGGGAAGGGGGCGTGTCGACCTCCCCACGAAGCGGCGGCCGACTCGCCCCCTCAATACAACTCTATGGCAGAGCCGAAGTGCTGCCTTCGGCAATCTCCGGCTCTGCCATAGAGATGTATTGAGGGGGCGTATTTGCCGCCGCTTCGTACGGATGTCGACACCCGCTATCTAGCCGGAGAGCCCGGCCCCCGTACAGAGAGATCGCAGGGGGCCCCAGCGGTCGGACCCCCCGCAATCTCAAACTTATCCCCTATCCTTACGATAGGGGATACGTTTTTCACCACTGGACTACCCCTTTAATACAGGTAACGAGTGAAGGACAGAGGAGACTTTTAAAGAAGAAGTTACAGGTCTGTGAGAGCCAGAAATCTTGCTTTGTTTGTAGGTGTCTAAATACTTATTTTCCACCATAATTTGCAAATAAATTCTTAAAGGGGTACTCCGGTGGTTAAGATTTTTGGCTATATTGCATCTTCTTTTAACCCCTTAAGGACCGGGGTTTTTTCTGTTTTTGCATTTTCGTTTTTTGCTCCTTGCCTTTAAAAAATCATAACTCTTTCAATTTTGCACCTAAAAATCCATATGATTGCTTATTTTTTGCGCCACCAATTCTATTTTGTAATGACGTCAGTCATTTTGCCCAAAAATCGACGGTGAAACGGAAAAAAAAATCATTAGTAGTAGTACATTTTTCGGTAAAAATGACACCTTATCTTTATTCTGTAGGTCCATACGATTAAAATGATACCCTACTTGTATAGGTTTGATTTTGTCTTACTTCTGGAAAAAATCATAACTACATGCAGGAAAATTTATACGTTTAAAATTGTCATCTTCTGACCTCTATAACTTTTTTATTTTTCCGTGTATGGGGTGGTATGAGGGCTCATTTTTTGCGCCGTGATCTGAAGTTTTTAACGGTACCATTTTTGCATTGATAGGACTTATGATATAAAAAGTGACCAAAAATGCACTATTTTGGACATTGACCGAGCGGTTTAATTAATTATATATTTTTATAATTCGGACATTTCCGCACGCGGTGATACCATATATGTTTATTTTTATTTTTATTTACACTGTGTTTTTTTTATGGGAAAAGGGGGGTGATTCAAACTTTTAATAGGGGAGGGGTTAAATGATATTCATTCATTTTTTTTTTCACTTTTTTTTTGCAGTGTTATAGCTCCCATTGGGACCTATAACACTGCACACACTGATCTTTATCATTGATCACTGGTTTCTCATAGGAAACCAGTGATCGATGATTCTGCCGCTTGACTGCTCATGCCTGGATCTCAGGCACTGAGCAGTCATTCGGCGATCGGACAGCGAGGAGGTAGGTAGGGACCCCGCGATTTTGATGCCGCGATTTTGCCGCGGCTATCCCGAACAGCCCACTGAGTTAACCGGCATGGTTTCACTTTCGCTTTTAGCGCGGCTAAAGGGTTAATAGCGCGGCGCTGCGATCGGCGCTGCGCGCTATTAGCGGCGGGTCCCGGCTTCACTATGATGCCACGCCCTCCGTGATATGATGCGGAGTTACCGTGTAACCCCGCGTTATATCACGGGAGCAGGACCAAGGACGTACCTGTACGTCCTTGGTCCTTAAGGGGTAATGTTCATGTTCTTTGCAATTGACATGTATTATATATTTGTGTAGTATGTGGCTTTTTTTTCTGTCCATGTGCATCGTTTTCAAGGCAACGTCACTAGGCCGGGGACGGCCCTGAGCGGAGAAGAGGGCCTCCCGGTGAAAATGGACAGCCCAGAACGACTAACCCTCCCCACCAGACGATCCCTGCAGCATAGATGACCGAAGATGACGGGCCAGACCAGCTCACCCTTCCTTCCCACCGAGGGGAGGTGAGTAGAAAACTAAAGGTGGGGTCTGAATGATGACGAAGGCCACAGTGGTCTTCAACCTGCGGACCTCCAGATGTTTCAAAACTACAACTCCCAGCATGCCCAGACAGCCGATGGCTGTCCGGGCATGATGGGAGTTGTAGTTTTGCAACATCTGGAGGTCCGCAGGTTGGAGACCACTGAAGGGATTGACAGGCGGTGATGATGAAGGGGGGGATGATGACGAGGGGGATGATGACAGGGTGATGAGGATGGGGGTGAAAATGACAGGGTGATGATGACGGGGGTGATAATGACAGGGTGATGATGACGGGGGTGATAATGACGGGGTCTGGATGATGACATGGGGGGATGATGTATTTCCCACCCTAGGCTTATACTCGAGTCAATAACTTTCCCTGGGTTTTTAGGGTGAAAGTAGGGGCCTCGGCATATATTCGGGTCGGCTTTTACTCAAGTATATACGGTAATTATGCTTCTTTGAACTTTAGAAACTGCAAGAAGAGAAAAGGGTGAACATCATATCATAATCTTGCAGAAACCGCAGATAACAGCTAGTTCCTCACAACTAGAGCTAGCTAGCCCTCTGATGCCCTTGTAAGATAAATGTACTATTATAATATATTAGTTGGATTATCAATGCTAAAAATAAAGACATTTTTTTCAGTTTTCCTCATGCATATGTAATAGTGTTTATATCTGAAAGCAATGCCACATTCTGTTACAAGTCTTGCTTGCTGACCTTGCGCGCTTATAAATCCCTCTTGTTTTTTACCTCGGCTGCCAAGTTGCTGCATACAGGAAACTACTCTTGTACAATAACCACCTTCCGGTACTCTATTGCTAAGTGGAGCCAAATGGATTTTGTGGCGGAAGAGCTGAACGACAGTTCCTGTGTAGCAGTGCTGATCACAGCTAGAAATGATAGGAGCTGTTTGCAGATATTGACTGGAGCAATGTAATTATGTCCTCATTTGGCTCCTTTATACCTCACAGAACAGCATCTTAAATTAAAAGTGAAAAATAATAATTGATCTTACTAAGAAGTAGTCTCCCAAAGGACTTTTTTCTAGAAAAGTCACTGCTATAGCATCTTGCCAAGTACAAAAAGAGCATATTAAATATTAATATAGTATTGTCAAAAGTATGTCCAATAAAACCTCCGTGAGGGTAAAATAATAGATACAAGAACTACTGTTTGCTGTGTTTGCTTGTGGTAACTGTTAACATCTCGTATCTGTATTATATTACATCATGAATGTGAATAGGAACAGGCACCGACAGTACAACTCTTGTGTCTTTGGAGAACTCTCCCTCTAAGGACTGAGGTGAACTGGGGACAGTATCGACATAGTCAAGCTATATAAAGCTTAGAGATGTTGTGTATTATGTTCCTGTATCACAAATGATCAATATGTATGTAATAATATGTTTATTCAGGAATTATATCATGCCATAGGAAAGGTGTAGACTGCTTAAGGAACATTCATAAAAAAGGTAGGATTGTAAACTGGTACATGTAACTTAAAATAATATCAGAAATGGATGTGTACTCAGCATGGGATTCATGTGTGTTTTGGCCCTAGGCTGCAACAAAGACTTTCTGTATCACCAGGACTCAAAGCCTGCATGAACACCCGGGAACTGAGTTCCTGCACTTTTTCCACAGCAGGAACACCATTCTCATTAGCAGGAGTCCTGCAGGACCAGCCCTTGAGTGGAAATCTTGAGTGATTTCCCATACTTTTTTCCCCCCAGGACTTTACCCCTGTGTAACAGTAGCATACTCCAGTTGTTACGGGGTTTAATAGCACATCCGTATTGTGACCACAATTCCCTCCACAACCACAAGTCCAGAGACTCAATCTGAGTGAATCAAAAACCATATTGATGTTGTCAGGTCAGGTCATTTGGCCGGCAGTCAGGCCAGGACTTGCAGCCATAGTACAGATGCTCATGTGAAACAGGCACATGGATGGGACTTGTGATGTGCCGTCTTTTTATTGCTGCTCTTCAGAAGCACTATGCACTGTATAATGGCAATGTCTCAGGTTGGTTTTAACTATACTGCCCTCAAGACAGGGATATTGTTTTCATCGGATTGTCACTTATTCGGAACCGTAGAGTAGTTTAGGAATACTTACATGCTAAAACAGACCAAGCACTGCTTGAGAAGAGTCACCCAAATCTCCATAAACATCTTCCTATTATGCAAGGCATGACCTAAAAATCTGTTTGTCAGCGTTACCTTGACAAGCAATAAAATACTGTGTATTTCAAAGGATTATAGAACAGCCACACAAAAATTGCAAACATTCTCTCCCTTTTTAAAAGCACAACTGCTTTTCATTATTTTATTTTGTTTAAACAGTTCACCTCAACCCCTTGAGGACACAGACAATTTTTGCCTTGAGGAAACAGACAATTTTCAATTTTTGTTGTTTCCTCTTTGCCTATTAAGACCCATATGAGGGCTTATTTTATGCATGACCAATTATACTTTCTAATAACTACTTTTATTTTACCATAAAATTTAGTATGTACAAAAAAAAAAAAAATTGTGAACGACATTCCCTAAATTTGGTCTCCCCTTTTATTACTATGTTCCTTCACATTTCTTACAGGAGGTTTCTACACTGGTTAAAGTGCAGATTGTAGGGATGTACAAATAGCGCTGCCACAAATAAGGTAAAAGGATTATTAAATAAAGTACAAATTTATTGAAAATATGTAACGCGTTTCAGGGATGATCCGCCTCTTTCATCAGACATGCTAAACATGGTCAAGAAAATCAGTTAAATACACACATCAATGCACATGACCGGAAGTGACATCACAATCAGAATGAAGGAAAAATTAAAATAAATATAAAAAGAGAAAACAAAGACAGTCCATCATGGACTTCCTATGTTTTAAATGTTTCTATTTATTTAAATTTTTCCTTTGTTCCGATTGTGATGTCACTTGTGGTCATGTTCATTGATGTGTGTATTTAACTCATGTTCTTGACAAGAGATGAGCGAATTTTTGAAAAATTCAATTCGGCCGATTCGCCAAATTTTTCGAAGGAACACTTTGCCTTGCTGTAACACGCAGGGTGTGTGCTGGGTTAGTGAAATAATACTGTTATTCAATATGATATGCAGATTAGAGGCGTTGCTATTAGAATCACTGTCGGAGAGCGGCACAATGACAGAGCTTGGAGGTGGCATCAGTATGAGGAGACCATATAGTGGCTGAATGATACAGCCTGGAGTTGGCTGAAGCATGAGGAGACCATAAATTGGCTGAATGACGCAGCCTGGAGTTGGCAGCAGCATGAGGAGACCATATAGTGGGTAAATGTCGCAGCCTGGAGTTGGCAGCAGCATGAGGAGACCATATAGTGGGTAAATGACACAGCCTGGAGTTGGCGGCAGCATGAGGAGACCATATAGTGGCTGAAGGACACAGCCTGGCGTTGGCAGCAGCATGAGGAGAGCATATAGTGGCTGAATGACACAGCCTGGAGTTGGTGGCAGCATGAGGAGTCCATATAGTGGCTGAATGACGCAGCCTGGAGTTGGCGGCAGCATGAGGAGACCATATAGTGGCTGAATCACACAGCCTGGAGTTGGCGGCAGCATGAAGATACCAAATAGTGGCTGAATGACACAGCCTGGAGTTGGCAGCAGCATGAGGAGAACATATGGTGGCAGAATGCGACAGCCTGGAGCTGGCATCAGCATGAGGAGAGCATATGGTGGTTGAATGAGACAGCCTGGTGGTGCCATCATCAGCATCAGGAGTCCTGAAAGTGACCCGGTGACAAAATGGGTGGTGGGTGGCAATACCAGTACCTGGTGATGAAGGTGGGTGAAAAAAGGAGAACTTGGCATCAGATGTGTGGCATCAGGTGGGTGGCAGGATCAGAATAGTAGCTGAGGCAGGTAGGCAGAAGAAAATTGTCTCTTTTCTAAAAGTATTGAGGCTATGCATCATGTAAAACTTAACTTTTAATAATATTCTTAGAATATAATATACGTACCCAATTTTTTTTTTTACATCAAACTAAAGGAAAGGTGTGGAAAAAAATGTGCCACCTACACCACCAAGTATTGATGTGATGCAAAGACGTCTAAAAGGTGGAAGGGAACAACATATGGTTAACTGTAATCGGTGGGGGTAAAAACTTCCCCAGTAAGGCCCTACTCTTGCACTATTAATTCCCTTCTTGGCAAGTGTTATTTGCCTGAAAAGGGCAGCCCCACACAGGAACCTCTCCATATTTCCACCTGCAAACACTGCCATTTCCCAGGGTTTTTAGGTGCATATAGGGAGAGGTTCCTGTGTGGGGCCTGCCCTTTTTAAGACGAGTAACACTTTCCTCGAAAAGGTGGAAGGGAAAAACGTATTGTCCATTGTAGCAGGTGGGGGTAAAAAAATTCCCCTGTAAACCCTACTCTTGCCCTATTAATTCCCTTCTTGGCAAGTGTTACTCGCCCTAAAAGGGTGCCCCCACACAGGAAACTCTCCCTATTTGCACCTAAAAAACCCTGTGAAATGGCAGTGTTTGTAGGTGGAAATAGAGAGATGTTCCTGTGTGGGACCACCCTTTTTAAGGCAAGTAACAGTTGCCAAGAAGGGAATTCATAATGTGAGAGTAGGGCATTACAGGGGAAGTTTTTACTCCCATCGGTTACAATGGTAATGCATATCATCAATACTTACTTGTGGTCTAATGCTGAGGAATGTCTGTAACTGGGGACCAGCACCTTAAATTTGTTTTGGACTATACATATTGGTGAAGTCTTGGTGTGGCACCATGATCTACTCTGATGTATAAGGCATTGGTGGGTTGAAATCCTGGCTGATCCATGCCTGATTCATCTTCACAAAGGTCAGTCTCTCCACATTTTTCGTGGACAGACGAGTTCTCCTTGGGGTTACTATGGCCCCCGCCGCACTAAACACCTGCTCTGATGGCACACTACTGGATGGGCAGGACAGCTTTTCCAGGGCAAACTCTGCTAGTTGCGGCCACAAATCAAGTTTGGCGGCCCAGAAGTCCAGTGTATCTTCAAGGTGTGTTGGCAGGGTCATGTCAAGGCATGCCACCACCTGCTGGTTCAGGTCCTGCTCCAGGTCTACCTGCTGCTGATCAGTTGCTTCACTATACGGGTGAAAAAAGGTACTCATCAGTGACTGTAGACTCAGGCTGCTGCTGATGGAGCTGATACTGCTCCAGCCACCCCACCCCTCCCCAGTAGCCATGGCAGTGGAAGGTGAGTGCAGAGGGTCCCCCGAGTCAGACTTGCGAGAGGATGGACGATGAAGTCGATAGGCATCGGCCAACTGACTACATAGGATGCCTCTACAGTAGGTCAGTGTGTCCTCCCTCTCAGTGGGTGTTAAAAAGGCCCCCATTTTGTGCAGGTAGCAAGTGTCTAGTAAGGCGGAGAGCCAGAAGTCATCTCGCTACCAAATGTTGACAATTCGGCAGTCACTACGCAAGCAAGTGAGCATGCATCATGCCATTTGTACAAGTGACTCGGAGGGACTCCCTGCCTCCATCTGCACTGCTTACTGCCACTGTGTGTCTGGGTCCTCTGTCTCACCTTCCTCATAACCCTTTAGCTCCTCTAGCTGCTCCTGCTTCTCCTCTCCTGTCAGATTACTGGTGACATTGTTCAACCCCTAATCCTGGTGACTGACTAATAATGTGGCTTCCTCAAAGACCTGAGCAAACGGCAGGTGTCACGTATGAGCTGCCACTGGTTGACATTGAAGTTACACTGGGGAGTCCCCTATCTACTTGGATCATCAAGAAATCGGTGATGGCTTTTTTCTGTTTGTATAGTCGGTCCAACATATGGAGGGTGGAATTCAAACGTGTGGAAACATTGAAAATCAGACTATGTTGGAGGATACCATTCTGACACTGCAGCTCAAGGAGGGTGTGTTTTGCGGTGTACGAGTGGCTGAAGTGCATGCAAAGCTTCCTTCCCATTGTTAGGATGTCTTGCAGATGGGGGGAACACTTCAGGAACCGCTTGACAACCAGATTGAACAGGTGTCTCTGGATGCGTGTCTCAGGCTTCCTTGTCGCAGTGCAGACAAGATGTTTTTCCCATTGTCAATCACCATTTCCAGTTTTCGTGGAGTAAGCCATGATTCCATTTCTGGATGAATGACTTTTAGCAGTTCCTACCCTGTGTGACTCTGTTCACCAAGGCAAACAACGTGAAGAACAGCCAGACTCCGCCGTGCCCTGCAGACATGGTATGCTGGAGGGGGACTGAGACTTGTCCATGCAGTGGAGGCTGAGGACACAGTGGAAGATGAGGACGCGGAGTCGCATACTGTCACAGAACCAACGGCCTGAGAGCGTGGAGGAGGAAGCGGCGTGACCTGTCCAAGTTGCTATTGTGGCTGTGCAGGAACCACATTTACCCAATGGGCCAGAAAGGACATGTATTGTCCCTGACCGTAGTTACAGCTCCCTGTTACAGCCACACGTTGGAAAACAAAAGTGCAAAAACTGAAAAAAACCTCTGTCCCCAAGGGGTTAATGAAACGATTCATGCGATTGAATCATGGCGATATTCGCATTTTGTACGTATCAAACTTTTCCTGAAATTCGTAACAAATTCAGATTCGTCAGATTCGATTTGCTCATCCCTTTGATTGACCATGTTTATCATGTCTGATGAAAGAGGACCTTCCCTGAAACGCGTTACATGTTTAAAATTAATTTGCACTTTATTTAATAATCCTTGCACCTTATTCTTGGTGGTGCTATTTGCACATCCCTACAATCTGCACTTTAACCAGTGTAGAAACCTCCTGTATGCTGCTATTTCCACGTGCATGTGTGAGTGAAGGGTTGAAGCTGCAGCCGAATACGGAACTACTACCACCACTCTCTAAGCCAGTAGGACGTGAGTGTCCATTGAATTCTCTGAGCGTTGTGCCTTGTGAATAACACAACAAAACTCGGTGAGTTTCATCCTACCTGTGGATTCTGCTATTTATTTGGGAACCACTGCACATTGGAGCGCTCGTCTGCTTTTGTCTTCCTTCACATTACTTGGCAGTGTCCCCCTACACTCTAAGCGCTTAAGATCTTAAACAATTGGCTGGTGGCTGTTTTACTCACCATATGTTATCTACCCTATGTATTAAACATGGCTATACCATTGTATAAATTAAAGGGGTATTCCAGGATTTTTTTTTTACTATTCTAAAGGGGCTTTAAATTTAGTGTAGTTCATAATATGGTGTCTGTACCTGTCTTTGATGGTTGTCTTGCAATTCTTCTGTGATTTTTGCCCCAAGGTTTATTTTTAATAGCATAAAAAATGAGTGTCGTCTCAGGTTTTCCAAGGTTGCAGTGTGGCCTGAGACATTACATCACTAGTTAGGTTATGACAGGGAGCCTGTTTTTTCTTCAATGGGTGGATAAACCGCTGGGTAGGAGGGGCATCATTCTGCAAGTAATTGTAGTTTTGCAGCAGCTGGAGGCAACCTGGTTAGAAAACAGTTTTTTTTTTTTGCATGAAATGCAGCTCATTTGTGCTTCAATGTGTGGGGTAGCTGATGTGTGAGAGGGAGAAAAGGGACCTCACACTTACAAACTTGTAGTTGTGGAAGGGAACTCCAACAGGAAATAGCCAGTTCACAAAGAGATAGCCTTAGCGTTATGGTAATCTCACAACATAGCCATTTAGTGCCAAAGACAAGCACAGATCCTTCCTAAGCATGTCCATTACTGTCTGGTAGGTAAGTACTAAAATCACCTTATGATGGATAACCCCTTTAAGTGCTTTCCACCTTTAATATTTCACCCCATCCTCGTGAACAGAAACTCCACTTGTTTGAATATTTAGTGTTTAACCCCTTAACGACGCAGGACGTATATTTACATCCTGCGCCGTCTCCCGCGATATGAAGCGGGATCGTGCCGCGATCCTGCATCATATCGCGTCTGTCCCAGCGCTCATCAACGGCCGGGACCCGCGGCTAATACCACACATCGCCGATGGCGGCGATGTGCGGTATTAACCCTTTAGAAGCGGCGGTCAAAGCTGACCGCTGCTTCTAAAGTGAAAGGGAAAGTGACCCGGCTGCTCAGTCGGGCTGTTCGGGACTGCCGCGGGGAAATCGCAACCTCCCGAACAGCTAACAGGACACCGGGAGGGCCCTTACCTGCCCTTACCCCTATGGGACCTATAACACTGCAAAAAAAAAGTTAAAAAAAAGTGTTAATAAAGGTCATTTAACCCCTTCTCTAATAAAAGTTTGAATCACCCCCCTTTTCCCATAAAAAAAATAAAACAGTGTAAAAAAAATAAAAATAAACATATGTGGTATCGCCCCTGGCGTAAATGCCCGAACTATAAAAATATATAATTAATTAAACCGTACGGTCAATGGCGTACGCGCAAAAAAATTCCAAAGTCAAAAAACATTTTTGGTCACTTTTTATACCATTAAAAAATTAATAAAAAGTGATCAAAAATTCCTATCAAAACAAATATCGTACCGATAAAAACTTCAGATCACGGCGCAAAAAATGAGTCCTCATACCGCCCTTTACGTGGAAAAAAAAAAGTTATAGAGGTCAGAAGATGACATTTTTAAACGTATAAATTTTCCTGCATGTAGTTATGATTTTTTCCAGAAGTGCGACAAAATCAAACCTATATAAGTAGGGAATCATTTTAACCGTATGGACCTACAGAATAATGATAAGGCGTAATTTTTACCGAAATATGCACTGCGTAGAAACGGAATCCCCCAAAAGTTACAAAATGGTGTTTTTTCTTCGATTTTGTCGCACAATGATTTTTTTTCCATTTCGCCGTGCATTTTTGGGTAAAATGACTAATGTCACTGCAAAGTAGAATTGGGGATGCAAAATATAAGCCATAATATGGATTTTTAGGTGGAAAATTGAAAGGGTTATGATTTTTAAAAGGTAAGGAGGAAAAAACGAAAGTGCAAAAAGTGAAAAACCCTGAGTCCTTAAGGGGTTAATATTGTAATGTCTCATATTTGTTTGTATTTGTATCATCAAGATTTGTAAAGTGCTGCATAATTTTTTGGCACTATATAAAAAATAAATATTATTATTAATATTATGTTCAGTGCTATTCATTAGCATAGCACTGATCAGTGATATTGGCAATCCACTTAAATGCCTGTCAGAAGGCAGATCATACAGGAAGATCAAAGAAGAAAGGCACAAAGCAGGCGAGAGGACCTCATGCCGCCATTTTTACTCATCTGACCCCCATGATCGTGCTGCATGTGGTTCAATTATTGTCCCAAAAGCCTGCAACTGCTATAGATGCCTCTAAAAGGCTAATGGTGGGCATCAGCAGGATTGCCAATATTGGTGTCCAATATGCCATGCATGAAGCATTACTGTGCTCACTTCATGTTTATGTTGTAAATTTACATCATGGTGCGCAAAGTTCCAGAGCACCTTGACATACATGACATACGTCATGTGTGCTCTTAGGGTTACACATTGTTGACACATATAGCAAAGATGGCACAACATTTGCATAGAGATATAGGAAGTAGTGTTGCTCACGAATATTCGCAATTCGAATATTATTCGCGAATATCGCATATTCGCGAATTAGCGAATTTCGCGAATATAGCGCTATATATTCGTAATTACGAATATTCGTTTTTTTTTTTTTTCACAGTACACATCACAGTGATCACCCCTCTCTGCTTCCAGCTTGTGTGGTGTAAAGAAGGCTGTAATACTACTGTGTGAGACTGGCGTGCGAAAAATCGCATATGCGAAAATTTGCATATGCTAATTTTCGCATATGCTAATTTTCGCATATGCTAATTTTCGCATATGCGAATTCTGTATATGCTGATATTCACATGTTCGCATATGCGAAAATAAAACGAGAATATAACGAATATGCGAATATTCGCGAATATATCACGAATATTCGTCCATATATTCGCGAATATTCGCGAATTCGAATATGGCCTATGCCGCTCAACACTAATAGGAAGCTAGCTGGAGTAGATCTGACAGACATCTCTATTTTTAAAAAAGTAAATTCACAATCCTTTATATTCCATATTTATTAGTGCTGTAATAAAATGTTGTCTTGTACAAAACTGTCAGAGATCTACAATAATAAATAGCAGTTGCACAGGTTTCACAAGTGACTGATTTCTCCCACGCTGTGCACCGTTTCCCTGGATATATTGCACAGCCAGGAAATTTTTAGATCATTTTCCTTATTTTAAACTTGATGTTGAAAGACCCGTTTGTATTTATTACCCTTGTATTTTTCCTCTTTGCAAACTGGTGTTTATTATATGTTTTATATTCATTCAGACAAGTGAAACTGTGTTCAATACAGACATGACATCATTATCCCACTATTGAGATTCAGCTTTATAAAGACTAACGCAAGAAAAAAGTGGGCCTTTTTTGTAATCATTGAAAAACAAAGCAGCAGCCCAGTTTGTTTCTGTTGGCAACTGCTACTCTGCAACGTCTTTTTATACGTCTCCCCTATTGTATTAGTTTTTCTTCTCAAATCAGAAAAACAGAACAAAAACATATACAAAGTCACATGTAGTAGTGACAAAGCTAACACCTAGGGCCCATGCACACTACAGAATTTCCAACGAGCGGAGACGTTTCTTCACACGGAATCTCTGCAGATGTCCGCTTGGAATTCTGTAGTGTGCATGAGCCCTTACGGTTCTGAAAACAAAACTGCAGAGTGCTAAGATGACTGGTGTCTTTAGCTACTTTTCCTAGGAACTTCAGAATATCATTTGTAAATGATAATAAAGATTGTAATGTTGAAATTTGTCCTTCCAAGTTTTATCAGTTAGAAAATGGCTTGTGATGTTGAACAACAGTTTGAGGATATAAAAACATCTTATAAGAGTAAAGAGCAGAAGTCAAAGTGTACGGATATCTTTATCTAATTACTTTGTTATCTAACTCTGGGAAAAGGTAGGTTCTTTCAGGTCATAGTAAACCTGCATTAAGAAATCAATACTGAGATGATTACATTACAAGTGTTTATTTCAAAGCCTTTTAAAATAAGATCAAAGAATAAGAACATTTAAAGCATAAATGAACTTTATCCTACAAAGGCAACTCTAAAGTCCTTTTTACATGAGGTGATTACTGAACAAAAGAACATCAAGCTAAGTTTACATTACCGTTGGGCTCTATCCTGTTAAGGGCCTGTTTGGCTCCTCTTTTGCGTCTAATGGCCCCAAAAAACGTATGGGAGCACGACAGACTTCAATGAGTCACCACCGGGTCCCGACAGATCCCATTGACTCTAATGGGGTCGGCCGGGAATTCGGTAATATACCTGGAGTTTAGCAGGAGGAAAAAAAATAGTGCATGCACTATATTTTCTCTGCTAAACTCCGTTCATTCTGACAGACAATGTAGCAATGTGAACGAGCCCTTACGTGTGATTACCCCATGGGCAAGCTGGACCAGTGATTAACCCATGGGCAAGCTTTTTAGCTTGTTTATTGGCTGATTTGATCTTTTGTGGGGCCATTTTAACCCCTTAAGGACCAAGCCCATTTTTACCTTAAGGACCAGGCCAATTTTATTTTTGCGTTTTTGTTTTTTCCTCCTCACTTTCTAAAATCCATAACTCTTTTATATTTCCATCTACAGACCCATATAAGGGCTTGTTTTTTTGCGTGACCAATTGTACTTTGTAATGAAATCTCTCATTTTACCATAAAATGTACATTGAACCCAAAAAATCTTTTTTTAGGGAGGAAATTTAAATGAAAACTACAATTTTGCACATTGTGGAGGGTTTTGTTTTCACACTGTACACTTTATGGTAAAAATGACATGTGTTCTTTATTCTGTGGGTCCATACGATTAAATTGATTTCCATGGCTAGATACTTTTATATTTTTGTACCGCTTAAAAAAAATCTAACACTTTTTGTACAAATTCGCCCTATTTTGACCACCTATAACTTTTAAATTTTTTTGTGTATAGAGCAGTATGAGGGCAATTTTTTTGTGCCATCATCTGTACTTTTTATCGATACACATTTGCATATATAAAACTTTTAGATAATTAAAAAAAAAATTTTAATAAAATGTGACAAAAAAGCTGCATTTTTGGACTTTTTTTTATTTTTTACGTTTACTCCATTCACCGTACAGGATCATTAACATTATATTTTGATAGTTCAGACATTTACGCACGTGGTGATACCAAATATGTTTCTAAAAAAAATTACGCTTTTTGCGGGTAAAATGGGAAAAATGGACAATTAAAATTTTTCTTGGGGAGGGGACTTTTTTTTACTTTTTATTTTTACATTTTCAAGTTTGTTTTTACACTTTTTATGTGCCCATAGGGGACTATCTATAGCAATAATTTGATTGCTAATACTGTTCAGTGCTATGCATAGGACATAGCACTGATCAGTATTATCGGTGATCTTCTGCTCTGGTCTGCTCGATCTGAGACCAGAGCAGAAGACCCCGGGAGATGGCCGGAGCCAGGTGAAAGGAATTCTGGCCACCATGCTGGATGATCGGATCGCCGCAGCAGCGCTGCGAGCGATCCGATCATCTATTCAAAGTACCGCACTGCCGCAGATGCCTTGATCTGTATTGATCACGGCACCTGAGGGGTTAATGGCGGACATCTGCGTGATCGCGGATGTCGGCCATTACCGGTGAGTCCCCGGCTGCTGCTAGCAGCCGGAACCTGGCGTGTATGACGCAAGCACCGTTCCGATGCTTGCGGTCATACACAGGACTTAATGTACGTCCTGGTGTGGGAAGTACCGCCAAACCAGGATGTTCATTTACATCCGTGGTCGTTAAGGGGTTAATTATTGTTATGTGCTGGCAATAATGATGAATTCAAATAGCAGCATGAACAAACCAGTGATTGTGGCTGAACCTCTTGGCCAGCCTGTGAGTACTTACTGTACATAGCTCTACTGATCATAGATAATGTTGACCATATAATGTCGACCTCCCAACTGTCTCCCAATGGCAGATGTCGAGAGAGATTAGGATCAGGCAGTTGGATATGATCCTTTTGTTCTCAAAGTAAAAAAAGCCACCTCCAGAGGTGCCTGGCAGAGGCTTTCTCTTCTCTTCTCTTTCATAATCATAGCACATGCCAAGAATGCAGGTGTATGGGGGAGGAATATCAGGAGTGAAAGTTGTTGGCCAAATTAGTTTCTTAAGTGTATGGCCAGTTTTAGTATAGAGAGGGAATTTGTAGGAAATTGAATGTACAAAAATTCCCCAATATTTCTTGGAAATATTCTGTTGCCTATAGGAGATTTCTGAAGTTAGGACTCTCCACCTAAAGGACCAATTTAAATGGACATTAACTCTCAAATAAGTTACAAACATTAGTGCAGTTAAAACTGTTACCTTTAAAGGGGTACCAGTTTTTTTTTACATTTTTTTTAATGAACTGGTGCCAGAAAGTTTAACAGATTTGTAAATTTGAAATCTTTAAAGAAGAGAGCACTGTGGTCAGACAGAAAAGAAATTCAAAAAGAAAAGAACTTCCTGTGGAGCATACAGCAGCTGATAAGTATTGGAAGGATTAAGATTTTTAAATAGAAGTAATTTACAAATTTGTTTAACTTTCTGGCATCATTTAATTTAAAAAACAAAATTTCCAGTGGAGTACCCCTTTAAAGGCAGTGGACATCTTTGATTAGTATTTTTGGTATTCTTGCTTTGTACTTATGTTGCAGAAAAAAAAAAATTCCATACATTTTTAATAAATATTGTGCTTACATTTACTTCTACATCCGAAATTTATGCCCCATTGAGTTCAATGGGATTCCTTCTACAATTCCACAAAATGTAAAGACAGGTCTCAAAATTTTGTGGAATGCTGAATTTCCGTGATGGCATTGCCGCTGCGGAAAATTATACTGTGTGAATGGGCAGTAAATTTTGGCAGAATTTCTGGAGTAAAACATGGCCTAACATGGCTTAACACTGAGTGAACAGAAAGTCCAATGGACTTATATTATCTTTCTCTAAGCAGCAGCTAAATGGTAGGAAATCTTTAATGAGGACTGTTTATAAAGTTGCTTAACTTTTAATTCAGAAAACAACTAAACAAAAATCAGGTGTGCAAAAGTTTCCATAGTCTATAAACTGTGCTTGTGTGTTCTTAATTTTACAAAAAAGTAGGTAAGCAACTTACCAGACTCCTCTTGTGATAACTTATCTTCTCAAGATAAAAATAAATCTGCAGCTGAAATGTATTATGCCTAATTATTTTCTCCTGTAACATCATCTGTTGGAAAAGATTTAGGAGACCCTTATACACATCAGATGATCAGCTGGCATTGGCAGTTTTGACCAATAGAAATCTAATGTGTAAATATAATGGGATGGCACAGCTCACTCAATAATACATTAAAACATACTATAATAGATCAAGATTCATACACCAGCAAGTCGTAATGGTTTCACTATTGAACTCCATATACACGGATTATGTTTATTGTTCATGTATATACAATTGGCCATTGGCCTGTTCCCGACTTTTTTCACCTGCTTATTTAGACTTGACTCTCCTGATTTGGTCTTTGCCTGTTCTCTGTTCTTTGGCTCTGACTGTCTACTGCATTGCACTCATGGTAGTGACCCCTAGGATTGTTTTCAAGAATCCCTCTCTGATTTTGTTCTTTTTTTGCCCATTTGATTTGACCCGACTGGTCAGACTTTACCCTATAAACCTCTGAGCATGTAGCCCAGGGTAGTAACTGTCACTCAGAATGTTCAAGTGGGTAGGGATTAATGCAGTGTTCAGCTAAAGGCTGCACCATTCCCTACCTCGTGAGACATCTAGAGACTCATTATGTCCCTTATAAATTGATAAATAGGTGTAACCAGTTGAGGGTGTGTGCCTACACACTCTTTCCAATCAGTGCTGACCGAATCAGAGTGTGCAGGCACACAACACTGTGCCAAGGGAGATACTAATGCCCATTTGTCAAGTTAATGCAGAATTTCAGAGGAACAATTCAACCCAGAGTTATGAGAAAAGTTGTTCCAAAATTGTTATTATATGGTGAATGGGAGTATTAGCTAAAACTGTCATGTCAGGAGTGTTGACGGGTCCTCTTTAAGTTATGTGCATTATTGACTACAGTTACCCAGTGCCCCAGGGCTATGTGCACAAGCCCACATTCTGACTTACCGTGTTGGATGGAATGGACCTGTTCAATAACATGATATATTTTTAATGTGCAGATGTTCCAGTAAAGGAGCAGGATTTTCGACTACTTTAAGTTGTTTTCAATTATACTGTAACTCATCTGTCATGATAAAGTCATTAGTTTATTCCTTAGCAGCACCTGCACTGGAAACTTAGAAGAATTTTAAGTATGTTCCATGCTTAAACAATGTAATATGATTAAAGTGATTTGCCATACTTAGCCTACAAAAATTGCAATGAATTAATATACTTTTGTTTTACAGTGACTTTGCAATTAGAAGGTCTCATATATATATATATATATATATATATATATATATATATATATATATATATATATATTATAGAAGCAAATAACAATTTCCTAAAATACACATGTATGAACAGCTCTCGTGTCCTGGATCAAAGACAGCCACGGAATCCAGGTGCTTATGTGTTATCTAAGATGTCACCCCATACCAATTTGTTACTCAGATACCTGCTGTAAAACCAATAATGCCAAGAAGAAATTACTAGCTTTACAAAATGCTTGGCACTATGTGAGGGCTGTCTGTGGCTCTGTGTGGTCTAAAGCATGACATAATTTGGTACTTTGCATGTACTATTTGGAGCATGACACCACAATTACCGATAAGGACTGTCCAATATATTGTGTTTTTTTCTGGAATGATTAAAACACTAGTGCACTTTGCAGAACAGTTCACAGTGGTTGCATATAGTATAGACTATCACTTATGGATTGCTTACTCGACACAAGTTAGGGTATATTTCCATGTAGCAGACATATTTCTGCAAGTGTTCAATCCATTTGAATGAGACTCGCAGAAATTCATTCAGATGAGCAGTTTTTTTAGTTGCCGTTTCAACAGCTCACATCATACTATTGTCCTACTATTGTCATACTGTTGTTAACATCTAAAACCTTTTGGCTTTGTCAGGAATTTTCAATCCTTTGTTGTTGAAAAATGCATTTGGCATGCATGAAGGCCAAATTGGCTAATGAAATGTATTAGATCTTAGCTTGAGCCCATTTTACAACTATATCTTTTGAGACATACTCATCTCAGCAGTGACGGCCCACTCAGCCAATCACTGGCAACAATGGTGTCTCAGTCGGTGATTTGCTGAGCATGTGGTCACTGCCGAGTTTAGTATGTTGGAAAGTTCATTGGTGAGAATCAGGCTATGTCCTGTGTACAGGAGATAAGTTTTTAATAGCTGGATAACCACTTAAGGCTAAATTAATTAAAAAGTATAAAGGAAGGACTAATACTTCTCCTGGATCTACTTTTAGAATTGGCTCAAAAACTTTGGTTGTAGTGTCCCAAAAAAAACTTCCATGTGTGCCACCAGCTTTAATGAGGTACTCCACCAAAAAACATCTTATTCCCTATACAAAGGATAGGGGATAAGATTTCTGATCACGATTTCGTTCACTCTGTGCATGGATGACTGAGATGCCGCGTCGGAGATCACTGAAATTTTTTGTCGGAGTACGCCTTTAAGCTCAAGAACCATAGGCGTGCGCACGGGGTGTGCCGGGTGTGCACAGGCACACCCTAATCACCGCGGCCGCGGCCCGCTGCTGCAGGACTTTTTATTTTTCTCCCTACTAAACCCCAGCCCCACCGGACATCCCCGACAGTCACAATCATACATGATGGGGATGTAGTCCTGGGCTGTGAGCCTACATAATGTAGGCTCACAGTTCAGGACTACATCCCCATCATGTATGGCAGCAGGCAGCAGGGATAGAGCGGCCGGAGCCGCAAATTAAAAAAAAAAAAAAAGCATTTTTATACATCTGGTGTTTAAAAATGCATTTTTTTTTTAATTTGCGGAATTTGCGGCTTCGGCCGCTCTATCCCCTGTCCTCCGGCCGCTCTATTCCCTGTCCTCCGCCCGCTCTATCCCCTGTCCTCCGGCCGCTCTATCCCCTGTCCTCCGGCCGCTCTATCCCCCCTTCCTCTGGGCCACTCTTTTCCCCTTCCTCCAGGCCGCTCCTCCCCTTTCCCCGGCCGCGCACACTGCTGCGCTAACTGCAGACACAGGGGCTGCCCCGCAGCTGCGCACGTCTCCTTCCATTCCTGAGATGCTCCTGGCCGCAACTCCTGGCACCGAGTGTCCATTCCTCGGCATGAGGAAGAAGTGGGCGATGGTGCAAAGTGTGCAGCAGATGGGAGTGGACGCGCCCGGCCTCTGACCCCAACATGGCTGCCGCAGGTAAGAAAAGTGCACAGACCAAGGATGGGAGGGGGGTGGGATGTATGATGTGTGTAATATGTATGTATGGTGTGTGTAATATTTATGTATGTATGGTGTGTGTAATATGTATGTATGATGTGTGTAATATGTATGTATGGTGTGTGTAATATGTATGTATGGTGTGTATTATGTATGTATGTATGTATGAATGATGTGTGTAATATGTATGTATGCTGTGTATTATCTATGTATTATGGATGTATGATGTATTATGTATGGTGTAGGCATGTGTATATTATGTATGTATTTATTATATATGTATGATGTTTGTATTTATGCAATATGTATGTATAATGTGTATATATATATATATATATATACACACATAATGCATAAATACAAACATCATACATATATAATACATACATACATAATATACACATGCACACATCATACATATATAATACATACATAATACATATGTACACCATACATAATACATACACAAATCCATAATATATACACATACACATCATACATAAATACATCATACATACACACATCATACATACAGTACATACATACCACATACATATGTTATGTATGTATGATGTATTTATGTATGATGTGTATATGTATATATTATGGATTTGTGTATGTATTATGTATGGTGTGCATATGTATGTATGTATGTATGATGTATGCATTATCTATGTATGATGTATGCATGTATTATATATGTATGATGTATGTATGTGTGTGTATATATATGTATATATATATATATATATATATGTGTGTGTGTGTGTAGATTATGCATGTATGATGTGTGTATGTATTATATATGTATGATGTTTATATGCATATAGTATGTATTTATGCATTATGTATGTATGTGTGTATATATATATATATATACATATATATATATGTGTGTGTAGGTTATGCATGTATGATGTGTGTATGTATGTATGACGTATGTATATATGTATTATGAATCAGAGCAAAAGAAAAAAGAAAGTTTCCTCCAGCTTTTCCAAGGATAACGGTGCATGTAGTATTAAACCATCAAACCTTTAATCTGTATACATTAAAAATAGAAAAAGGTGGACATCATAAAAGAAAAGTGAAACTCCAGTGCGTTTTGGGCTACATATAGCCATGATTAAGAGCGACATTTTGCTCAAAACGTGTTGGAGTTTCGCTTCTCTTTTATGATTGATGTCCACCTTTTTCTATTTTTAATGCATACAGATTAAAGGTTTGATGTTTTAATACTACAAGCACCTTGAAAGTGGCAACTTTCTTTTTTCCTTTGTTCTAATACACGGGACACGGCCCACTCTCTGCAGTCCGTGCTCTTCTACCAGCAAATATACTAAAAACTACTACAGCACCGACCCGGTAGCTGAAAGAACATTTTTTTAATGTATTATGTATGTATTTTATATTATGTATGTATTATGTGCCCAATCCCCCACACAGCACCCATAGCACCCCTCAAACACACAGCACCCCTCAAACACACACACAGCACCCCCCCCCACACTCACTCACAGCACCTCACACACACACACACACAGAGCACCCCCAGTGCAACATAATGGGAGCTGTAGTTTTGGTCACCATATATTGTATCAGGGCATGCTGGGAATTGTAGTTGGTAACTGAAAATCCCAGCATTGCATTCATTGAAGGAATGCAATGCTGGGAGGTGCAGTTACCAACTACAATTCCCAGCATGCCCTGATACAATCTATGATGACCAAAACTACAACTCCACTCATCTTGCACTATATAGGAGTACAATTTAGATTATGGTGCAACATGCTGGGAGTCCTAGTTTTGGGTCAGCTGCAGACCCAAAACTACAACGTGCATGCTGCTCCAAGCTTGCTGGGCGCCGCATCACTTTTTCAACCAATCTGGTGCAAAAAAAAATTCTATTTGGAATATTCCCCCCCTCTGTGCCATCATCTTATAGTAAAAGCGTTCTTCTGTTTGCCAAGTAAAGAAAAACATGAGTTTTACCATTCAACTTACAATTTTTTTTCAAATCCACATCAAATGCCTCCCTATAAACACCAGCAAACATACACACAAGTGGGAGGTCTAGTCAGGGCTGGTGCATGGATTTTTGACACTCTAGACAAAACCTAATTTTGACAACCCTTTGGCTCCGCCCATTGAACCCCTTGGCAAATATAAGATCAGGGGTAGAATTAGTCCCGTGAGCCTCATGGTAAATTCTAGACTTGTCCTCCTCCCTACAATTATAACTATACTGCACCTAATGTGGGGGAACTATATTGCACCTAATGTGGGGGAACTGTACTGCACCTAATGTGGGGGAACTATATTGCACCTAATGTGGGGGAACTGTACTGCATCTAATGTGGGGGAACTATATTGCACCTAATGTGGGGGAACTGTACTGCACCTAATGTGGGGAACTATATTGCACCTACTGTGGGGGAACTATATTGCACCTAATGTGGGGGAACTGTACTGCACCTAATGTGGGGGAACTGTACTGCACCTAATGTGGAGGAACTGTGCTACTAACCTAATGTGGGGGAACTATACTACTAACCTAATGTGGGGGAACTATACTACCACCTAATGTGGGGGAACTATACTGCCAACCTAATGTGGGGGAACTGTACTACTAACCTAATGTGGGGGAACTATACTGCCAACCTAATGTGGGGGAAATATATTTCCATCCTAATGTGGGAGATTTATACTGCCAACCTAATGTGGGGAAACTATGCTGCCAACCTAATGTGGGGAACTATACAAAAATATAAAATTGTACTATTCTGATCCCTATAGCACTTTTATTTTTCTGTATATGGGGATGTATGAGGGTCATTTTTAGCGCTGTGATTTGTAGTTTTTATCGGTACCATTTATTTTATTTTTTTTGCTTTTTAGATATTTTTTATGGTATTTGAAATGACCAAAAATTTGCTAATCTGATTAGTGCACTATTACAACTTTTGGGACCCCACTTCTGATTTTGCCCAGGGCCATGTTAAGCCTAAAACCGGCCCTGGATCCAATCCTCCTACACTATGCAAGCAAGAGTGTGTGTGTGTGTGTATATGTATGTATGTATGTATGTATATATATATATATATATATATATATATATATATATACATAAACACATACACACGTGTGCGCGGAGTGAGTTTGTGCTTTAGGGTGCACACCCTAATGCAATAGGCTGCGCACGCCTATGTCAAGAACACAAACAACTTTAGCATGTACTCTAGAGAACTCTGGAGAAAGAGGAACTTCTCATTGTGATATATATATATATATATATATATATATATATATATATACACACACACACACTGTTCAACCCCTTAAGGACGCAGCACATTTGGGCCTTAAGGACGCAGACAATTAAATTTTTACGTTTTCTTTTTTTCCTCCTCGCCTTCAAAAAATCATAACTCTTTTATATTTTCATCCACAGACTAGTATGAGGGCTTGTTTTTTGCGCGACCAGTTGTCCTTTGTAATGCCATCACTCACTTTACCATAGAATGTATGGCGCAGCCAAAAAAAATACTATTTGTGTGGGGAAATTAAAAAGAAAACCACAATTTTGCTAATTTTGGAAGGTTTCGTTTTCACGCCGTACAATTTACGGTAAAAATGACAATTGTTATTTATTCTTTTGGTCAATATGATTAAAATGATACCCATGATAACATACTTTTCTATTACTGTTGCGCTTAAAAAAAAAAATCACAAACTTTTGAACCAAATTAGTACTTTTAAAATCCCCCTATTTTGAAAACCTATAACTTTTTCATTTTTCTGTATAAGCGGCGGTATGAGGGCTCATTTTTTGCGCCGTGATCTGTACTTTTTATTAATACCATATTTGCTTATATAAAACTTTTAATACATTTTTTAGTTCAGATATTTACGCATGCGGTGATACCAAAGATGTATATAAAATATTTTTTTAACACTTTTTGAGGGTGAAAGGGAAAATGGGACAATTTACGTTTTTATTGGGGAAAGGGGTTTTTCAAATTTTTTTTTACTTTATTTTTTTTACTTTTTTTAACTTTTATTTTTACACTTTAATAGTCCCCATAGGGGACTATTTATAGCAATCACCCTATTGCTAATCCTGTTCAGTGCTATTTATAGGACATAGCACTGATCAGCATTATCGGTCATCTTCTGCTCTGGTCCGTGGGAAGGCAGATCAGAGCAGAAGACTCCCGGAAGGCAGTGGAGGCAGGTGAGGGGACCTCCGTCTGCCGTGCTGGATGATCGGATCGCCGTCCATTTAAGTGACCGCAATGCTGCAGATGCCGTGATCTGTATTGATCACGGCATCTGAGGGGTTATTGGCAGACATCCGCGGGATCGTGGATGTCCCCCATTACCGGCAGGTCCCTGGCTGCGATCAACAGCCGGGACCTGCAGCGCATGATCCGGGCATCGCTTCGATGCCCGCGGTTATGCTTAGGATGTAAATGTACGTCCTGGTTCGTTAAGAAACACCTCACCAGGACGTACATTTACGTCCTTCGTCGTTAAGGGGTTAAAAAAATAAAGGGAAAACTTAACACAATGTAACTCCAAGTCAATCACACTTCTGTGAAATCACACTGTTCACTCAGGAACACTGATTGACAATCAATTTTACATGCTGTTGCGCAAATGGAACAAACAATAGGTGGAAATTATAGGCAATTAGCAAGACACCACCCAATAAAGGAGTGGTTCTGCAGGTGGTGACCACAGACCACTTCTCAGTTCCAATGCTTCCTGGCTGATGTTTTGGTCACTTTTGAATGATGGCGGTGCTTTCACTCTAGTGGTAGCATGAGACAGAGTCTACAACCCACACAAGTGGCTCAGGTAGTGAAGCTCATCCAGGATGGCACATCAATGTGAGTTGTGGCAAGAAGGTTTTCTGTGTCTGTCAGCGTAGTGTCCAGAGCATGGAGGTACTACTAGGAGACAGGCCAGTACATCAGGAGACGTGGAGGATGCTGTAGGAGGGCAAAAACCCAGCAGCAGGACTACTACCTCCCCCTTTATGCAAGGAGGAGCACTGCCAGAGCCCTGCAAAATGACCTCGTGCAGGCCACAAATGTGCATGTGTCCACTCAAAGGGTCAGAAATAGAGATGAGCGAACTTACAGTAAATTTGATTCGTCACGAACTTCTTGGCTCGGCAGTTGATGACTTATCCTGCATAAATTAGTTCAGCTTTCAGGTGCTCCGGTGGCCTGGAAAAGGTGGATACAGTCCTAGGAAAGAGTCTCCTAGGACTGTATCCACCTTTTCCAGCCCACCGGAGCACCTGAAAGCTGAACTAATTTATGCAGGATAAGTCATCAACTGCCGAGCCGAGAAGTTCACGACGAATCAAATTTACTGTAAGTTCGCTCATCTCTAGTCGGAAACACAGAAACAGACTCCATGAGGGTGGTATGAGAGCCCGATGTCCACAGGAGGGGGTTGTGCTTACAGCCCAACACCGTGAAGGATGTTTGGCATTTGCCAGAGAACACCAAGATTGGCAAATTCGTCACTGGCTCCCTGTGCTCTTCACAGATGAAAGCAGGCATACACTGAGCACATGTGACAGACGCGACAGAGTCTGGAGATGCAGTGGAGAATGTTCTGGTGCCTGCAACATCCTCCAGCATGACCGGTTTGGCGGTGGGTAAGTAATGGGGTGGCATTGCTTTGGGGGGGCCACACAGCCATCCATGTGCTTGCCAGAGGTAGCCTGACTGCCATTAGGTACCGAGATGAGATCTTCAGACCCCTTGTGAGACCATATGCTGGTGTGGTTGGCCCTGGGTTCCTCCAAATGAAATACAGAGCTAGACCTCATGTGGCTGGAGTGTGTCAGCAGTTCCTGCAAGAGGAAGGCATTAATGCTATGGACTAGCCCACCCATTCGCTAGACCTGAATCCGATTGAGCACATCTGGGACATCATGTCTCGCTCCATCCACCAACGCCACGTTGCACCACAGACTGTCCAAGAGTTGGTGGATGCTTTAGTCCAGGTCTGGGAGGACATCCCTCAGGAGACCATATGCCACCTCATCAGGAGCATGCCCAGGTATTGTAGGGAGGTCATACGGGCACGTGGAGGCCACACACACTACTGAGGACATTACATGAAAGTTAGATCAGCCTGTTGTGTGGTTTTCCACTTTGATTTTGAGTGTGACTCCATATCCAGACCTCCATGGGTTGATAAATTTGATTTCCATTGATAATTTTTGTGTGATTTTGTTGTCAGCACATTCAACTGTGTAAAGACAAAAGTATTTCATACGATTAGTTCATTCATTCAGATCTGTAATTCAGTTTGGAATTTTTAAATAATTTTTTATTGTATGCAAATGAAATACAAACCAAATAAGAAAATATATAGACATACCCAGTAAGACATTTGGCAATTTGGCAATTGTAATTACACTGGATCCCTCAGTGTCTTCAGAATTGGAAGAGATGAGATTCATTAGAATGTCTGCATGCCTCCCTATGATATAGTATGTAAACTGTAATCAGTACATAGACTAATCATTTCTACACTGAGATGTTGCATAAGAAAATCTCATCTCACTAAACTAATAAAGAAATTGATAGAGCAGTTAATTATGTCGCAGAAAATTACACCACATGCAACCAAGTGTGAATTATTAGCATCAATGGCTCATTTATGCTGCTCACTGCAATCATTTCCTATCTGACAATGCCTGGTTTCATTTAAAGAGAAGAAAGCAAATAGAAAATACCATATAATAAATGGAATACATGTGGACTTACCTAATTTTTAAAACAATGTATAAAATGGTATGTCACATTTGTGACTGGAAGATTTTTTTCTTTAGGTGTCTGAATGAAAGGGGTCTTCGAGCCTAAAATGACTGATGGCCTGTCCTTAGGATAGGCCATCGATCACTGATTGGCAGGTGCCGACAACTTACAACCCTACAAGGTAATGTTCACTGTGTAGTGATGACGTTAAATTACTATAGCTCAGCTCTAGCTAATTAGGTGATATGAGCCCCCGGCCATCAGTTGTGGCGCCAGTGCTCACATATCCTGATGGTTTAAACGGGCAGCTGCTTTACTACTCAACTTTCCTTGGACTGCTTGCATGTTGTCAGACTCTGTTATTGTCTGCCAATTTGCACTTGGTGAGTTTCTCCTGGTCTGACTTTTACCTTCAGTTGAAACTGCGTTGTCCTCCTGGTATTAACTACATGTCTTGTTTTCCCTTTTGGTTTAACTCTCCCATATATATCCCTTTTGGTTTAACTCTCCCATATATATCCCTGAACATTAAGTCCCGAATTAGTGTTGCTCGCAAATATTCGCAATGCAAATTTTATTCAAGAATTTGCGAATATTCGCAAATATTGCACTATATATTCGTAATGACGAATATTGTTTTTTTTAATTTTTTTTAATTTTCACAGTACACATCAGAGTGATCATCCCTCTCTGCTTCCAGCTTGTGTGGTGTAAAGAAGGCTCTAATACTACTGTGTGAGACTGACGTGCGAATTGTCGCATATGCGAAAATTTGCATATGCTAATTTTCGCATATGCGAATTTTCGTCCATATATTCGCGAAATATCGCAAATTCAAATATGGCCTATGCCGCTCAACACTATCCAGCGTAGGGTCCATTGCCCAGTTGTGGCCAACATTTAGGCAGGCTGGGCCAGAAGCGTTGTTCAGTTTAGGGCCGCACTGTTCCGTAATTAAGGTGACATTTGGAGAATCGTTTTCTAAATAGCTTTGTGCTGTGCCGTTAAAGGAAAACTGTCAGTAAACTCCCCCTGCACTAACCAGAGGTACTGGCTGGTAGTGCGGGGGACACTGATTAATATGCTGCCTACCATGCCCCCTACCATGCCCGTTCCTGCCCAGCCATTCCCCCATTATCTTCATTCTTCTGGATATGCAAATGAGCTGCTAACTGTCACGGGAGGGGTTGCAAGGCTCCTACTGGCACTCTGACGTCAGCACCGTCCGACTTATGAATATTCATCCCCTGAATGTTCCTCCCCTTCCCGCTCTGTACTGGACTCCACTGAGGAGGGAAGGGATGAATATTCATAAGCCGGGCGGTGCTGCGGACGAGCAGCGCTGACCTCAGAGTGCCAGAAGGAGCCTTGTTACCCACCCATGTCAGTTAGCAGCTCATTTGCATATCCAGAAGAATGAAGATAATGGGCAAATGGCAGGGCGGATCTCGGCATGGTAGGTGGCATATTGATCAGTGTCCCCCACACTACCAGCCAGTACCTCTGGTTAGTGCAGGGGGAGTTTACTGACCGTTTTCCTTTAAGCTGTTATGCCTCTTACAAATGTATGAATAAATTGACAGCTAAGTGTTACCAGTTGTGTGTGTGTGTGTGGGGGGGGGGGGGGGGGCGTACTTTCACACTCACACTGTACAATCAGATGAGATACAGTACATTGCTTTCTATTAATGTAATGCAAGTTGGGTAGAAGCCAGCAGGGACTACACAATGACTTTTTACCCTATTCCTAGCTCATCTATAAGCTTTGATTATAAGCTATGATTTCCCTGAAACACCTTGCCAAATAAGTAAAAAATAAAAATAAAAAAACAACTATGTTCCAATGTAATAGATGTCCAGTTAACCCCTTCCCGACCCTTGAGGTACCTGTGCTGGCTGGGGAGTTTTGCCCGAGCCAAAAGCGACAGATGCCCTCCTCTACCAATAGCTGACATCTGCTGGTAATGATGGACATTGGAGGTTGCTCCGATGTACGTCTTTTAACTGTTTAAACACCATTAAATCCCAGTAATCTCTGGTGTCTAGTGGCCCCCTTGAACCCCCTCTCCCATTATATAATTGAGGGGTGTCAATGGGTTGTTGGGGAAGCATGGGGCCTTACATGGGCCTCGGCATCTTCCATGGCTTTGCAATTGTTAAAGCAGAAGTGCCATTAAAAAAAAATTCTATAATGCCTGGCTACCTTAAAATAAAACAATAAAGAGGACTCACCTGCCTCCATTCCTCCGGTGTCCCAGTATCTTGCTCAGCATCTTCTTCCTTGTCCGGCTGTGGTCAGCGCATCTTGCTGCAGGTCAGCAAATCACCAGCTGCCGTGATGTCCCACCTCGGCTGGCGTTAGGCTGAGCGGCAGTGGGATGCATTGAGCCATGGCATTGGTCGCCTAGGCTCAGTGCATCATACTGCCTCTCAAGCTGGGCATCGTAGGATTTTTTCCCCAATATGCTTTAGGCATACTTTAGCAATAAAGCACCGTTAACATAGATCAATGTCATGCAATGGCATGACATTGATGTATGTAAGCCACTGTCTTTTGGCTTATAATAGGCCCCAAGGGGGAAAAAAATAGCAAAAAAAAAAAAAGTTAACGTTTTTGGTAAAAAAATATAATCCCCCCAATAAAAATTTTAAATTACCACCTTTTCCAATTTTCCAAATAAAACACTGTGAAAATAACTAAACAAAATGTTTACTGCGTACGTAATTGTCAGAACTACTATATTATTGCAATCCTGACCCTGCACAGTTAACAGTGTAAACGATTTGTCGTCCATCCACATCCCTCCCAAAAAAAGTATTAAAAAGTGATCAAAGAACCAGAATTAAGCAAAAGTTAACATTTTTTTTTTAAACCATAAAATGAACCATAAATAATCCAGGTTTGGTATCATTTGAATAAAGATAGCATGCCAGTTTAATCATATTGTGAACTCCGAAAAAATTATGGTCCTACAAATGCAATTCCATATTGTTTTTTCAATGTTGCCCTACCTATAAGTTTTTTCTGGCTTCATAATACATTATATGATAAAATAACATGTGCCAATGAAAAATACACAATATCCCACAAATCGAAATTTAAGGGGTCGAAACGGGGTTAAGATAAATAAAGTAAACATCTGATGGGTATACTTTTTAATATGCTGTATAAGTTTTAGTATGTATGGTTCTGGACCAAACATTTAAGCAATTCCTTCTTTATATTTCTTATAATTTATAAAAAGTGATATAGAAGGAACTGCATGACTTGACCATGAAATTCTCGCTATGTGAAACTTGCAACTGTGTTACAAGAAACCCACATATGTTTTAAAGACCACTTACAAAGGTGAACTGAGGACATGACGGCAGCCTCAATCTAATTTCCTTTTTTATTGCATTGAAACGTATTGCAGACTCAGAAAGCCCTGGAGGGATTATGTAGAGTTTGAGCCCTGTAGCACTCTGGTATAGAGCCAACAACTCAGTCACTACGATGGATAGCTCAGACTATGCTTGAGAGTATTTTGAACTCTATTTGGCTGGGGAACTTAAAGATTCTGGAAGATCCCCAAGGGATACAGTAAAATGTACCAGTGCCTATATTCACTACCCAAAATCTGGGCGAGCTGCCAACTGGAGACTGCACAGCCTTATGTAGAAATTCAGTAATGGGACATACATAAGAAGGTCTGTAAGGACTAATGAAGAATATAATAGTAACCAGGACACACATGGCAAAATACTAGAAGTGATAGTAATAAAATGTTTATAAACAGTAAAGACGTGGTTTATACACCAATGACTTTACAATTAATGATGGTGAAAGAACCTCCATAAATACACACCGGTACACCTAATGGAGTTATACAAGGTCATGTTCACAAATGTAAGACACTGGAGTCAGTGAACAGATTGAAACAATGTAAATCTATGTAAACAAGTGAATGTAAATGAGGTCTGCACATAGAGAATTATGGAGATATAGAAGGGACTGTATTTTTTCCGATTCGATTTTATGAGTCACACTGAAGAACATGTTTATTTCATAATATTATTCTGTAAGCTAAGCTGTCCCTGGGAGACACTTGTGTTATATATGTGGTTTTGTTTCATAGTAATATGTATATTATGTAGTGTTCTTACCAAGAAATAATATTTTTTTTTAAACTCTTTTATACAACCATCTGTGAAGGAAAATATGTATAGTATGAGGATTACAATAAGTAGTATCTATTTACAATCTCTTCTCTTTCTGAAAAGAGCAGTGTTTACAAAGAAATATATGGTAATACCGCACAGTTGTCTTGTATGATCCAGGACAACATGGCACTTCAAGAGAATTGCACTTTTGTCAATACATGCCAGCTATGGGCTTCAACCTCAATTTAATAGTCTAGAAGGGCAAATGCTTTAAAATTAGAACCCCCAGTCAGCAACAGCCTGATATTCTTATTGGCCCTCCCCAGCCTAAATATTGTCAGCCTGTTACCGTCTTGGCCCAGGATCGCCATTTTTGACACTCTTGGTACCTGTTGGTACCGACACTTTCTGGTCTGTAAAGTAAATTAAAAAAGAAATGTTAAAAAAATTATCATAAAAAAACACTCCCCCACAGCCATCGATAATCATTTCATCAAAGAAAGAAAATGCTGGTCATTGTCGTATCCTTGAATCTGAATTAGTCCTCCACATACACATACCTGAAATCAGGAGAAGAGAAAAGCACAAAAAAGGGGTTAGTACATTTTAGGCAGTGTCCCTGGGGAGAACACCCATAAAGTGCATAAAGCAGCGTGTTCCCAAACAGGCGGCCTCCAACTGTTGCCAAACTACAACCCTCCAGCATGTCTGGAGGCTCCCTGTTTGGGAAACAATGCCATAAAGGGTCTGTTCACATTACACATGTTTATCATCCCTTTTTTTAACAAAAGCATGCTAAAAATGCACATGTAAACAGAGCCTGACCTGCCACCGAGGTTCCAGCTCTGTCATTTTTCTGTGTAGCTCCACCTCAAGTGACATCGTCACTAAAGGCAGGGCTATAGAGGACCATGAAAGGAGGTGGGGATCTTCTGCTCACTGTATACAGTATACAGCCATCTATATAAATATTTGTATGCTGTATACATAGTTACATAGTTTATAAGGTTGAAAAAAGACCATCACATTCAACCTAAAGCCCTATTGTGTGGATCCAGAGGAAGGCAAAAAATAAATAAATAAACATGGTGCCAACCCCAATATGGCAATCAGAATAAATCCCTGGATCAACGTTCTATCCCCATAAATCTAGTATCCATAACCTGTAATATTATAATTTTATCAACACAAAAGAAGGAGCATTACCATTGCATAAAATATAAATTTTATTTGTATCTAGTAAAAATTTAATAATTATAAAAAAGAGGCGTAATGAGACAGACCACTTATAATTACAGGAATCAGGTGTCATAAAGTAATTAAAGGGGCACTCTGGCCTAAGACATCTTATCCCCTATCCAAAGGATCAGGAGCAGGGCGGTAACAGGGACATGTCGGGAACCAGCGGCGGCAGTGAATGAAGCAGCTCACAGGGGGGACAGGTCTCTCCATTCCCGGCTGCTCATCTCTGTCAAGTACGGAGAGGAGCAGCAGTGAATGGACTGGCATGTCCCCGCTGTACTGTGAAACAGATGACCGGGCAGCAGGAGAATAATTTATTAAATATAGATTTTCAAAAATTGGGGGGGAATAGGTTTATGTGGAAATTATGCACAGGAAGTTTAAAAACCCCGCTTGGAGCCCTGAATGGCTCCTCGGTGACAGCATTCAGGGCTCCCGGCGAGGAATTTAAAAGTGAAAGTAAAAATACACTGTAGCATGCCACCAGCTCCCCTGTTTAATAACTTCTGATCGCATCGGGCCTCAGAAGTTAGACCCAGTGTGATCAATCCCTCAGCCCCTGTACTACAACCCACATCATGGAACAGGGTCTGTTCCATGATGGGGGGTAGTAGTACAAACACTAATGTAGCCTCCCCAGCCACCAGCAGACTCCGGCTGCCGGAGCACTACTACTCCCATCATGGAAACAAGTCTATTCCATGATGGGAGTAGTAGTAGTCCCTCAGCACTGCAGGAGTCTGCTGATTTCACCTCTTCTGAGCATGCTCAGAAGTAATAATGGTTCAAAAACGGATATTATAACTGTGTGAAAAAGGATGACATTAAAGGCTCATCTGTTTGCCAAAGATTTCAATGGTAAAAAAAAAACGGAACAGGAGGCAAACGGGTGCAAACGGGTGATAAAAGATTGTAAAAAATCCCATTGACATCAATGGGATAATTTTACAGTCGTTTGCAACCCATTGAAAAAAAATTATCAAAAGGATTGATAACAGGCATTTATTAACAGGGGCAGATGGCCATGTGAATGACCCCTTACACGTATTTGATGGGAACAGCTAAATGTTATGTATACCTCACAAAGGAAATATCCTAAAAAGCACTGTGCTGATAGTGGTGCCAGATGGTACACAGACTCCAGTCACTACCACAAAATCTATTGCACTAACCCTGCTATATGTAAAAGGTTGATCCCTCGCAATAAACATAGCTTATCCATCATTAGAGACCCGGATCCTGCCAGCCCCGACGTACATTTCATTACCACAAACTTTATCAAGGGATGCATTACCTCTATAATGCTCCCTTTTTATATCTTATATCCAGAGTAGAAGAAAATCCCCATAGCAAACATATGCTGCTCTGGACAGTTCCTAAAATGGACAGAGATGTCAGCAGAGAGCACTGTGGTCATGACGTCAGCAGAGAGCTCTTTGTTCCAAAAGGAAAATAATTTCACGGGCGTCCGCCATTAACCCCTCAGGTGCCAGGATCAATACAGATCCCGGCATCTGCGGCAGTGCGCGATTTCAATGAATGATCGAATCGCCCGCAGCGCTGCTGTGGGGATCCGATCATTCAGAAGGTCGCACGGAGGTCCCCTCTCCTTCCTCCTTCCGGCTCCTGGCGTCTTCTGCTCTGGTCTGAGATCGAGCAGACCAGAACAGAAGATAGCCGATAACACTGATCTGTTCTATGTCCTATACATAGAACAGATCAGTATTAGCAATCATGGTATTGCTATGAATAGTCCTCTATGGGGACTATTCAAGTGTAAAAAAAAATGTAAAAGTAAAAGTAAAAAAAAGTGAAAAATTCCCTCCCCCAATAAAAAAGTAAAACGTCCGTTTTTTCCTATTTTACCCCCAAAAAGAGTAAAAAATAAATTTTATAGACATATTTGGTATCGCCGCATGCGTAAATGTCCGAACTATTAAAATAAAATGTTAATGATCCCGTACGGTGAACGGCGTGAACGTAAAAAAAAAAAGTCCAAAATTGCTACTTTTTTAATATATTTTATAAAAAAAAATTATAAAAAATGTATTAAAAGTTTTTATATGCAAATGTGGTATCAAATAAAGTACAGATCATGGCGCAAAAAATGAGTCCTCATACCGCCGCTTATACGGAAAAATAAAAAAGTTAGAGGTCATCAAAATAAAGGGATTATAAACGTACTAATTTGGTTAAAAAGTTTGTGATTTTTTTTAAGCACAACAATAATAGAAAAGTATGTAATAATGGGTATCATTTTAATCGTATTGACCCTCAGAATAAAGAACACATGTAATTTTTACCGTAAATTGTACGGCGTGAAAACAAAACCTTCCAAAATTAGCAAAATTGCGTTTTTCTTTTTAATTTCCCCACAAAAATAGTGTTTTTTGGTTGCGCCATAAATTTTATGATATAATGAGTGATGTCATTACAAAGGACAACTGGTCATTCAAAAAACAAGCCCTCATACTAGTCTGTGTATGAAAATATAAAAGAGTTATGATTTTTTGAAGGCGAGGAGGAAAAAATGAAAACGTAAAAATTTAATTGTCTGAGTCCTTAAGGCCAAAATGGGCTGAGTCCTTAAGGGGTTAACTTTCTGGCACCAGTTAATAAAAAAAAAAAAAAAAAAAGTTTTCCACCCTTTGAATGACAAGTGAATGTGATCATGATATAAAATAACTAATCACAAAGAAACTCAAGTAGATATATTCCATTTTCTTTCCCTGTATAGTGTTGCTAATATTATAATTTTCTAGAAAAACATCCTGGCCCCCCTTGAACTTGTATAGTGAGTCAGACCTCACAACATCATGTGCCAGAGAGTTTCATAGTCTCACTGCTCTTACAGTAAAGAATATTCATCTGTGATGATGGAGAAACCTTCTTTTCTCTAGATGGAGAGGGTGCCTCTTGTCATGGTTACCGGCCTAGGTATATAATCACTAGAAAGATCTCTGTACTGTCCATTTATATATTTGTACATTGTACATCAAATCCAGCCTAAGACGTCTTTTCTCTAAACAAAATAACCCCAAGCTTGATAATCTTTCTTGGTCCTGTAATCCTCCCATACCATCAATTATCTTTGTTGCCCTCCTCTGCACTCTCCACCATGTCCCTCCTATAAACAGCACCCAAAACTGGACACAATACTCCATATGTGATCTGACTAGTGAGTTATACACAGGTAAAACAAAACTATGTTCCTGTCCTGAGCCTCAATGTCTCTCATGATACATCCCATGACTTTATTAGCCTTAGCAGCCGCTGCCTGGCACTAGTCACTAAAGCTGAGTTTACTGTCCACCAGTATCCCCAAGTCCTTTTTCGTCGAAGTTTTACCTAATGTTTTATTTACCACATAATTGTACATGTTCATTTTACGGCCCAAGTGCATTACCTTACATTTATCTACATTAAACTTAATTTGCCTTGCCTGTGCCCAAGTCTCCAGCTTCCCCAGATCCCTCTGTAATATTATGTTATCTTCCTCTGTGATGATCACCTTACCCAGTTTAATGTCATCTGCAAATATAGAAATTCTACTCTGTAATCCCTCTACAAGGTTCTTGGTAAATATATTAAAAAGAAGTGGACCCAATCCCCAGTAAACTCGGTCCTCCAGGAGATAACAAGTGTTATTCAGCAACGTAAGTTAACTCCTTCCATGCTGGACCATGCGTAAAGCTCAACCCAGTAAGGGGTTACAGTAAACCCGCTATCTATGCAGATTGCTGGTTTACTGCATGTTCTTGCAGGACAGGAGATATATAATGCATACCTCCTGACAAGCCTGAGCTGTAACTGCGGCTGTATATCTGCAGGCACAACTCAGCCCTGCTAGGAGCAGGGGCAGCATATAGTGCTGTACAAATATGTATTTATTGGAATCCTACTGACCCATAGAAAGTTAGCATGTCAGTTTGCGAACTTCGAAAAAATTATTACCCCACAACGTTGTGCAATTCCATATATTTTTTTCCAATTTTGCCCTACATAAAAAAATGTTCTGGCTATATAATACATTATCTAATAAAATCTCTCCTTTTTATCTGCTTTCAGGTGTGATTTTAATATTGCCCATACCTGTTGCTTGCCCCAGGTAAGTTTAAAGGAGCATCACATGCTTGATATAATCTTATTTTTCCACAATTTTGAAAGGGTGCAAATAATTTTGTCCAGCCCATTTTTGGAGTTTGGTGTGACATTATGTCCAATTAGCTTATTTTCCTCCCTTTTTTGGTTTAGTTCCAATACACACAAAGGGAATAAACATGTTTATAGCAAAACATGTGTTACTGCAATCCTTTTCTGTGAGAAATACTTCATTTTCTAGAAAAAAATTCAGGGGAACCAACATTTACGGCAATGATTTTACCTCTTATGTGTCTAGCACATCTATTTGTCTCACAAATATCTTGTTTCTGTTGCGCACTTAGTTTTTTATCCTGTGCCCGGGAGTGGGCATACCCGTACCTTGCATGACTCATCTTCCTCCCTGAGTCTGCTGTGCTGGAGCTCTTTATCCAATCACTGCAGGCTGCTCTGTAACCCCCTCCTCTCTGTTTTCAGATAGGAGCCTGACAGGACAGAAGTGTGCACAGAGGAGTGTTAGTCCTACCCTCACTTACTGGACCGTGTCCTACCCTGTGCTTCAACTGGCACAAAGATTGTACTGCAGCTATACAGGGTTATGTTTTGGATGGTATGGGGAATCCTAGTGGTCTTTTTTTTTATAAGCCATGATTTTTATATAAAGGAGATAAAATGTCTTAAGAAGTATATAAAAAAGGTTAATGTTTCACCAAGATGTACAACATATAAAAAATTACTGAACCTGACGGTGCCCATTTGAGTGATAGAGTATGAGTGAGAGCAGCAGTGAGAACATACTGTATCTGATTGGTTAGAACACTCTGAATAGCTCTTATATCATACTGGAAAGAGCCAAGCTACTCAGCAAGCATGGAACAAGATTATAGTCCTTTATAAACCTGCTGTGCTTCTTAACTAGCTTTACTGGCGCCAAACTTAAGGGCAAAATTTCCCTTTATCCTACTTCAACTTTTATCCCACTCCAGGATGTGGAAGCTTGACTTGGCTTCTAGAGGGTATGAGGACACTTCTCAAAAGTGGCCCCAGTGGGGGTAGCATCTGACCCAGATCAAGATACACCAGTGCATGGTCCCAAAGGCTCAGTCAAAGGCAGTTCTGGGTCTTAGCAGAGGTCATGAGCAGCCAGCAGACAATATAGTCAAGAATAGACAGAAGGGTTGTGGCAGGTGGCTAAGGATCAGGATTAATGATCCAGGTCAAGTACAGAAGAGACAGTACAATACACACGGTCAGGCAGAGTCAGGAGATCAGGCACGGGTCAAGCACAGGAATCAGAATAAGACAACTCTTAGCAATATGGTTTTGGTAAACCACAGTGTTGCTCTGCCACAGATAAGCAAGTGAATCAGCCTCAAAATCGGTAATGCAGGACCAGGATAGGTGTAGGACAGATTTGGAGTGTGCACCAATGCCCTTTAAGTTGCAAACAGCACGCATACACTCTGAGCATGCACAGACCCTATGGGCCAGGCCAGAAATAACAGCAGGAAGAGAAGAGGCATGGCAGGGACACTGGTGAAAAAGGCTGGTAAGACAGTGGTGAGAGCCAATATGCTGGTGGGAGCTGACCACCAGCATTGCACTATTTAAAAGTTAAAATGATATTTTAATTTCTCTATCCTTTTCTTATTCTAAACTACAGTATGCTAACACAACTCCAAATGTTTAATAATAATAAGCAGTGCAGAATACCCATGTGAGTGCAGCAGCAATATTTCTTTCCAGTGTTTGAAGAATAAGCAGTGATCCACAGGCATAGGGGCCATTCTCCTGGGAAACTGTATGAGATGAAGATGTATCCATCATGCTTGGAGGAAAGCAGCTAATGAATCAGCACTAATTACTGTCTTGTTCATTATATGGTTATGCAAATGAGCCTCCCCATTTTGTTAGAAAAATATATTGACTGGTATTACCTTTGTCTGTAGGCACACTAAATATGTATTTCTTATTTGGCATGGATTATATGCTTTAGGGATGAAGCAGCTGAACATCAGCCTAAAGTTTCTGGCCTCCAATCCTGCTATGTACTGTAGGTGATAAAATGAGAACACTGCTTTCTACCAGACTGTAAGGCAATAAATAAACACTTTCCACTCCAGCTGTAGAGCAGATTACTCCTTCAGGGATTATATGAGGCTTCAGAATTTTTGAGCACATTTCAAAAGCTGTAGTCAAAGTGCTCAGGCATTGTGACCTTCTTCTGCTTCAGATCTCGTAGTCTTATATGTTTTTCTGTATGTATTGGAATGTTGGACAAGGGCATTTTTCCACCTTAGAGTGATAAGGAAGAAATTAGAAGAGGAACAATAATGAGCATTAAAAAGCATTCACACAGAATAGCAGGTGCTGCACTGTAGAGATGGCAGTTAGCAAGGCCATCTCTACTTCCAAATGCACTTATACTGTATGTTATGGTCCTCTTTTAGCTAAATTGATGACCTGAGCTCTACAACAGCAGATGGATTAGCTGTGGGCGATGTATATTGCAGCTGAAAATTTAGGTGTATACTGTAGTTAACTCTTAAATGACACCATGCCTGCTTTAGTATAGGTATTTAGTCAAGTCTCACACCTAAAGCCTTTAGCATTCACTTCCAGGCAGTGGAAGAGAGAGGTGGTGTCTGGTAACTATATAAGACTTAAAATTAAGGGACTTTAAATTCACAAAGTTTAATTGAAATATTTGATTGTTTTTTTTACTGTTAATTTTTGAAATCCCCAAATCTAGGATGGCCTCCATGTTGGAAAAGGCAGTCCAGTGTGTATCTTGCACAATGTATGCAATCCTTGAACAGCAGTTTGAGGGTGCATATTGTTGTGCAGGGTGTGTGCGAGTTGTTCATTTGGAAGCTCAGATTCTGGATCTAAAGGAGCAACTGGTGACACTGAGACGCATTGAAAACTTGGAGAGGAGCAGGTACTCTCTGGGGTAGAGGTGGGGGATGATAGTGGGACAGAGGTGCAGGACAGTCAGGCAGCTAGCTGGGTTACAGTTAGAAAACGGGGTAGAAGGAAAAGTGTCAGGGAGGCTATTCCTGATCTGGTACACCCCAACAAGTTTGCCTAGTTGGCAGATGAGGGGGATGCCATTTCAGAGCTAGCAGTACTGCAGCAGGACTCTTCCTCTGAACGCCAGACGGGTGTCTGCTCCAGTAATGAGGGAGGGAGGAGTGCAGGGCAGGCCAGATAGGTACTGGTAGTGGGGGACTCAATTATTAGGGTGACAGACAGGGCAATCTTTCACAAAAGCCGGGATCACCGAACAGTGTGTCGTCTTCCTGGCGCTCGAGTTTGGCACATCGTGGATCGGGTTGACAGGTTGCTGGGTGGGGCTGGGGAGGACCCAGCAGTTATGGTACATATTGGCACCAATGACAACGAAAGAGGTAGGTGGAGTGTCCTTAAAAATTATTTCAGGGACTTAGGAAAGGACCTCTAAGGTAATATTTTCTGAAATATTACCTGTAACACGAGCCACACCAGAGAGGCAGCGGGAGATTAATGAGATAAACAAGTAGCTCAGAAGCTGGTGTAGGAAGGAGGGGTTTGGGTTCATGGAAAACTTGGCCGACTTTGCTGTCGAATACCGGCTCTACGGTAGGGACGGGCTGCACCTCAATGGGGAGGGTGGAGCTGTGCTTGGGGATAAGATGTCTAGAAGGATGGAGGAGTGTTTAAACTGGGGACTGGGGGAGGGAACCTACAATGTAGAGGGGGAAGATAGTGTAGATAGAGAGGGGGGAACTTATTAATGTACCTGCGGGTGGAGTGGAGGCAAGGGTTAGAATAGTTAATAGGGATAGGCTTCATAGGAAGAAAAACATACACCTTTGTATTGCATGTTGACTAATGCCAGAAGTCTGACTAATAAAACTGATGAACTGGAGTTGATAATGTCTGAGGAGAATTATGACATAGTGGGTATAACAGAGACTTGGTTGGACGATAGCTGTGACTGGGCGGTCAACATACAGGGTTATAGTCTATTCAGGAAGGATCGGACATAATGGAAAGAGGGAGGAGTTTGTCTTTATGTGAAATCGAGTCTGCGGGAGGATATATGGGAGGGAAACGATAATGTGGAATTATTATGGGTAGAAATATATGGAGATAAAAATAAAAAAAATTCTGATAGGGGTTTGCTATAAGCCACCAAACATAATGGAAGAGGCAGAAGATAAATTGCAGAGGCAAATAAACAAGTCAGCAAATCAAAATGAGGTGATAATAATGGGGGACTTTATCTATCCTGATATAAACTGGGAGACTGAGACCTGTGAATCTCATAAAGGAAACAGGTTTCTGACTATAGCTAAAGACAATTGTGGTCGGGTTACCATATTCGTGTAATGAGCTAGTGAGAATACTAATGTTCATACCTGATATATACCCAAGCCTGAAGTGTGCCCGACCGGCCGACTGACGTAGCCTATGAAAGAAGGGGGCTACCCCCAAGAGTAATTTGAAAGAAAAAGAGACCTAAAAGTGAGGGAGGGTGGGAGCACGTTGGTCTGGGTCTCTGCCTGAAATAGTGCCCAGACTCCTCCCACAAATTAGGTTAACTGTTTCAGCTAACCTTCACTTGTGGTCGGGTTAAAATATTCGTGTGATGAGCTAGTGAGAACACTAATGTTCATACCTGCTATATACCCAAGCCTGAACTGTGCCCCGCCAGCTGACTAAGGTAGCATATGAAAGAAAGGGGCAAAACACCAACTGATAGGAATATAATCAATTTATTAATACATCCATATTAAATCTTAACCAACTGCTTGAAAGCATTCACCATTTCAACCCGAGGGTCCGGTATGTATCTGTGAAAACAGGGGGAATTCCACTGACCCAATTTCTTAATTACATGGATGGCATGCCTGGAGGCGGATGATGCTGCACCCATCCTAAAAGAATGTCCTGAGATTGTGATTGGATCCATGCCGATGTTGCGAGCGAGAATTTGCACATGTCTAACAAAATCCCTAGAGGTTAAAGTCAACACTGAGAACGGAAGCAACGGTGAATGTCCGATTGTCACGCAATAATCCTAGTAATTGCTGAAGGACTTTTACTGGGCACCATGCATTGTTAGTGGGGTAGAAACTAACCACAACCTGATTTGTTTGCTAAGTCTTGGATCGTTCCAGTACTAACTTAAAGCCAGAATTGGAAGGCAATATATGTTTGATAAGTAAGGTATGTGAATTGTATGAGGTCTTAGTGAATTCACCCAGTCTAAGAAAGCCATAATACTAGAGATGAGCGAATCGAAGCTGACTAACCTGAATTCGTTACGAATTTCATGAAATATTCGATTTGCAACGAATGCGAATATCGCCGCGATTTAATCGCGCAAATCGCTTGATTAAATTCCATTTTACAGTGTTCCTGGCTAAAGGAGACCTAAAATGGCGGATCCACATGTGAGTACATGGGGCAGGGGATTATGGGAGGGTGGGAAACTACGACGGGAATGAAGGTAGGCGGGATGACCCTGAATCACATGCGAGATGCAGCCTATCAGCATTCATTGACCCCTGTGATGTCACAACCCTATATAATCGGCAGCCATCTTACCTCTCTTCATTTCATCCATGCACTCAGAGAGAGAGAGAGGATGGGACTGCGTGTGTGTGAATTGCTTATACCACAGCGTACCACTACAACTGCTAGTCACATCAGCATTGCGGACAGACAGGAGTGCAGTGCTTTGGTGTTTTCACTGAGAAGGATCTTACGATATATAAACCTCCTATTCACATTATTGAGCATTGCATCAGAGAGGGGCAGATAGCTTTTCACTGCCTCATACAGATTAACAAGCTGCCTGAACTTTATGAACCATCTTATCACCTCATTTTTCAGCACGATTCAGTGCTTTTTTTGCTCCACAAATCATCTGCTGCTCAGAATTGTGCGTAGACTGTATAAAAACCAGTGCACACCATTCCTAGCACTCTATGACAGAGTGCAATTTAGGGTTTAATCCCTTTTTTCTTATTTTTGTGGTGCTGCACTGTTGGGTCCTGCTGCTGTTCACAAATACGTTTTTTCAGTAGACTGTAGTGGATCTGTCTGCCCTCATGCGTGCATACCACATGCCTACATCACAGCAGTCTACTATTTTATATCTGTAACAAGTCTAGATACAGGGAAAGTCCTGGCAAAAGTAATCACCTGCTGATGTTTTTCAAAAATACTGATTTTTTTCTGCGTATTGTTGCGCATTTTTCTGCCCTCATCAGTTTATACCGCATACATACATCCAAGTAGTGTACCATTTTGTACCTGTTAATCTGTCAAGGGCCTACATACTGTGAAAGTCCAAACAATAGTACTCACCGGCTGGTGTTTTACAAAAATACAGATTTTTTTCTGCGTATTGTTGCCCATATTTCTGCCCTCATCAGTGTATACCGCATACGTACATCCAAGTAGTGTACCATTTTGTACCTGTTAATCTGTCAAGGGCCTACATACTGTGAAAGTCCAAACAATAGTATTCACTGGCTGGTGTTTTACAAAAATTACAGAGTTTTTAGGCTCATTGCAGCGCATTTTTCTGCCCTCATCAGTGCATACCGCATATGTACATCCAAGTAGTGTACCATTTTGTACCTGTTAATCTGTCAAGGGCCTACATACTGTAAAAAGCCCAAACAATAGTATTCACCGGCTGGTATTTTACAAAACGTACATACGTACATCCAAGTAGTGTACCTCTTGGGTTATCAATTAGAGTTATGAAACTCTCTTGGGTACTACGAATGCCTGTGTCTTTCAGGAACTACTTGCCTCACTGATGCTTCTGGCCTTGGGCCTTTCATTTTTGGAAGTTTAGCAGTAGCTAAATACATTCTTAATGCAAATTTCAACATTGATCTTTAAATGTAAGCGGTTATGAAACCCTCTTGGGTACTGCTCCTGACTGCTCCTGACTCATTCTGTGTCTTTCAGGAACTACTTGCTTCCCTGATGCCTCAGGCCTTGGGCCTTCAATTTTTGGATGTTTAGCAGTAGCTAAATACATGCTTAATGCAAATTTCAACATTGATATTTAAATGCTTTAAATTCTTCTCCACTGTATTCACCATGGAAAATTAAATGCCAGGGGAAATACAGTGAGAGAAGGTAAATTACCCAGTACAGGTCACCTGTCTAAACCAGGAAGAAGTACAGTGCCGCCTACAAAAAATCTAAATAAACAAATCGCCAAGTCCAGATTGCATTTAGCCCCGTGTTCTAAAGGTATTAAGTAATGTAATAGATAGACCCCTGTTTTTAATATTCAGGGACTCTATAGTAACAGGGACTGTTCCCCATAGCAAATGTGGTGCCAATATTTAAAAAGGGGTCAAAAGGTCACCCCGAGAATTATAGGCATGTTAGTTTAACCTCCGTTGTATGTAAATTGAGGGTTTTCTAAGAGATGCTATTTTGGAGTATCTTGATAAAAATAAATGTACTTTCATGACTTCATATCAGCATGGTTTTATGAGGGATCGGTCCTGTCAAACTAACCTGATCAGCTTTTATGAGGAGGTGAGCTCCAGATTGGACCAGGGGCAATCTCTGGATGTCGTATATTTGGATTTTTCCAAAGCATTTGATACGGTGCCACATAAAAGGTTGGCGCATAAAATGAGAAGGATGGGGCTGGGGGAGAATGTTTGTAAGTGGATAAGTAACTGGCTCAGTGATAGGAAACAGAGAGTGGTTATTAATGGTACTTATTCTGATTGGGTGACTGTTACTAGTGGGGTACCACAGGGGTCAGTCTTTGGTCCTGTTCTATTTAATATATTCATTAATGACCTTGTAGAGGGGTTGAAGAGTAAAGTAGCAATCTTTGCAGATGATACTAAACTCTGTAAAGCGGTAAACACTATTACAAATGGATCTGGATTGGTTGGAGGTTTGGGCTGGGAAGTGGCAGATGAGGTTCAACACTGATAAATGTAAGGTAATGCACATGGGGAAGAAAAATCAGGCTGGGATTGTGTATTAAATGGGAGAACACTTGGGATGACTGACGTGGAAAAGGACTTAGTTAACAGTAAATTTAGCTGCAGTGACCAGTGTCGGGCAGCTGCTGCCAAGGCAAATAAAATCATGAAGTGCATAGATGCCCACGACAAGGAAATAATTCTAACGCTGTACAAATCACTAGTCAGACCACACCTAGAATACTGTGTACAGTACTGGGCACCAGTGTACAAGAAAGATATAGTGGAGCTGGAGAGGGTTCAAAGACTGCAACCAGAGTAATACGGGGAATGGGAGGACTACAGTACCCAAAAACATTATCAAAATTGGGATTATTTAGTTTAGAAAAAAGAAGGCTTAGGGGAGACCTAATAACTATGTATAAATATATCAGGGGACCTTACAGAGATCTCTCCCATGATCTATTTATACTTAGGACTGTATCTATGACAAGGGGGCATTCTCTACGTCTTGAGGAAAGAAGGTTTCTACACCAGTACATCGGGGGGTTCTATACTGTAAGAGCAGTGAGACGTGGAATTCTCTGCCTGAGGAGGTGGTCATGGTTAATTCAGTTAAATAATTTAAAAGGGGTCTGGTTGCATTTTTGGAGAATAATAACATTACAGGTTTATTCTAACTGCCATATTTGGAGTCGGGAAGAAATTTTTACCTCTAGTATGAGGGTTTTTTGCCTTCCTCTGGATCAACTCAGTAGGGACTCATTAGGGATATAGGTTGAACTTGATGGACTCTGGTCTTTTTTCCACCTTATGAACTATGTTACCATGTTACTATGTTTAAGGGTAGATTCATGCACATTTCTGGGACTTGTCCATTTCAGACTTACAATTGAAATTGCAGGTGATAGTCACAGAACTTTCTGCTAGAAATCTTCCACATGGTGTTGGACTGGGCCGCCAGAGGACCAGATGATTCTTCTGTTGGCCCCGACTGCTGTGCAGTATGCTCTGCTGCAGGGCCCTCCCAGGAAACTAGGACACAGGTGGCTGATTCCCAGGTGAGCGTAGCTTTCAACTGTGTGTGCATCTTCAAGATTCTTAACTGCTATATGGAGACACAGAGGTGCACCTAGTGCTATATTGGAGCATAGAGGATGCCTCATACAAAAAGATGGGGCACAGAAGTGGGTCTAACATTTTATGGGGGTACAAAGGGGGCCAAATAGTATTTCAAAGCATCAAGGTAGGCCTAGAACTATATTGCACCACATAGGCCTAATTACTATAAATAGGCACAAAAATGGGCCTAATACTATATGGGGTCATGGAGTGGCCTAATACTATATGGGGGTGCAGAGGTACTCCTAATACTACATGAGGGCAGAGAGAGGGATAATACTATATAGAGGAACATAGGTGGACCTAATACTATAAGGGGGGGGGGGGGCAAAGGGGAGCTAGCACAGGCCTCAAACTATGAAGGGGCAAAGAGGTGGGCCTAATACTGTATAGGGGCACAAAATTCAGCATCATACTATATGGGGCACAGGGGGGCCTAACTACTATTTAGGGACATAGAGGGTGCCTAATAATATATGGGGGCAAAGAAGTGGGCTTAATATTATATGGGGACAGAGGAACATAACTATGGTTTGAGGGCTTAGAGGGGCCTAAGACTATATGAGGGCACAGAGGGTGCCTAACACTCTATGGGGCACAGAGGGGGCTTAACTATTATATAAGGACATAGAGCTGGCAATACAGATGCAAAGTTGTATGAAGTTGAGCAGGGTGCTGTAGTCAGGAGCCTAATATATTTGTCCAGCAGACTCTGCGGTGATGAGTGGCCTGGATAAGTCATCATGATGACCCATGCTAGCTGAAGAAGAAAAGAAAAAGTGAATGACCTTAGTCAGAGAAAATGTCACCTGCCAAGAGTCACTGGATGTAACTGCACTGTAATCACTTATACAGCCTGCAGAGCCAGTGTAGAGCTGGTATCTACCTATAAATGTGCAATGATTTGGAGAAATATTAGTTTTTGTATAGTGGATTAAATTTAGCAGCAGTGTGGTGTTATTAGTCACTATATGGTAGAAATATGCATTCATGATGTGGAGGTATCATTTGTCCCTTGTAAACTGGTACAAAATGGTGGTAATATGTACAGTGATAATATTTGCTTCATATATACTGATGTTATTTGGTAACTGTATGACCTATTTAGAATGAATAAAGTATAAGTATGCATGGCAAACTGTTTAACCGGTGTTAACATTATATATATATATATATATATATATATATATATATATATATATATGTGTGTAGAGAGAGAGAGAAAGAAAGTGTGTGTGTATTTGTGCCATTGCTGTTGCCTGGGGAGATGAAAAAGTCGGTGACCAACTCCTTGCAAGAACTGCTGGCCTGTATTCATATGCTTGTTATAACTTCCCATGTGAATTTGCTGGAAGAATACTAAAAAGAGTGCCTGTGCTAAAAGAGCATTGTCATTCCCTGGGAGTTTTATGTGGATCGCTTGAATTTTAAAGGAAGGGGGGAGTCTGTATAAAGTAATCTACAATAGGTTGCTGTGTTTTGAACTCATTTAATATTGAGCACAGGATGGATCTGAAGAGCGAGAGAGACAATCAGTTTACATATTACTGACCTAAGGATTGGCTATAAAAATGTAAAAGATTTTTGTCAAACTCTCCCTTTCCTGCATACACCCTCTAATCTTATTGACATAACTGCTAGAATATGAACAAGAATCTGCAAGGGTTAAACCAGTAATCTGGGAGTTTATCATGAAATGGCCTGTTGGTTAAATCAAGCTTTTTTTTCCTCAATAAAACAGACACTTCGGTTTTTGAGCCAGAATTTAGAAAAAATAAAGGCAGGACATGTACTTCTACCTCCTGCTGACTTCATTTCTGACTGTGACTCAAAAACTGCAGTGTGTGATGGCAGTCTAAATGTTGTGCAGAAGGCTCAGGCAATATGGCTGCCCCCCATAATAATGGGAAAAAAGGAAATAACAAAATTTACATACAAAATACAGAAGGTTGTAGCAGCACTCTTGGTCAAAAAATGGAGGGTCTCAGCACACTTTTTGATCAAAACGTGTCCCACATCCACCACGCGGAGGTGGCCTCACTTCAGATGGGACCCTAACACGCTCATTCCACCCACCTCTGCGGGGCATATAGCCGTTGATTGGGTGACGTGCATGGATAAAGAGAGTTCCACTCCCCCTAACTTGCACAGCAAAAAAAAAAAATAAAAAATAATAATAATAATAGCCAGCAATACTACCTATTACACACGCTGCTGTGGTAAATACAAAGTATACAAAAAAAAGGTTACAGCAGCATTCTTGTTTTTTTTAAATTGACAGTGTATCCTGCATGTCACCCAGTCAGAGGCTACAGTGGGGCCAAAAAGTATTTAGTCAGCCACCAATTGTGCAAGTTCTCCCACTTAAAAGATGAGAGAGGCCTGTCATTTTCATCATAGGTATACCAACACTATGAGAGACATAATGAGAAAAAAAAAATCCATAAAATCACGGTCTGATTTATTTACAAATTATAGTGGAAAATAAGTATTTGGTCAATAACAAAAGTTCATCTCAATACTTTGTTATATATCCTTTGTTGGCAATGACATAGGTCAAACATTTTCTATAAGTCTTTACAAGGTTTTCACACACTGTTGCTGGTATTTTGGCCCATTCCTCCATGCATATCTCCTATAGAGCAGCGATGTTTTGGGGCTGTCGCTGGGCAACACAGACTTTCAACTCCCTCCAAATGTTTTCTATGGGGTTGAGATCTGGAGGCTGTCTAGGCCACTCCAGGACCTTGAAATGCTTCTTACGAAGCCACTCCTTCATTGCCCTGGTGATGTGTTTGGAATCATTGTCATGCTGAAAGTCCCAGCCACGTTTCATCTTCAATGCTCTTGCTGATGGAAGGAGGTTTTCATTCAAAATCACATGATACATGGCCCCATTCATTCTTTCCTTTACACGCATCAGTCGTCCTGGTCCTTTTGCAGAAAAACAGCCCCAAAGCATGATGTTTCCATCCCCATGCTTCACAGTAGGTATGGTGTTCTTTGGATGTAACTCAGCATTCTTTCTCCTCCAAACACGATAAGTTGAGTTTTTACCAAAAAGTTCTACTTTGGTTTCATCTGATCATGTGACATTCTCCCAATACTCTTCTGGATCATCCAAATGCCCTCTAGCAAACTTCAGACGGGCCCGGACATGTACTGGCTTAAGCAGGGGGACACGTCTGGCACGGCATGATTTGAGTCCCTGGTAGCGTAGTGTGTTACTAATGGTAGCCTTTGTTACTTTGGTCCCAGCTCTCTGCAGGTCGTTCACTAGGTTCACTTGCCCCACTGTAAATACATACATGCACTGTACGTTATTTATACATTAATTGAGCATCCCTCATTTATCTGCCGTACATACTTAACATCATACATCTGTGATACATACGGGGACTACACATACATTTATTTATCTTTCATGCATTATAACTTTGATATACCTCACCTTTCTATATATATATATATATATATATATATATATATATTTATTTATATTGTGATTAGGTGGCAAGGAAAGGGTGTATTTCCTTTGCTCACCCTGAAGAATATCTCACCTGCTTCTTAAGTAATGAGGCAGCAGGGAAGGGAGATGTATATAAGATGGAGACTCAGTCTAATCTGTGCTCTCCCTTGGAAACAGAATGTTGCTGTAGGGGGAGACACTCGGACCCTGTTGAGGAAGCACACAGCTGGAGTCTGTGAGTGGTCCAAGAAGTGGTATGAACTGTGAGTAACAGGCTGCAGGAGTCACATATTTAACTGCCTGAGGGTAGCTCACCAGTTAGTAGTCAGGGCCTGCTGATATGTGTAGTCAGTGACCAGACTGTCTAGGATTTTATTTTGTTCCTGTGTTATGTTTGTTTTTCCCCTGCAACCTGTGTAAATAAAGCTGGCAAGGTGCCAGGCTTGCATGAATAACCATTGTCTGCGGGTTTATTGAGTGGAAACGTGTCCCGTGGCAGTGTCCAGGACCATCCCGGAGCTATCCCCAAGGAGGAATCTTTACATTTTTGGTGGAGGATGCGGGCACGCCGTTGACAAGGGCAAACCGTTGCCAAGGGCAACCAACGGGCGAGTTGGAGAGGAGCCATTGCTAGGAGCAACCCCCTGCAAGATTGCAAGTCGGAGGAGCCCAGCAGAGGAGTTCAAGCACAGGATGGTGTCTGTGGAAGAGCGTTGCTAGGTGCAACGGATCGAGAGTTTTAATTTTCTTTCCTGGGAAAAAGGACGACATCGGCAGGCCGTTGCTGGGGGCAACCGATGTGGGTCACAAACGATGGTCGCCAGGATGAAGCCAAAGTCCCGTGAGTTGTTGGTGGGCGGAATCCCACTGTGGGTGGACTTGAATTGTTGCCAGACTGTATCTCGGATTATGCCGGAAATAATTCTCTTTGTGAAGTCCCACCCAGAGCCCGGTAAGACTGTTCAAATTACCTTTGATACATGTTTTGGGGCAGTAACCATATAATGGAGGTATGTGCGGAACTTCCAGTTTCCGTAGAGACTTTCCGTATTTCTGGCAGCTGTGGGATGCCGAGAGTGCACCTGAGAGTTCGCACACAAAGGACTGGGGGGTCTCTACTGGACTGTGTGAATGGTGCTGTATATTGTGAACCCATGCAGGCTGATATTGTTTTTCTTAAAACACTTATGTTAATTTGTGGACAAAGGAAAACCTGTGTAAGCTTGAAATAGAAGGTAAAAAGATGATGGTTTTGTTAGATCCAAAATGAGTAATAAGTCTGGTAAAGACATGCTGCAGAAAGCCAGACCCTGCTGTAATGTCTATACAAGCCGCTATTTGGGGTTATAAAACGGTTAGTGTGTGTATTTCTACTCCCTATGGTAGCATAGGTAACAAGGTTGCAATAGAGCCTACCTTAGAGTATGAAGTAGTACTGGGGAAGCATTTTCCGTTTTTTCAACAGTTGTGGGAAGATAGTCAGGTGACTAGTGCAGGAACACCTGATAGGCTCAGAACACTTGTTTTTCACCACATAGCAGGGGACAGTAACTCAGCAGAGGATGAGGACGGGAAGTGTCAGCAGACCCTAGGTATATGTCAGGTGGGATTGTGCCAGACCACTAGGGGAGCTGAAGAACAGTCCAGGAGTCAATTAAATAGGTGACAGGAATAGAAGCTACGGAGATGGCTGCGGAAAAACCAAAACTCCGGAAGAGAGTACCAGTGGAGCTGGGGGCTGCGCTTACGGTCACAGACAGAGTCCTAAGTGAAGGAGATGTGGCGTCTGGACCAGAGAGGGGTTGTAACCAGGAAGGTCGAACCACTGGACCAGATATTGTTGCAGACCCAGGAGCCCTAGACGTTTTTGCCAGGCCGTGGAAAGACTGTGATAAGACAAAAGAAAAGTCTGCCAAGGAGCCGAGAGACAGTTCAGAGGAACTGTTCGGGAATTGCCTTGACTCGCTGGTGCCAAGAGCCATTGAAGCTGTTGCTAGGGGAAACGAACTTACCGCCAAGGGATTGCCGGTCCGACGGGAGTGTTTAGCAAGAGTCTCCAGAGTTGCCAACGTGGTGGGAGAGGAAGTGTGCCAGGTGTCGGTGGCACCTGTTGTTGATGATAATAACGAGGCACAAGTGGCTGCAACCCCGAAAAAGGGCGAGACTTCGTCTAGAGATGGAGAATTGCTGGGTCGAGTGTCTGACAGAGGACCAGAGGATTTCTCAAGGTCCAACAGCGAGAGTGAGGAGACCGCTGTCAGTAAAAGGACTCGGAAAAGACGAGCTGGCATTGGGACAAAACTGGAGCAGATCCAGAATCTGTAAGAATCCCTGCAGATAGTTTCTGTGAAGATGACAGAGAAAGAAAAAGAGGTACATCGCTTGACAGAGGAGAGGGACAAATCGCTTGCTGACTTTAAAAAAGAGCAAGAAGCGAGGCTTCAGCTTGAAAGAGTCATGGAGCACTACAGAAGGGACTTCGTGGCTCTGCTGGATGAACTGTCCCGCTCCCAGTGTCTTGTGACCAGCAAGGAGAGTGAAGTGCAGAGTCTGGCCAAGCGGATGTCATTCCAGGAAGAAGAAGTGAGTCTTCTACATGGTGCATATCAGGCTCTGCGGAGTGATCACAAGGCTAGGCTGGTAGCCATGGAAAAAATTTAAAAAGAGAAGAATGAAATGAATATTGAAGTTGATGATCTTGCCAGCAATCTGGAGAGTGTCTCTAAAGCTAAGAGACAACATGAGGAGGAAGTAAAGGCAAAGAATGTCCTTGCACATGCTCTTCAATCTGCTCGTCATGACAATGACTTGCTCCGTGAGCAGTAGGAGGAGGCCCTGGAACAAGTTGAGACTCTGCAACATGAAAACAAGAATTTACAACAGGAGATCTCAGATCTATCTGAACAGATTGGTGAGAGTGGAAAATCTATCAATGAATTAGAGAAGACCAAGAAACAGTTGCTTGTCAGTGAGAAGATGATCTCTGCAAAGCTCAAGAGTGAGCAGCTGAAATATATAAAGCTGGAAGATGGCATGAAGATCTTAAAAGAGAGCCTGGAAGCGCAGAATGAAATGCGCAGAAGGTCCCACGTAGCTGCCTTGGTTTTGCTGGGAGCACAACTCTACGAGCAGGTGGCTGTGCTGGCGGACAATGAACAGTTGAGGAAACAATTGCTGTCTTCGGAAGATACTGTCAGGGACTTGACAGAGTTACTTGACAGTGAGAGGATGAAGTCTGCTAAGCTCCAGTGTAAGCAGAGAAAATGTGAAAAAAAGGAAGAGGACCAGGAAGTTCTAAAAGAGAGCAGAGACCAAGCTATGGTGGAATTGGCTCAAGAATGGCTTCTGGTGCAGAAGTTAACGGATACAGGGATGCTTTCTCTGAAGCCGGTAAAAAGTCCTCTAATGCTAAGATTTAGGTGAAGCCCTGTGAGAAGTCCTCTGAAGCTAGGACTGAGCTGAAACCTGGTGTGAAATCCTCTGAAGTGGAGACTAAGGAGAAGTCAGGCGGGAAATCCTCTGAACCTGAGCAGACCAAAAATTCTGAAGCTAATGCTGAGACAGATAAATCCTCTGAAGCAGAAGCTAAACCAGAGTCAACCTCAAAAGCTATGAGTAAAGAGAATGGCACAACTGAAGCTAAAGGTGAAGAGAAGGGTAAGCCTGAAGAAGCTGCAGAGAAGAGCCAAACAGTAGTAGAAGCTGATTCTACACAAGAATCTGAAGGAGCCAAAGACTCTGAAGCCAAACCTGAGGAAACTGGTGCCCCTGAAGAAAAAGCTGGAAGGGATGAGGTCAAACCATGTGAGAAATCCACTGAAGTCAAAACTGTGGTGAAACCAGGTGGGAAGTCCTCTAAAGTTGAAACTGAGATGGACCGTTTCGGAGGTCCTCTGAAGCTACAGAGAACAAGACAGTGGTTGGTGAAGCCAATGAGACCGAAAGATTTTCTGAAGCAGAGGCAGAGGTCCGGCAAGCCAGAAGAAGACAAAGGTTAGAAGCAACAGTCCTCTCTGCCCTTAATTTCAAGAACCCTGCCCACACCAGGGGGAAGAACCTGGTACTGGAGCGGTGTGACCAAGAGACTTGCAATTGGTGGCTGGTAAAAGTCCGGAAGAAAAAAGTCAAGGACTTCAGAGACTGTGGGACAAAAGTTGTCCAAGAGAAAGGAACGGCAGATGGTTTCTGCCATTCAAATACATGTGCTCTTTCCCGGTGGTCTGAGCAAAGGGGGGGGGGGGGATATGTGATGAGGTGGCAAGGAAAGGGTGTATTTCCTTTGCTCACCCTGAAGAATATCTCACCTGCTTCTTAAGTAATGAGGCAGCAGGGAAGGGAGGTGTATATAAGATGGAGACTCAGTTTAATCTGTGCTCTCCCTGGGAAACAGCATGTTGCTGTAGGGGGAGACACTCAGACCCTGTTGAGGAAGCACACAGAAGCACGCTGGAGTCTGTGAGTGGTCCAAGAAGTGGTTTGAACTGTGAGTAACAGGTTGCAGGAGTCACATGTTTAACTGGCTGAGGGTAGCTCTCCAGTTAGTAGTCAGGGCATGCTGATATGTGTAGTCAGTGACGAGACGGTCTAGGATTTAATTTTGTTCCTGCGCTATGTTTGTTTTTCCCCTGCAACCTGTGTAAATAAAGCTGGCAAGGTGCCAGGCTTGCATGAATAACCGTTGTCTGCGGGTTTATTGAGTGGAAACGTGTCCCGTGGCAGTGTCCAGGACGATCCAGGAGCTATCCCCAAAGAGGAATCTTTACTATATATATATATATATATATATATATATATATATATATTATACTTTTTGGGGGCATTATAGGGGCCTTCTACTGTACAGGTGCCTACTACATATAAGGAGTTTGTATAATAGTTGTTACGCCGAGCGCTCTGGGTCCCTGCTCCTCCCCGAAGCGCTTGCGGCGTTTCTCTCCCTGCAGCGCCCCGGTCAGACCCGCTGACCGGGAGCGCTGCACTGACATGGCCGGCGGGGATGCGATTTGCATAGCGGGACGCGCCCGCCCGCGAATCGCATCCCAGGTCACTTACCTGTCCCGGTCCTCGGCTGTCATGCTAGGGCGCGCGCTCGCGCCAGTGCTCTGAGATTTAAAGGGCCAGTGCACCAATGATGGTGCCTGGCCCAATCACCTTGATTAGCTTGCACCTGTGCACCCCCTACTTATACCTCACTTCCCCTGCACTCCCTCGCCGGATCTTGTTGCCTTAGTGCCTTGAGAAAGCTATTACTGTGTTTGTCCATACTGTGTTCCTGACCTCCTGCTATTGCCATATTGACTACGAACCTTGCCGCCTGCCCCGACCTTCTGCTACGTCTGACCTTGTCTCTGCCTAGTCCTTCTGTCCCACGCCTTCTCAGCAGTCAGCGAGGTTGAGCCGTTGCTAGTGGATACGACCTGGTTGCTACCGCCGCAGCAAGACCATCCCGCTTTGCGGCGGGCTTTGGTGAATACCAGTAGCATGTTAGAACCGGTCCACCAGCACGGTCCACGCCAATCCCTCGCTGACACAGAGGATCCACAACCAGCTAGCCGAATCGGGACAGTAGATCCGGCCATGGATCCCGCTGACGTGCCGCTGCCAAGTATCGCTGATATATCCACGCTGGTCGCCCAGCAATCCCGACTGATAGCCCAACAAGAAAACCAGTTGTCGTACTTGACCACCATGACACAGCAACTTCAGTCACAGCTTCAGCAACTTCAGCCACAGCTACAGCAACTTCAGTCACAGCTACAGCAGCTGCAACAGCAACAACCTTCTCCTCCGCCGGCTCCTGCACCTCCTCCGCAGCGAGCGGCCGCTCCTAACCTCCGCTTGTCCCTGCCGGACAAATTTGATGGGGACTCTAGACTCTGCCGTGGTTTTTTGTCACAATGTTCCCTACATTTGGAGATGTTGTCGGACCAATTTCCTACAGAACTGTCGAAGGTGGCTTTCGTGGTCAGTCTCCTGTCTGGGAAGGCTTTGTCTTGGGCCACACCGCTCTGGGACTGCGATGACCCTGTCACCGCCTCTGTACACTCCTTCTTCTCTGAGGTTCGCAGTGTCTTCGAGGAACCAGCCCGAGCTTCTTCTGCCGAGACTGCCCTGCTGAACCTGGTCCAGGGTAATTCTTCAGTAGGCGAGTACGCCATCCGATTTCGTACTCTCGCTTCCGAATTATCTTGGAACAACGAGGCTCTCTGCGCGACCTTTAAAAAAGGCCTATCCAGTAACATCAAAGATGTGCTGGCCGCACGAGAGATTCCTGCCAACCTGCATGAACTTATCCATTTGGCCACCCGCATTGACATGCGTTTTTCGGAAAGACACCAGGAACTCCGCCAGGAAAAAGACCTTAATCCCTGGGCACCTCTCTCTCGGTATCCCTTGCAATCTACCCCTGTGCCTCCCGCCGAGGAGCCTATGCAAGTAGATCGGTCTCGTCTGACTATTGAAGAGAGGTCTCGCCGTAGGGATAAAAATCTATGTCTGTACTGCGCTAGTACCAAACATTTCTTGGTGAATTGCCCTATTCGTCCTCCACGTCTGGAAAATGCACGCACGCAACCTGCTCATGTGGGCCTGGCGTCTCTGGGTACGGAGTCTGCTTCTCCATCTCTCTCTGTGCCCGTACGGATTTCTCCTTCTGCCAACTCCTCCTTCTCTGCTGTGGCCGTCTTGGACTCTGGTTCTTCTGGAAATTTTATTCTGGCCTCTTTGCTTGATACGTACTGCATCCCGGTGACCCGTCTCATCAAGCCGCTCTATATTTCTTCGGTCAACGGGGTCAAGCTGCACTGCACTGTGCGTTATGGCACAGTGCCCCTGCTTTTGAACATTGGACCGCATCTCGAGGAAATTGAATTTTTGGTTTTGCCCGGCTGTACCTCTGAAATCCTCCTCGGTCTGCCATGGCTCCAGCACCATTCTCCCACCCTTGACTGGACCACCGGGGAGATCAAGAATTGGGGTCCTGCTTGCCGCAAGGAGTGCCTCACGTCTGCTCCCAGCCCCGTCTGTCGGTCCTCAGTGTCCCCTCCTGTGCCTGGTCTCCCCAAGGCCTGTCAGGACTGTGCCGTGCCCCCTCATAGAACCCGTCCTGGTGACACTCTGCCCCGTGTCAAGCCTCACCCTCTGCCCCCCCTCCCCATTCCCACTCCTTCTGGTCTGTCTGCCATACATGGGCATACCCAGGACTTCGCTGTCCCCCGGAGGGAGACTCTACAGTCGCTCCCGATGTCCTCGTCCTCTGTGGAGCGACATCCCGACAAAAAGAGGGGGAGACCTAAGGGGGGGGGGTACTGTTACGCCGAGCGCTCCGGGTCCCTGCTCCTCCCCGAAGCGCTCGCGGCGTTTCTCTCCCTGCAGCGCCCCGGTCAGACCCACTGACCGGGAGCGCTGCACTGACATGGCCGGCGGGGATGCGATTCGCATAGCGGGACGCGCCCGCCCGCGAATCGCATCCCAGGTCACTTACCTGTCCCGGTCCCCGGCTGTCATGCTAGGGTGCGCGCGCGCCAGCGCTCTGAGATTTAAAGGGCCAGTGCACCAATGATGGTGCCTGGCCCAATCACCTTGATTAGCTTGCACCTGTGCACCCCCTACTTATACCTCACTTCCCCTGCACTCCCTCGCCGGATCTTGTTGCCTTAGTGCCTTGAGAAAGCTATTACTGTGTTTGTCCATACTGTGTTCCTGACCTCCTGCTATTGCCATATTGACTACGAACCTTGCCGCCTGCCCCGACCTTCTGCTACGTCTGACCTTGTCTCTGCCTAGTCCTTCTGTCCCACGCCTTCTCAGCAGTCAGCGAGGTTGAGCCGTTGCTAGTGGATACGACCTGGTTGCTACCGCCGCAGCAAGACCATCCCGCTTTGCGGCGGGCTCTGGTGAATACCAGTAGCATCTTAGAACCGGTCCACCGGCACGGTCCACGCCAATCCCTCGCTGACACAGAGGATCCAAAACCAGCTAGCCGAATCGTGACAATAGTGAAGAGCTTCTGGAGTGAGGAGCCTTAAATGTTTGTTTTGTAGCTTGTGTAGTGAGAAGTGATGGCTGAAGAAATTTTCATGAGGATGAGCTGGGACAGATGGAAAGAAAAGTAGAAAATGAACTACTCTAATCAGATAAGATGTCACCTGTGAGTAACTGGCTAAAACTGTAGTTATTTATATGGTCTGCTGGGTACTCACATACATATTTGGTAACTGTATGACAGTTAGAGGTACACAGTTTTATCTCATGCATAGAAAACTGTCTTAGCTATGTTACCGTTACATA